>NC_041393.1:262220739-262257413 GCF_002162155.2 Triticum dicoccoides
CGGGGGCGGGGGGGGGGGGCACCCCAAGACACACAAGTTGATCATTGATCTTTGGCCGTGTGCGGTGCCCCCCTCCACCATAATCCACCTCGGTCATATCGTAGCGGTGCTTAGGCGAAGCCCTGCATCGGTAGCTTCATCAACACCGTCATCATGCCGTCGTGCTGACGGAACTCTCCCTCGAAGCTCTACAGGATCGCGAGTTCATGGGACGTCACCGAGCTGAACGTATGCAAATCGCGGAGGTACCGTACATTTGGTGGATCGGTCGATCGTGAAGACGTACGACTACATCAACCATGTTGTCATAACGCTTCCGCTTACGGTCTACGAGGGTACGTAGATGACACTCTCCCCTCTCGTTGCTATGCATCACCATGATCTTGCGTGTGCGTAGGATTTTTTTTGAAATTACTACGTTCCCCAACACCCCCTTGGGGTTCCGGCCAAGGGAGAGGGAGTTGGACTCCCTCCCCTTGTCTACCAGGAAAGGGGGGCACCTTCCTACTTGGGCCATTGTGGCCCAAGTTGCCTTCCACCTCTTGGACTTTTTAGGCCCATTGATATTTAAATTAAATATAAAATTTTCTAAATACCTCTAGACCATTATATATTTTAACATCTCCGAAAACATTTTCCACCTATATATAATTTATCGGTAATATCCGATACTCTCCGAAACCCTTCCGGTGACCCCGAAACACTTCCGGGGCCTGTTAGAACTATTCCAAATATTCATGCAACAATTCCACAAATATATTCTCATGACTACCTTTCTACTAACACCCAGAAAATCGTGATTGCCTTAAGCTTGTGACCCGGTAGGTTTGGTAACTCATAGACATGAACGAAACCGTTCGTTTAATGACCGGCAGCGGGACCGTGGACGTCCGTATCGGTCCCTATGAGCACACGAATGATATTCGAGTGAACCTTTGGTTATCATGTGATGTTCCCTTTACTTCATGATACTTTGGGAAACCCGAGATGCATCGGTATCCTCCCGAGTTATCACCATGCTCGTTATACCGAAATCCTAGTTACCGGTTTTGTTCTTCTTTCTCGTTATTGTGCTCTGGCATCCCCGTGACGAAGTCACGTGTGTCTATCCAGACGATGATTGATGCTGTCACATTGAGAGGGATCTAAGAATATCTCTTCATCGCTGGAGGAGCAAATCCCACTCTCGAGCTATCTGTTCACTTGTCAAACTTTCCGATGAACCTATAATTTGTCGTTATGATCACCGTGTTATAGGTGACGTTTGAGCAACCCCAAAGCCCACCGTACAGTAAGAAGTGACCACAATACTCTCATGGTCTAAGGAGCAATATCACACCTCAACACTCCATGTTATTACAATTGAATGTAGATGATATTAACTCAATCCATAATAAACAAATTTGGGTCGATTCAATATGATCGTTCTTCCAGCGTCATAATCTCAATGTTGTTTTAGGGTCATCATTACACTTAACGATATCCTAAGATCCAGAAAACGTGATCACCAACAACACTTGTGCTAGTCCCAAAGGCAAGACTAGGAACCTTTTATGTAACTGTTTATCATTCCAGACGTGCATATGAGTTTTTCATTGAATCAAATATTCCAGGTTCATAGCAATTATAGCATAGAATATACACTCTTAATTATGAATATGTAAATATAATAATATAAATATTATTGCCTCTAGGGAATATTTCCAACAGTCTCCCACTTGCACTAGAGTCAATAATCTAGCTTAGCACATTTAACCTTTATGCCAATGGTAATCCGATGTTAGTCCATGCTTTTCTTGTTGTATAGACTTCGTCCTATTTAATCTGACAATTTTCAGATTCGTGTGTACCATTTGCATTTCAATGCATCTGTCATGATTTCACACAAATTCATAATTTATGTGAAACTGGCTTTGTGTGTATTTGAATCACTAGTAGGACCTTTGATTCCTTACATTGATCTATATAACCACTATTGATAACATTGTTCTATTTGCACAATCATCTAGAAACCATTCCAAGTTCATAAATGAATCTTTGATTCATCACCCTCTATTGTTGCTTCTAAAGCGCCAATATACCCAACCTTCTATTATAGAATTCACCATAGTAACTCTCTTGGACCAATTCTAACTTACTGTGCCACCATAAATCATCTAATTGATATCAAAATTCGCTTGGAGCATCGAATGAAGGTTTTTGTCGATGTACTAATTACATCAAGCAAATATTGATGTAACTCCTTACAACAATCTCTTCATTTTTCTCCGTATGCGAGAAACATGTCGTTAGTACTTAATGATATTTTCACTGTAATCCTATGATCAACAATTTGACCATTCTGGTAACTTTACTCACAACTTACTTGGAGTAATAAACATATCTAGTTATTTACATACCATGGAATTAACAGAAGTGTGATTGAAATCATGTACTTCACTCATCAGTATTTCAAAATACAGATTCTTGCTAAGAACTCCTTCCATGTGACTTTCACAAGAAATTCTTCTTGGCGTTTTCATACTAAACTTCTTTAGTAGTCTGTCAATATGTATTTGGGCTAAGCCTGATTAGACACTACTATCTCCATAGATTATTATGTCTAACACAAGGACTACATTATCTAAGTACTTTACTAAAAAACTATTTTCAATAATATCTTAAATTTATATAATTTCGAATCAACATTGTGTCATGCACACATAGTGTTTAGAAATATAAGTATGCTCCCACTTTCTTTCTTGTAAGTACAAGCATATTTGTTTCAATCGATGAAATCATATTATTTGATCAATTCATCAAAACAAATATTCCAACTCCACTATGCTTGCTTCAGATCATTACTGGATCTCTTGAAGTTTGCACATTTACTAGCATCCTATGGATTGAGAAAATTACCTTGGACCGTATCCAATATACAACCTTGGTTCTATTTCCATCTCGTGGGAATCATTTGACATCCATTTGTTCTATCTCATAACTAAAATATTTAGTAATTGCTAGTTTAATCCGAAGTGACTTTAAGTAATATTATGATGAGACAATCTCGTCATAATCGACTCCTTGATCTTGTCATAAACTATTTGCAACAGGTCAAGCATTATAAAACATTTTTACTTTTGTCAATGTATAGATCCATGACTACAATGTAGACTTTAAGTCTTTCAGAGGGTCTATCAAGTTCTAAACTTGAATTATGTATATGGATACCATCTCAGGTTATTTTGGCATATAGCCAATTCCGGAGTCAGGGCCCATCAATGCTTCTCTGTGTATTATAGGTTCATTGTTTATTTCAACAATATTTTGTCTGCATTCCCTGAAGGTCTGTTCGAATTTTTCCAACCTATATAGTTCAGTTGCATGTTCGACCGAAGTCTCTATATGCTATGTAGAGGCTTTTGTATTAGTCGTGGTAAGAAATTTTGGAACCACTTCTAGATTTTCTTTCTTTGACTTGATCACGAAGATTCTATAATCTCGTCGAATTGCATTGTCTTCCCACTCACTCTTTTGCAGAAAAAATTTCTTCAAAATTTCCGCACTCTCTAGCAAAACACTTTGCCTCGGTGTAGTGGTAGATGAATACCCCCATTTGGGATAACATACAAAGTAGCACTTATTTCAACAAGTTTGGTGGTGCTCTTTTAGTGTAAAAGCCATAGTCTCTAAAGAATTACATTAATAGTATATTGGCGGAACAATCAATGTCATCTCTGATCTCACCATGTCATACATAGCTTGATTACATCTACACAAAACACTCTACTCTTAGTAGTGTTTCTAGGAGGTGCAAGCTATAAAATATTTTTCATAGCTCATCAGACATGCACTAAATTTGTAACTCAGATATTCTTTTCTACAATCCAATTGCAGAAACATAATTTTCTCATTACAATAATTTCTACTTCATTCTGAAAATCTTTTGAAACATTTTAAAAATCCAGATTTATGTCTCAATTAGTAAATATAAATATCTACTTCAGTCATCCTTAGGAGATAGATAAATCCACTACTTGTAACAACACTTATTGGACTACATACATCAATATGCATATTTCCAAATTATTTTTGTTGCTCGTTCTTTATGGCTTGTGAATGGTATTTTAGTTTACTTCACTTATTGGGCAAAAGTTGCAAGTGTTAGATGATTCGTAATCATATGACTCCAAAACCCATCACTATGGAATTTCTCCATGCAGGTTTCTCCAATGTGACTAAATGCAGTGCCACACATATGTGGTATTCTTTTAGTCTTGCGACATTTAGCGTCAGTGTTATGGATGTTCTATTCTATCATCAGTATTCATAACTTACATCCTATTCACAATAGGAGTATGGCCTTTTTGTTCATTACATTGAACAACTATTGTTCTCTTCTGAACAACCTCCTTGCAACTTCTATGTAGTAGGCTAGAGTGTACAAAACTCTAAAATGAATTATGACAATCAATTCAGAGGTAATATGTTGATGAAAAAGTATCATAACTTTTACAAAATTTTCAACACATATTTTGACCTCACTAATTTGTTGGTCATTAGGCTATAGTAATTCTTGCATCGATTCACAATAACATGCAATCGAGTCAGTATCATTGTGATCAACTTTTAACCACAATTCCCAAAGAATTTAGTGTTTTAACAATTAAATCACAATTCTCAAGAATCACACTTTACTTGACCGACTTTTTCTACATCTTATAACTTGTATGACATTCATACCTGAGCTGGACATTCCAGTTTTGTTTTCTTTCCTCCTCTAAACTTCTTATAGTTTTACTTTCAATATTTCTCCCACTCAACAGAAGAACCGTTCAACTTTTAAGAGTGGCATGAGCCCCCAACTTCCCCGGGCAGGTAAGTCTCATTACATCCTTTGGTTTTGTTCTTTCTTTTTAAGTTCTAGCTATCAACTCATGATTGGAATTCTTTTGGGGCTTCGCATTTCAGTCTTAAACATAGTTGAACACTTTACTAGATCTTGCAAACAAAACACTTCTTTATATATCGCATATCTTTTAGTCTCTATTTGTTTCTGAAAACAATTTTCGGTTCCAAGAATATCACATAACTATGCCAAACATTTTGAAGTTCGGGTTTCTCGGAAGCAAGCAGACCATAATGCAATTCTAGTTTTTGTATTGAAGGACGTGAATCTCATCATCGATAGAATTATCGAGAGAGTACTATAAGCATGCAGTAGGAAAAAAATCCTTCTTGGCACTTTTAGGGGACAATGCTCTCAATCATAAAGATTCAACCAGATAAATAATAGCTAATCAGTTTTAATAACAAAGGTGGAACCGTGAGCCATAATTTTACAACTATAATGCAAACTACACATAGACATTGTTCATAATTAATTTGTACTAGTGATTAAACTAAATTAATACGTAATTGTGCTCCCACTCAAATCAATATCTCTCATAATTTATATTAAGTGATTCAAGATCCAAATCTAGTTCTCAGCTATTGATGTGGACATCACTGATGACGAGAATTTTGACCGGTGGGCAAACTATTGCCGATCATATCATGATATCACTCTTGTTCATTTTTCGATGCTTTGTGCTCCAAGCTCAGAACTGCTCGGCCAAAACTTCAAGTCAACTGAGTGCTATCTGCATACATGGTTTGACCATCTCCATCTTACATCTCTCATCTCGTTTGTACTCATGTGGACACGATGCACTCCGAGATGCTAGAATGTCGTAGACGGTTGCAACACTGGGAAGAGCACCTTTTGACTTGGTATTTACTACGAGAGATCACCCTAATAAATGATTACTGCACAATCAAAGGGTGCAAACAACAAAGGGATAAACATCTCAGGCAGTTCATAGAAGCATGATATGGTATGGCCCTGGGTACCGGGAATCTCCGTGATCATCTTGAATTTTCTGTTGAAGTGGCATGAAGGTTAATATTGTTAGGAAAGCAACTTAACTTTATTGAAGGCCCAAAGGGCATATATATTACACATGACTTGAGGTGCAAGGAAACTAAACATAGACTAATAAGGACTCCTAGACCAATACTAATACTCCTTAACACCCCCCTCAAATGAAAAGCGTATGCAATAGCTTGCATTTGAAGAAGTGTAATACTAAAAAAATGATAATCCAAATCCGCGTCTTGAGAGTGTCGTCGTAGCATGAAGAGTCTTCAAAACCTGTCGAGTCGCCAAAGGGGATAATGAAGAGATGGCACATCAGAGCAAGACACCACGTCGATAGAAGATACAAAAGAAGTATCAAGAGAAGATGGGTTGTCGGAAGAAGATGGCACATCAACAGAAGAAGCATTGCTTAACGAATTATGGCCCATGAAAACCGACAGTGAAAGAAGCTCAGCGGCAGGAGAATGGGCTTAGATCAACAATGCAAAGAGAGGCCACAGAAATCCTATACAGAGGACAATGACCAGAAAAAGGCTGACGGACAAAGGTATGTTGGACTCGCATGGCATGAGAAACACAAAATATCAACGGATTTGGTGGACGCAGCGGAAAACAAAGAAAACTAGAAAGTATAGTAGACTAGATGCAATGACTAAAAGACTAGCAGCAGTGGCAGTAGAAGGAACGTTAAGCTTGTTTTTTTACTCAACACATGCGCAACAACTAGCAGGCTAGCAGGAATGCAGCAGCTGAGCAGAGCAGCAAAGGGCAGCGAGAACAGTAGCAGCACGCAGATGGACATGCGGGAGCAGAGCAGCAGCCAACCAGGAGGAGTACACACGGGCGGAGCAGCCATCATCGGCCTTAGCTGGACGAGGCGGCCTCGATTTGGATTGGAACGGGGTAGTAACTTGATCTGGCACACACATGTGTACGCGGCACCGTAGCCAACCAGGTCGAGGCATCCTGCCTTGCGGGCGATCACGGCTGGGCAGGCACATGTCACCAGCGTCACGGGCATCACGGCTTGGATCGACCGAAGCAGCTGGGTGGCAGGTGCTTGATGTCTACTACACAACCTTCTTCTTGTAGACGTTGTTAGGCCTCCAAGTGCAGAGGTTTGTAGGACAGTAGCAAATTTCCCTCAAGTGGATGACCTAAGGTTTATCAATCCATGGGAGGCGTAGGATGAAGATGATCTCTCTCAAACAACCCTACAACCAAATAACAAAGAGTATCTTGTGTCCCGAACACACCCAATACAATGGCAAATTGTATAGGTGCACTAGTTCGGCGAAGAGATGGTGATACAAGTGCAATATGGATGGTAGATATAGGTTTTTGTAATCTAAAATAATAAAACAGCATGGTAACTAATGATAAAAATGAGCGTAAACGGTATTGCAATGGTAGGAAACAAGGCATAGGGTTCATACTTTCACTAGTGCAAGTTCTCTCAACAATAATAACATAGATAGATCATATAACAATCCCTCAACATGCCACAAAGAGTCACTCCAAAGCCACTAATAGCGGAGAACAAACAAAGAGATTATGGTAGGGTACGAAACCACCTCAAAGTTGTTCTTTCAGATCGATCTATTCAAGAGTTCGTACTAGAATAACACCTTAAGACACAAATCAACAAAAACCCTAATGTCATCTAGACACTCCATTGTCACCACAAGTACCCGTGGGCATGATTATACGATATGCATCACACAATCTCAGATTCATCTATTCAACCAACACAAAGTACTTCAAAGAGAGCCCCAAAGTTTCTACCGGAGAGTCAAGACGAAAACGTGTGCCAACCCTTATGCATAGGTTCATGGGCGGAACCCGCAAGTTGATCACCAAAACATACATCAAGTGGATCATGTGATATCCCATTGTCACCATAGATAAGCACGACAAGACATACATCAAGTGTTCTCAAATCATTAAAGACTCAAGACGACAAGATAACTTCAAAGGGGAAAACTCAATTCATCACAAGAGAGTAGAGGGGGAGAAACATCATAAGATCCAACTATAATAGCAAAGCTCGCGGTACATCAAGATCGTGCCATAGAGAGAACACAAAAGAGAGAGATCAAACACATAGCTACTTGTACATACCCTCAGCCCCGAGGGTGAACTACTCCCTCCTCGTCATGGAGAGTGCCGGGATGATGAAGATGGCCACCGGTGAGGGACCCCCCCTCCGGCAGGGTGCCGGAACAGGCTCCCGAGAGGATTTTTGTGGCTACAGAGGCTTGCGGCGGCGGAACTCCCGATCTATTTTCTTCTTCGATGGTTTTAGGGTATAAGGGAATATATAGGTGAAATAAGTCAGTCGGGGGAGCCAAGGGGCCCACGAGACAGGGGGGCGCGCCCAGGGGGTGGGCACGCCCTCCTATCTCCTGGCCTCCTCGAAGCTTGCCTGGCTTGTACTCCAAGTCTCTCGGATGATGTTCGTTCCAAAAATCACGCTCTTGAAGGTTTCATTCCGTTTGAACCCCATTTGATATTCCTTTTCTTCGAAATACTGAAACAGGCAATAAAATAGCAATATGGGCTGGGCCTCCGGTTAATAGGTTAGTCCCAAAAGTAATATAAAAGTGTATAATAAAGCCCGTAATCATTCAAAACAGATAATAAAATAGCATGAATGATTCATAAATTATAAATACGTTGGAGACGTATCAACATCCCCAAGCTTAATTCCTGCTCGTCCTTGAGTAGGTAAATGATAAAAGAAAGAATTTATGAAGTGTGAATGGTAGCAGGTGCACAAGTTTGATCAATGATAATTTCAATAACCTTTTCTAGCATGATTTCTTATATGTCATGACAGTAGTTCATCTCATAAAACTTCTCACGAACAAGTAACAAGCAATTCACATGTTAAAGCATAGACCATAAACTTTCTTGAAAACTAGAAAACTATGTTCTCAGTCATCAAACAATTGCAATTCATCTTATTTCAGGAACGGTCTATGTCAGAGCTTTGATTTAGCAAACTTCACATATTCAACTATCATATAGTCTTCCACAATTGCTAGCACTCACGCAATACTAATGGTTATGGAGTTTTAATCGGACACTGAGAAAGATATGGGCTTATAGTGTTGCCTCCCAACGTATTCACCTTTGGGTGATGTCAACAATAATAGTTCATGCTAACTTACATCCAATTGGATATATATATATATATATATCAGGATCTTTCCAACACGAGGTGCTTGCCAAAGGATAAAATGAAAAAGGGAAAGGTGAAGATCACCTTGACCCTTGCATAAAGTAAAAGACATAAAGTAAAAGATCGGCCCTTCGCAGAGGGGAGCAGAGGTTGTCATGCGCTTTTATGGTTGGATGCACAAAATCTTAATGCGAAAGAACGCCACTTTACATTGCCACTTGTATATGGACCTTTATTATGCAGTCCGTCGCTTTTATTTCTTCCATAACAAGACCGTATAAAGCTTATTTTCTTCACACTAATAGATCATACATATTTAGAGAGAAATTTTTATTGCTTGCACCGATGACAACTTACTTGAAGGATCTTACTCAACCCATAGGTAGGTATGGTGGACTCTCATGGCAAAACTAATATTTGGAAGCACAAGTAGTATCTCTACTTGGTGCACGGAATTTTGGCTAGCATGAGGGGGAAAGGCAAGATCAACATGTTTGAATGATCCATGACAATATACTTTAACTGAAATGTGAGAAAACATAACCCATTACGTTGTCTTCCTTGTCCAACATCATCTCTTTAGCATGTCATAATTAATGAGTGCTCACAATTATAAAAGATTTCTAGGATAGTATATTTAGATGTGAAATCTCTCTTCCTTCAATATTCTTTCATGAATTGTTCAAATGACCAATACAATGCTTGCTAACCTTCAATAAATTTACAACCTCTACTTTTTAGATGTGTAGTCATTACTCCCCATGGGATAAGCAAATGAGACATATATAATTTCAGATTTATGATAATCAGCTCATTCAACAATTTACTCATAGGATATAAGTGAAGCACACGAGTAAATGAAAAACTACTCCAAAAAGATATAAGTGAAGATCAATGAGTAGGTAAATAATTATGTAACTATGTGAAGACTCTCTCTCATTAAAGAATTTCAGATCTTGGTATTTCATTCAAACAGCAAGCAAAGAAAAATAAAATGACATTGCAAGGGTAGCACAACTCATGTGAAGAAGCAAAAACTTAGGCTCAACCGATACTAACCGATAGTTGTTGAAGAAGAAAGGTGGGATGCCTACCGGGGCATCCCCAAGCTTAGATGCTTGAGACTTCTTGAAATATTATCTTGGGGTGCCTTGGGAATCCCCAAGCTTGAACTTTTGTGTCTCCTTAATTCCTCTCATATCATGGTTTCTCTATTTCTCAAAAGCTTCATCCACAGCAAACTCAACAAGAACTCGTGAGATAGGTTAGTATAAACCAATGCAAAACCTTATCATTTTCTACTGTAACAAATCACTAAAATTAATATTCAATGTTGCATACTAAATGTCTCTGCATATTTAAAAGTCATATCCTCAAATAGAATCATTAAACAAGCAAACATATGCAAACAATGGAAAGATAACAGTAATCTGTCAAAACAGTATAGTCTGTAAAGAATGCAAGATTCATCATACTTACCTAACTCCAAAAATTATGAGAAAAATACCTTATTGTAGAATATTTATCAGATCTAAATATGCAAAAAGTTTCAACATTATACCATTCTCTTACTTTTCTAGGGAATTTTTGCAACAGCGGTAAACTTTCTGTTTTCAAACAGCAACATGTATACTAGCAAAATAAGCATGGTAAAGGCTATCCTTGACATTTTTATTGAAAATATAGATGCAAAACATTATTCTAAATAACATTAAGCAAAGACTAAGAAAGGAAAATGACACTCCAAACAAAACACATATCATGTGGCGAATAAAAATATAGCTCCAAGTAAAGTTACCGATGAACGAAGACGAAAGAGGGGATGCCATCCGGGGCATCCCCAAGCTTAGGCTCTTGGTTGTCCTTGAATATTACCTTGGGGTGCCTTGGGCATCCCCAAACTTAGGCTCTTGCCACTCCTTATTCCATAGTCCATCGAATCTTTACCCAAAACTTGAAAACTTCACAACACAAAACTCAACAGAAAACTCGTAAGCTCCGCTAGTATAAGAAAATAAAACCACTACTTAGGTACTGTAATGAACTCATTATAAATTTATATTGGTGTAATATCTACTATACTCCAACTTATCTATGGTTCATACCCTCCGATACTACTCATAGATTCATCAAAATAAGCAACAACACATAGAAAACAGAATCTGTCAAAAATAGAACAGTCTGTAGTAATCTGTATCAAACGTCACTTATGGAACTCCAAAAATCCTACCAAATTAGGAAGTACTAAGAAATTTGTGTACCAATCCAGATCAGAAAGAATCAGATCAGAAGCTCGTTTCTATGAATTATCAAAACTAATTTACTGGGTGAAAAAGTTTCTGATTCTCAGGAGGATCAACACAACTATAACCGTAAGCTATCCTAAAGGTCTTACTTGGCACTTTATTGAAACAAAAGCTATAAAACATGATTACTACAGTAGCATAATCATGTGAACACACAAAAATAGTAAAGGTAAATATTGGGTTGTCTCCCAATAAGCGCTTTTCTTTAATGCCTTTCTAGCTAGGCATGATGATGACAATGATGCTCACATAAAAGATAAGAATTGAGACATAATGGGAGCATCATGAAGCATCTGACTAGCACATTTAAGTCTAACCCACTTCCTATGCATAGAGATTTTGTGAGCAAACAACTTATGGGAACAATAATCAATTAGCATAGGAAGGTAAAACAAGCATAGCTTCGAGATTTTCAACACATACAGAGGAAACTTGATATTATTGCAATTCCTACAAGCATATGTTCCTCCCTCTTAATAATTTTCAGTAGCATCATGAATGAATTCAACAATATAACCAGCACCTAAAGCATTCTTTTCATGATCTACAAGCATAGAGTTTTTACTACTCTCCACAAAAGCAAAATTCTTCTCATTCGGAATAGTGGGAGTATCATAAAAGACTTGAATACTATACATTGTTTCCACATTAAAAGAGTAATGTTCAGAAAAAGGGTAATAATAATCATGAAAAGATTTATAAATATAATCATCACTACTTTTTATAGCATAAGTTTCATCACAATAATCATCATAAGTAGCAACTTTGTTCTCATCATAATCGATTGAAACCTCTTCCAAGATAGTGGAATCATCACTAAATAAAGTTGACACTCTTACAAATCCACTTTCATATTCATCACAATAAAATTCAACATCCTCCAAAATAGTGGGATCACTACTTCCTAAATTTGACACTCTTCCAAACCCACTTTCATCAATATAATCATCATAGGTAAGAGGCATGCTATCATCATAACAACTTTGCATATCAAAACTTGGGATGCTAAAAATATCATCTTCATTAAACATAGCATCCCCAAGCTTGGGACAAACATTAATTTCAGCAAATATATTCTCAAATATTTCATCCTCATCAAACATAGCTTCCCCAAGCTTGGGCCTTTTCATATCATAAGCATAATCACTCTCATCATTAATAGTATGGATAGCACCAATAGTATAACAATTATCATCATCACAATGAGTAATAGGAGTAACATCATTTGGGAGGGATACCTTTTTACCTTTGTTGCTCCTTCTTTTTTTCTTCACATTATGTGTAGGTTCAACCTTCTTCTTTGAGCTCCTATTTGATGAGATTGGTTGAATAGAAAGCTCCTCCCCGTTACTTGATTCATCATTAGAAATAATAGGAGGATATTGGGAAGTCTCTTCCCTTTCATTAGTATTCTCATCATCCTCTATTTGCTTTCTTTTCTTTAGGTAATTGGCAATATAAGGATTTTCAATGCAATTCACCACATAATACAAATAAATCTTTTCTAGATCGAACTCAAGAAATCTATCAAGATTAAATTTTGGAATACCCTCAGTTATACGTTTCATTTCTTCATACCCCAAAAGAAGACTAAGCTCTTTATGATGCCCAAGGGTAATCAAGCTATCACAATTTTTGGACACAATTCGATCATGAAACAATTTGCATTGGAGATCTAAATGACCACGTTCATTGCAAAGTTCACAAGGAGCGCGAAAAATATTGAATTTTTCAGCACAAACATCAAGACTTTCTTGCAACCCTTTAGTTTCTAAATACTTATGCCTCTTGCAATATCTATTTTCCCTATTTGGTGTGTACTTGCAAACCCTATCTACTCCACAAAAATTGACATGCTTATAAGAGATATTTTCATCATAACTAGTGCAATCATCATTAGTACTATGGATATTCAAAGAGTTCATACTAACAACATTGCAATCATGCTCATCATTCAAAGATTTAGTACCAAGCATTTTAATGCATTCTTCTTCTAGCACTTGAGCACAATTTTCCTTTCCATCACTCTCACGAAAGATATTAAAAAGATGAAGCGTATGAGAAAAGCTTAACTCCATTTTTTTGTAGTTTTTATTTTATAACCTAAACTAGTGATAAAACAAGAAACAAAAAGATTCGATTGCAAGATCTGAAGATATACCTTCAAGCACTCACCTCCCCGGAAACGGCACCAGAAAAGATCTTAGTTGATGGGGTGAGAGTGCCGCTTACCTAGCCTCCCCGGCAACAGTGCCAGAAAAGAGCTTGATGTCTACTACACAACCTTCTTGTAGACGTTGTTGGGCCTCCAAGTGCAGAGGTTTGTAGGACAATAGCAAATTTCCCTCAAGTGGATGACCTAAGGTTTATCAATCCGTGGGAGGCATAGGATGAAGATGGTCTCTCTCAAACAACCCTGCAGCCAAATAACAAAGAGTCTCTTGTGTCCTCAACACACCCAATACAATGGCAAATTGTATAGGTGCACTACTTCGGCGAAGAGATGGTGATATAAGTGCAATATGGATGGTAGATATAGGTTTTTGTAATCTGAAATAATAAAAACAGCGAGGTAACTAATGACAAAAGTGAGCGTAAACGGTATTGCAATGGTAGTAAACAAGGCATAGGGTTCATACTTTCACTAGTGCAAGTTCTCTCAACAATAATAACATAGATATATCATATAAAAATCCCTCAACATGCAACAAAGAGTCACTCCAAAGCCACTAATAGCGGAGAAAAAAAAAGAGATTATGGTAGGGTACGAAACCACCTCAAAGTTATTCTTTCGGATCGATCTATTCAAGAGTTCGTACTAGAATAACACCTTAAGATACAAATCAACCAAAACCCTAATGTCACCTAGATACTCCATTGTCACCTCAAGTATCCGTGGGCATGATTATACTATATGCATCACACAATCTCAGATTCATCTATTCAACCAACACAAAGTACTTCAAAGAGTGCCCCAAAGTTTCTACCGGAGAGTCAAGAAGAAAACGTGTGCCAACCCTTATGCATAGGTTCATGGGCGGAACCCGCAAGTTGATCACCAAAACATACATCAAGTGGATCACGTGATATGCCATTGTCACCATAGATAAGCACGGCAAGACATACATCAAGTGTTCTCAAATCATTAAAGACTCAATCGGACAAGATAACTTCAAAGGGGAAAACTCAATTCATCACAAGAGAGTAGAGGGGGAAAAACATCATAAGATCCAACTATAATAGCAAAGCTCGCGATACATCAAGATCGTGCCACAGAGAGAACACGAAAGAGAGAGATCAAACACATAGCTACTGGTACATACCCTCAGCCCCGAGGGTGAACTACTCCCTCCTCGTCATGGAGAGCGCCGAGATGATGAAGATGGACACCGGTGAGGGATCCCCCCTCCGGCAGGGTGCCGGAACGGGCTCCCGAGAGGTTTTTGGTGGCTACAGAGGCTTGCGGCGGCGGAACTCCCGATCTATTTTTGTCTTTGATGGTTTTAGGGTATAAGGGAATATATAGGCAAAATAAGTCGGTCGGGGGAGCCTCGAGGAGCCCACGAGATAGGAGGGCGCGCCCAGGGGGGTGGGTGCGCCCTCCTATCTCCTGGCCTCCTCGAAGCTGCCCTGGCTTGTACTCCAAGTCTCCCGGATAATGTTCGTTCCAAAAATCACGCTCCCGAAGGTTTCATTCCGTTTGGACTCCATTTGATATTCCTTTTCTTCGAAATACTGAAACAAGCAATAAAACAGCAATATGGGTTGGGCCTCCGGTTAATAGGTTAGTCCCAAAAGTAATATAAAAGTGTATAATAAAGCTTGTAATCATTCAAAACAGATAAGAAAATAGCATGAATGCTTCATAAATTATAGATTCGTTGGAGACGTATCAGTGCTCCGTGGTACGTGGTAGGTGCTCACGCAGCTTGGGAACGATGGCAGAAGACGAGATCGACCCGGAACAGATCGATATAGGTGGAAAAAAATTGGTTCCTAAGGACGAGTTGCAGCATCCGGAGACCTAAACCTAGGCTCTAATACCATGTTAGGAAAGAAACTTAACTTTATTGAAGGCCCAAGGGGCATATATATATTACACATGACTTGAGGTGCAAGGAAACTAAACATAGACTAATGAGGACTCCTAGACCAATACTAATACTCCTTAACAAATATTTCGTTGTTGTGGCAACCGTTTCAAAATCGTTGTTGTGGTGGCAATTTCAGAAAATGTTGCCATCACGACCGTTTCACCAAACATTGCCGTGGCACCGAAATTCCGCTGCGGCATGAAATTATAGCTCCTTGTCCCGCACCTAGTACACCTTCTCCTCATCGGGGTCCTCTGTGTATGTTTGCCATTGTTACTTGTAACCTGTAGACTATCTCTATGACATTTACATTAACGTGACAATCTCGTGGCTCCAGCCATCATGCCGTGACGCGCAGGCCACTTAGCATTACGACATATAACCATCTCATACATAAACTCATTATCATGACGAAGGCTATACCACATCATATGCATACCCTGCAAAACCAAGTTAGAGGTCCTCTAATCAGTTTTAGAATTTTTTATTTATGTGGTTAACCAGTTGATGACCCACAAGTATATGGGATCTATCGTAGTCCTTTCGATAAGTAAGAGTGTCGAACCCAACGAGGAGCAGAAGGAAATGACAAGCGGTTTTCAGTAAGGTATTCTCTGCAAGCACTGAAATTATCGGTGACAGATAGTTGTATGATGAGATACTTCGTAATGGGTAACAAGTAACAAAAGTAAACAAGGTGCAGCAAGGTGGCCCAATCCTTTTTATTGAAAAGGACAAGCCTGGACGAACTCTTATATAAAGAAAAGCGCTCCTGAGGACACATCAGAATTACTGTCAAGCTAGTTTTCATCATGCTCACACTAGTGTAGAGACCTGCTATATAAGCGGTTTTTAACCCCTTTCTGCGATGGCGTTTGGAACCGTCACCAAGTGAGTGTGGGCAATAGGGGGGTCCTTCTCACATGACCCAGAAACCGTCGGGGATAGGCCCTCCTGGCACACAGGCTGGGGCAAAATGAGCTCATGTGCGATCTGGCGAGGCATCGAAACCCAATCGTTTCCGTTCGTATGTACATCCCACACGGCGAATCCTAGAAAAACATTTCCGTTCGTATGTATATCACACACAGTTTTTTGTGTGGAAACATTTGTGCAAGGTGGCCTAACGCAAACATTTCTCTGCCAGAAGCCGTGTGTGATTGTTAGTTGATCGAACACACCTACTTTCTAGTAATCGTGTTGGTTGTTTGAGTTCATCGCCCATGGTGCTGTCTGAGTAACCGTCTGCAATAGAAAACCCCAATAAGCAGGGTAATTAGCCTATTATTGATAATCCATGTACTAATCAAATTGATATTTCTTATAAAACACACTAGATATTTCATATACATATAACGGTAACCAGGATTTCATACTCGAATTACATCAGATAGCTTCGGCACTCAGTTACACCATTACACAACAGCATCAAGTTTTACATGCAACATCGAAAACCTTTGGAAAGTAGCATCATACACGATAAGTAGACAGATGAATCTCATCTGGGAAACTGCAGAAGCAGAAGGCAAATATTGAGCCTTTAGTGATGTTGAATGCCCTTGCAACTTTAGGCCATTAGCTATGGATAATTGCCCGCCCAACCTTCGCGCTCTTCAAGAAGACTTCAATATTGTACCGTGGGTGTTGAATGAATACCTTCCTCGCCTCTTGACCATGCAGGTGGTTTGAGAGGTAATCATCGATGAATTGCTTTGAAAAGTACCGAAAACAAAGATATGCATAAATCGCTGTTATAAATTTTGAAATGGCGCAAGGGGTAAAAACAAGGTAAAAGAGTAAGTATCATCCTATAATTGATTGATGTCTTCTTCATTGTGCAAACAAAGATCTTGCTGTTATTCGTCGTAACTTTCTTCATCCTAACAATCTTTCTGAGTTTCTTGACTTGATTGATATTCATGGACATCTCATTTCCCCTTATGCAAAATGGGTCGAACAGTGGGTCTAAGCCTCTGACAGCAGGACCTACATGTGCAAGACCAAATTGTAAGAAACCAAAATATTAGAATGATTCCTGCAACTGCACAATAATGTGCTATTAGCGGAAGGACAATGCATGAGCAAACCTCGATGGTGAACCACAGTGTCTCCCATTGTTTCCCTGCAACACACATAAGGAAGATCTTGATCAGGTTAACTGAGAGTTGTCATACTATCAGTAGAATATGTATTGAGTATAGCCAAATTCGATTTATTTCACATGCAACAAAATTGTACCCACAACAAATGAAAATCAAATTGCAGAATTGAACCAAACAGTTAAATGGAAAGCAGACCAAATGAACCAAAACAGTTAACTAAGCACGACATTGCAGAATAGAAACATGTACTAGAAGATAAGCCAGTTAACAAAACAAATAATGCTTGAGAACCGTACTATGAAATGTAGCAATTGTTGGACCAAACTGTTAACTGAACATTACATTTCAGAGGACCAAACTATTAACTGAACATTACATTTCAGAGGACCAAACTTTTAACTAGACATTACATTTAAGAGGACCAAACTATTAACTGAACATCAGATTGCATATTAACATTACAGAGGACAAATCACTAGAAGGTACTGGCGGTGGCCTCGAGAAAACAACATGAACTATATTTTAAAGTAGACAACCGCGTGGCGATGTCGATGGTGGCCTCAAAGACGAGGTGCTCCTCCAAGATCTGGCGGTCGGCACGCATGGCAGCCATAGCGACCTCGTGCACGCGTGTGGCCGTGATTTGCTTCTTCGCTACCAGATGCTACTGAGCTCCACATTATACTACATGCAAAATGGCTGTGGGCGGCGCTTAATTGGAGGAGGGGGACAGTGATTTCGGTAGAAGGTGTCGCGCCGTCAGTCGGGGCATGTGGGACGGGGAAGGAGGAGGATGGTGTGGGTGGGGTGTGGATTACCTGACCATATCGACGAGGCCGCGCAGCATGAAGAAGGGTCAGCGGTGAGGAGGCCGCACAACAAGAAGAAGGGTCGCCAGCGAGGAGGCCGCGCTGCAATAAGAAGGGTCACTGGCGAGGAGGTTGCGCTGCAAGAAGAAGGATAGTCGGCGAGGAGGTGACGCTGCAAGAAGAAGGGTCGCCGACAAGGAGGCTGAGCTGCCAGTAAGAAACAGTGAAGGTTTGAACTTGGAAAGCAAGGAGGAATAGTGGAAATGTGGCTTTTGGTGGGAGGGAGGGGCGGGGAGATAGATATTTCCGCGGTGGCAGAAAATTGTTGCTTGGTGCCGCGAGAAACTGGCGTGCAAGTGTGGTTCAAGCGGGGGTGGTGGACTATAGATGACGAAGCTTCCTGCGTAAGCCAAACAAGACGGTGCGCCAAGATATTTTATATCGAATCCCACATGATTATTTCTAGTAAACTTTTTGTGGTATACCTGATTTTTTCATTATGTTCTGAAAGACAAAATGGTGTTGCGAAGGGAAAGGATGGTGTTTGAATTGCTAGAACATTTATGTACAGTGAACATGCAACTACATGAGTGTCGTGTTTAAATTTGGAATTATTCCGGGTTCGTTTGGCATTTTTATGCATTAGTTGATTTTCTAGGCATTTAATGTGCATAATTCAAATTTGAACTACAAGCACAAGCTCTAGTGCACCAAAGTTTGTTGAAAAATCACATGTGTGTATTTGAGTGAATTTATAGGTCCCATGCAAGAAATGGGATGAAATTCAAATATCTGACCATCGTGCCTCGGCCGGGAACATTCGCAAACTTGGTTTTAAAATTCCTGGAAATTCAAAACTCTCCTGAAAATCATGAAACTTGGCATGGTGTCATTTCATGGCACCAACATGCTGTGGTAAAAAAATTGGCCACATTTGGACAAGTTTTTGGTATAAGCTTCTTGCAAACTGGAGCTTCTCTCGAGAAGACTCGTGGTTCCCGAGGGGGGACGTGTCACCTTTGTGCGTGAAACGATATACGCTGCCTCCCCCCCTTGATTTTTTACAGAGGCAACATAGAACTATATGAGTGTCATGTTAAAATTTGGAATTATTCCGAGTTCGTTTGGACTTTCTTATACATTAATTGAAGTTTTGGTCATTTAATATGCATAATTCAAATTTGAACTACAAGCACATGCTCCAGTGCACCAAATTTGGTTGAAAAATCACATGTGTGTCCTTGGTGAATTTCTAGGTCCCATGCAAGAAATGGGAATGAAATTCAAACATCTGGGCGTCGTGGCTCGGCTAGAAAGTTTGAGAAACTTGGTTTTTTTAATTCATGTAAATCTAAAACATGCCTGAAAATCATGAAACTTGGCATGGTGTCATGACATGACACCAACATGCTGTGGTAAATTTTTTGGCCGAATTGGGACAAGCTTTGGTACAAGCTTCTTGCAAGCCGGAGCTTCTCTCAAGAAGGCTCGTGGTTCCGAGAGGGAATGTGTCACCTTCGTGTGTGAAACAACATACGTACACTGCCTTCTCCCGCCTTAATTTTTTTACACATGCAGATTAGACCAAATAGAAGTATCATGCTAAAATTTGAAATTATTCCGAGTTCGTTTGGCCTTTTTTATACATTAATTGAATTTCTGGGTATTTAATGTGCATAATTCAAATTTGAACTACAAGCACATGCTCCAGTGCACCAAAGTTGGTTGAAAAATAACATGTGTGTCCTTGGGTGAATTTGTAGGTCCCATGCAAGAAATGAGAATGAAATTCAAACATCTGGGCGTCGTGGCTAGGCCGGAAAGATTGAGAAACTTGGTTTTTTTTTAATTCCTGTAAATCCAAAACACGCCTGAAAATCATGAAACTTAGCATGGTGTCATGACATGGCACCAACATCCTGTGGTAAATTTTTTGGCTGAATTGGGACAAGCTTTGGTATAAGCTTCTTGCAAACCGGAGCTTCTCTCAAGAAGGCTCGTGGTTCCGAGAGGGAACGTCTCACCTCCGTGTGCGAAACGACATACACTGCCTTCTTCCGCCTTAATTTTTTACACAGGTAGATTAGACCAAATAGAAGTATCGTGCTAAATTTTGGAATTATTGCTGGTTCGTTTGGTCTTTTTTATACATTCATCGAATTTCTGGGCATTTAATGTGCATATTTCAAATTTGAACTACAAGCACATGCTCTAGTGCACCAAAGTTGGTTGAAAAATCACATGTGTGTCCTTGGGTGAATTTGTAGGTCCCATGCAAGAAATGGGAATGGAATTCAAACATCTGGGTGTTGTGCCTCGGCTGGAAATATCGAGAAACTTGGTTTTTTAATTCCTACAAATACAAAACACGCGTGAAAATCATGAAAGTTGGCATGGTGTCATGACATGGCACCAACATGCTCTGGTAATTTTTTTAAATGAATTGGGACATGCTTTGGTGTAAGCTTCTTGCAAACCGGAGCTTCTCTCAAGAAGGCTCATGGTTCCGAGAGGGAACGTGTCACCTCCGTGTGCGAAACGACATACACTGCCTTCTCCCGCCTTGATTTTTTCACACAAGCAGCTTAGACCAAATAGGAGTTTCGTGCTAAATTTTGGAATTATTCTGGGCTCTTTTGGCCTTTTTATACATTAATTCATTTTCCAGGCATTTAATGCACATAATTCAAATTTGAAGTACAAGCACATGCTCCATTGCGCAAAAGTTAGTTGGAAAATCATTTATGTGTACTTGGGCGAACTTCTTGGTCCCATGGAAGAAGTGGGAATGGAATTCAAACATCTGGGCGTCTTGGCTCGGCCAGAAACATCGAGAAACTTGGTTTTAAAATTTTCATAATTCCAAAACTCGCCTGAAAATCATGAAATTTGGCATGGTGTCATGACATGGCACCAACATGCTGTGGTAATTTTTCTGTCCGATTGGTGAAGGCGCACACATTAACAATCAACAAAGTCATTTTGGAACAAGTGCTGTCATCTTACAAATCGGAAACACAAGTATTATTAAAACCGTGGGTGTTCTACTTTGTCGGCGTCCTAGATATGGGGGTATCCAGCCTTTCCTGCCTGCGGCCCACCACGTGGCTCCATCGACGGCCTGGTATGGCCCAGCTTCAACATCAACAACCCAAGACCCTCGCAACAGGCCAAGCCTCGCGAGGTGTACGACGCCAAGACCCCCGAGGGGATCTATCTCTTCAGGACTGGCTCCCGAGGGGCGGAGAGTTCCATGCAAGGCATACCTCACGAGGCTCAGCTGACGTGAGCCATGGCGACCAAGGCCAGGCTGGCGCCAGGTGGGCGCCAGCGGGTGCAGAGTGCAGGTTTCCTCTTCGGTGCAAAGGAGGCAAGCCACATGCATGGAGTCCCGAGGAATCAGCCAAAGGTTTCCATTCTGGTGCAAAGAGACCAAGACCGCCAGGACGGCAGGACGGAGGTCATCAACGAGCCCACCATGGTGTCACAACTAGATGCTTTTCGTAGGCGAAGACTACTTTTGTCAGGATAAGTTGTACTGCTTGTCCCCTTTCAAATCTGGTCGTTGTGGGATCCCTTCCTGCCAACGTTTCGGAAGAGGACCAAGGCCACTACAAATAGGACTTAGCCACCATCATAGGGGGCAGGCAAAAAAGGGAAGCCGAACTAGCTCACACCTCACCAGCTCCCTCGAGCTCAAGAACACCTCACCTCCTGAGGCCAGTTCATCCACTATACTAGTTCATCCTCAGCCCTCCGAGGCAATCCACGAAAACGATGGAGTAGGGTATTACACCGCAAGGTGGCCTGAACCAGGATAAACTACTGTGTCTCTTTGTCTCTTTGAGATCGTCGTGCTAGGCTTAGGAGGATCGCGAGTAGGCAGGCTGGATAGGTTGAGATCTCCGCACGCACCCCAGAGTTCGAACCTCTCAAGGGTTCGCGTAACCCGTAATCCAACATTTGGCGCACCAGGTAGGGGTGCGTCGGATCTTCTCTTCCGCCGACCGGTCCTCCGCCGCTCCACCAATGCCATGGCCGACGACCGAGGGCGCACGCCAAGCACTGGGTCGTCCAGGCCTCCTCGTCGGCGTCCGCTAACGAGGAAGACCTCCACTCCGCTCTGCTCGCGGCCCGCGCTCCGCCAGGGGCGACCGGCCGTGGGAGGCGTGTGACGCAACCTTCTCCGTTGGCGTCGCGCTGCAACCCTGCCGCCGCACGATCTGCGAACTACGCTGCAGCGACCGCACCACACACGCTTAGGGAACATGCAAATATGCGGGCAGCAATCATCATGGCTCGAGAGCTCTTACGGTGCAGGCTGCTGGAAAGTGGCCGCGACGCCCTGCTAGAATGGGTCACCGAGCTACTGGATGCGGCGTGCAGGGGGCGGCGCCATTCTGCACCCTGCCCACGTCGCAGACGATGGTGGGAGCGCGCGCTCACCCCCGACACTACCGCGCGCCCCCTCCCAGGGCCCCTGGAGGGCCTCTCAGTGCTGACCAGCCCCACGGAGCAGCCCGCACCCCGCCGAACGTGCTACCTTGGTGCGGGGCCGCTCCGGGCGACATCACTAGGGGCCACGCTGGCGTACTGGCCCCTGGTCGACAGGACCAGAGGGCGACTGAAGAAGGCGGTAACGAGAGGCAGTCGGGCGACGTTTCTAGTATGGCCAGCCCGGAAGCCTATGACCCCGTTGCGATGGACCCAAGGCACACACTGGGAGAGGGCCCCAGCCGATCGCCCACGCCGGGCTGGGCGCTGGACATACACGAGGCCGAGCTCTCCTTCAAGCCGCCACCAAGCCCCACCAACATCTTCAATGGCGACAACCTCTAGGTACAACTAACGCCGCAGGGGCACGCTTATGCTAACCATGGATCGCAGGTGAACCAGGGCGCAGCTGCCACCAGGACTCTCAGGACGGCGGATCCCCCACAGGAGCGCAAAGGAAATTGGGAGCAGCATGGGGGAAGCCTAGCGGCAGGGCATCCTCATGCTGCATGGAGTAGGGCCCTGCCTGGAGGTAGGTTCCCTACCGGGGAAGGCGCCGGCGAGCCCTTTTCCCGGTGGGGGGCCCACGGTCGCCGAGGATGCCGCCAGCGTCCCCCTGGCCCCTTGGTCTTGTCCTGGTTTTCGGTCTCCCCAACGGTGGTCAGGGGTGGTGCACGGCGGGGTCCTTGTCGGGCGACATGAAGCAATGCTCCGGCCTGTGAAGGTCTCCAATTGTGACACTCTCACGTAATAATGAGTGGGGCTGTACACACCCCGGAGTCTCCTGAGTGCCGCCTTGGGGCCTCACGGGGGCTCCCGTCCACATCCTAGTGGAAGCACCATGCTCCGCACTGGCCGTCGACACTGTCCCCAATGACTATGCCCAACCAGTGGAAGCACTTAGCTCCGCGCTGGTGAGAAGACTTGAAGATTGGCTAGCCGCTGGACACGGCCATTTGCTTTTGTCTCCTTTCTGTACTTGCTCGTTGACTTCTTGAAGCAGTTTGACTTTCGTGCATTTATAAAATGGGGGGAGTATTCTTGTTTTGTGTCGCTCTCTTGCCTTCAAATCTTGTGTTCTTTCTGGGGCTTGTGACTGTTGCCCTGCCCTCAAGCGCCTCGCAAGCGGGGGCTGGGTGCGGTACACACACTGGTGTCGATCGCTTCCCCCCTGGGGGCTCAAGGGTGCGGCCGCCCCGCGCGCCCACCTCGCCATGGTCTGGCAATTGGTTCCTCATGAAGCACTGTATGACGGGCCAACAGGCCCCTCGGGAGGCACGGAGCCTCGCGAGCTTGCGGCAGGCTCGCCTCAGGAGAAGGAGCGCTACTGCGATACCAGGCCTCACTAGAGACCCACGAAACCAAAGATAAGTCATAAACAACTACCTCGCCTAGCAGCCCCGTAGCCCTGCGGGGTCGTGCTCCGGGTGCTACTTCAAAAACATTTCACAATCTCACATGTCATAAGGGGTCCCCCCTTTCAGAATGCTCTCACAAGAATGCATTCAAGTTTTTGTCATACAGGTCAAAGCGAAAAGAAACACGGTCCTAGCTGGACGCGCCTTCTTTGTCACTTCCATCCGCGCTGCTTGCGTCGCGGCTGCCATCCTCCTCATCATCGCCATCCGCGCTAGCTTATTCGGCCGTGAACACGGCCATGTCGTCCTCCGGAGCCAGATCCGTCACCAGGGCATCCACATGGTCATCCACCCACTTGGCGAGCTTGTCTTGGGTGGCCGCAGGCATGGGGTCTAGCACGGTGCTGAAATTGAAGTGGGAATCGCGGTTCAGGAGGTTGCTAAAGACGGGCGAGAGTGCACGCCCGAGGAGGCCCCGACTCCTCTCCTCAACAAGTTGGCGTGCTTTCGCGGCCTGATCTTCCAGGCGGGTCACTATATTAGTGAAGAAGTTGAGATGGCTTGCATAGTCGCTCTTGTGCGGGTGAGGAGCACTCTCGTCACAAATAGCACCCAAGGCATTGTTGGCTCTGACGCGCAGACCTTGGAGCATGGAGCCGTGCTCGCGTTCCAGCGTCAGGCGGCGGCTCTTTTCACTCGAAGCCTTCTTCAGGAGGGAGGCGGTGTCTTCGACTTGCTTCTGGAGAGAGGATATCTTGGAACAGGCAGAATTCAAGGCAAATTTGGAGCAAGTCAGGGCTTCTCGAGCAGCGCCCTCACACTGTTCTGCAGACTGCAGCTTCGCCTTCAGGGCAGACGTCCTACCTTCAAGCTTGGCCTTGAGCAGCTCCAGATCCAGGCGGTGCCCCGCAGCCAAGTCAGCACACGCCTTCGCCACCCTCTCTTCCACCTCCAGCTGGACCTGGGCTGCTCGAGCGTCAATGGCGTCCTCAGCCGCGGCAACCTGGCGCTCCCTCACCTACAACCTCTCCAACGGCATGCTATGCTCCACGGACTCCAATGCCAAATCTTCGTGGCACCTCAGGAGCTCCGCCTCGGAAAAGGCCGCCTCTCCTGGTGAGGAGGCCAGAAGGGCGCGATGCTCCTCGACTTCACGCTCAAGGGCCGCATTTGAAGACAGAAGCTCTCGCTCCCACTCCTCGGTCACCTCGTGTCGGCGTTTGGCGACTTCGTCCTCTTCCACGGCATGGGCGCAAGCCTCACGAGAAGTCGCGAGTGAGGCCGCCGCAAGAGCATTGGCCTCGTCGCGCTGATGTCTCCCGAGGTTAATGGCAACCTTCAGCTGCTGCCACTCATGCGCCAGGCGGCGGCCTTCCGCCTCAAGCCTAACGTCGCATTGGCGAGCTCTCTTCCAAGATGGATCATCGCATGCATCGCCTCACCAAAGAGCTCGAAGCGCACGACACTGCACCCACGAGCAAGTGCAAGCGCGTCCCCAAGGCCCTCGTCGGCCCCGGAGGCTGCCGGGGAGGCGCTGGGTGCCCCGCCTGCCGATGGCCGGGGGCTGGCCGGTGTAACCCCACAACCTGAAGGCGAGGGCCGCCCAAGGGGCACCCCCTATCAGCAATGACAAGAGGAAGGGCCGCCGGTGCGTCCCCCGTCTCATAGGTTGAGTCGCGGAGAGAGGGAGCAGGGAGCTCGGTTCTGAGGCATTGCTACCTCTTGAGCATGCGTTGGTTTTCCCTTGAAGAGGAAAGGGTGATGCAGCAAAGTAGCGTAAGTATTTCCCTCAGTTTTTGAGAACCAATGTATCAATCCAGTAGGAGGCTACACTCAAATCCCTCGTACCTGCACAAACAAATAAGAACCTTGCAACCAACGCGATAAAGGGGTTGTCAATCCCTTCACGGCCACTTGCAAAAGTGAGATCTGATAGAGATAATAAGATAAATATTTTTGGTATTTTTATGATATAGATTTGAAAGTAAAGATTGCAAAATAAAATAGATCGGAAACTTATATGATGGAAAATAGACCCAGGGGCCATAGGTTTCACTAGTGGCTTCTCTCAAGATAGCATAAGTATTACGGTGGCTAAACAAATTACTATCAAGCAATTGATAGAAAAGTGCATAGTTATGAGAATATCTAGGCATGATCATGTATATAGGCATCACGTCCGTGACAAGTAGATGGAAACGATTCTGCATGTACTACTATTACTCCACACATCGACCGCTATCCAGCATGCATCTAGAGTATTAAGTTCATAAGAACAGAGTAACGCATTAGGCAAGATGACATGATGTGGAGGGATAAACTCAAGCAATATGATATAAACCCCATCTTTTTATCCTCGATGGCAACAATACAATACGTGCCTTGCTGCCCCTGCTGTCACTGGGAAAGGACACCGCAAGATTGAACCAAAGCTAAGCACTTCTCCCATTGCAAGCAAGATCAATCTAGTAGGCCAAACCAAACTGATAATTCAAAGATACTTGCAAAGATAACAAATTATACATAAAAGAATTCAGAGGAGATTCAAATATTGTTCATAGATAATCTTTATCATAAACCCACAATTCATCAGATCTCGACAAACACACCACAAAAAGAATTACATCAAATAGATCTCCAAGAAGATCGAGGAGAACTTTGTATTGAGTTTCAAAGAGAGAGAAGAAGCCATCTAGCTAATAACTATGGACCCGAAGGTCTGAGGTAAACTACTCACACTTCTTTGGAGAGGCTATGGTGTTGATGTAGAAGCCCTCCGTGATCAATTCCCCCTCCGACGGAGCGCCAGAAAAGGCCCCAAGATGGGATCTCGCGGGTACAGAAGGTTGCAGCGGTGGAAATAGGGTTTCGTGGTGCTCTCGGATGTTTCCAGGGTATGTGAGTATATATAGGCGAAAGAAGTCAATCAGGGGAGCCACGAGGGGCCCACGAGGGCTGAGGGCACGCCTACCCCCCTGGGCGCGCCTCCCTGCCTCGTGGCTGCCTCGTTGCTTCCTTGATGTCCACTCCAAGTCTCCTGGATTGCGTTTGTTCCAAAAACGACTCTCCCGAAGGTTTTATTCTGTTTGGACTCCGTTTTATATTCCTTTTCTGTGAAACACTGAAATAAGAAAAAGCAACAATTTGGACTAGGCCTCTGGTTAATAGGTTAGTCCAAAAAATAGTATAAAAGTGTATAATAAAGCCCATTAAACATCCAAAACAGATAATATAATAGCATGGAACAATCAAAAATTATAGATACGTTGGAGACGTATCAAGCATCCCCAAGCTTAATTCCTGCTCGTCCTCTAGTAGGTAAATGATAAAAACAGAATTTTTGATGTGGAATGCTACCTAGCATAATTCTTAAAGTAATTTTCTTTATTGTGACATGAATGTTCAGATCCGAAAGATTCAAGACAAAAGTTTAATATTGACATAAGAGTAGTAATACTTCAAGCAGACTAACAAAGTAATCATGTCTTCTGAAAATAACATGGACAAAGAAATTTATCCCTACAAAATCATATAGTCTGGCTATGCTACATCTTCATCACACAAAATATTTAAATCATGCACAACCCCGATTTTAGCCAAGCAATTGTTTCATACTTTAGTATTCTCAAAGTTTTTCAATCTTCACGCAATACATGAGCGTGAACCATGAGCATAGCACTATAGGTGGAATAGGATTGTGGTTGTGGAGAAGACAAAAAAGGAGAAGATAGTCTCACATCAACTAGGCGTATCAATGGGCTATGGAGATGCCTATTAATAGATATCAATGTGAGTGAGTAGGGATTGCCATGCAACGGAGGCACTAGAGTTATAAGTGTATGAAAGCTCATCAAAAGAAACTAAGTGGGTGTGCATCCAACTTGCTTGCTCACGAAGACCTAGGGCAATTTGAGGAAGCCATCATTGGAATATACAAGCCAAGTTCTATAATGAAAAATTCCTAGTAGCATATGAAGGTGACAACATAAGAGACTCTCTATCATTAAGAGCATGGTGCTACTTTGAAGCACAAGTGTGGTAAAAGGTTAGTAACATTGTCCCTTCTCTCTTTTTGTCTATTTTTTGGTGGGCTTCTTTGGCCTCTTTTTTTATTTGGGCTTCTTTGGCCTCTTTTATTTTTCATAAAGTCCGGAGACTCATCCCAACTTGTGAGGGAATCATTGCTTCCATCATCATTTCCTCACATGGGACAATGCTCTAATAATGAAGATCATCACGCTTTTATCTACTTACAACTCAAGAACCTTAGAAAAAAATATGACTCCATGTGGATGCCTCCGGCGGTGTACCGGGATATGCAATGAATCAAGAGTGACATGTATGAAAGAATTATGAATGGTGGCTTTGCCACAAATACGATGTCAACTACATGCTCATGCAAAGCAATATGACAATGGTGGAGCGTGTCATAATAAACGGAACGGTGGAAAGTTGCATGGCAATGTATCTTGGAATGGCTGTGCAAATACCATAATAGGTAGGTATGGTGGTGTAACGCCCCGGATCTGATGCGCCAGGTGTCTGCCAGTTATTCGCCGTCGTTGCCATGTCATTTCCTTGCGTGTTGCATTTCATCATGTCATCATGTGCATTGCATTGCATACGTGTTCGTCTCATGCATCCGAGCATTTTCCCCGTTGTCCGTTTCGCAATCCGGCGCTCCTATGCCCTCCGGCGTTCCCCTTTCGCCTCTCGTTGTGAGCGGGTGTTAAACTTTCTCGGAATGGCCCGAGGTTTGCCAAGCGGCCTTGGTATAGCACCGGTAGACCGCCTGTCAAGGTTCGTGCCATTTGGAGGTCGTTTGGTACTCCAACGGTTAACCGGGTAACCGTAAAACCCCCCTTTCTCTTTGCAGCCCAACGCCCCTCCAAAATGGCCCAAAACCCATCTAACTCCCCTCCATGCTCTTGGTCATTCGATCACGATCGCGTGGCCGAAAACCGCTCCTCATTTGGACTCTCCTAGCTCCCTCTACCTATAAATATGTGGCCTCCCCCGAAAAAACGCAGATGAAACCCTAGCAAATCTCCCTCCACGCCGCCGGACATGTCCGCCCGGCGGCCGGACACGTCTGTCCGTGCCCCGCGCCAATCCGGAGATGCCACGTGGCCTCCCGCCGCCGTCCGTGCCGCCGGCCCACGGGGCCCGAGACGGGCCCGCGCGGCCTGCCCGCCGCCGCCACCGCGCCCGCTGCTCCCCGCCGCTCGGCGGCCGCGCGCCGCCGCCTCCCGCGCCTCTCCGCCGGCGAGTTCCGTGCCGCCGCCCCTGTGTCTCCTCCGCCCGCCGCCGCTGCCGCGGGCACCGGCGAGGCTCCGCCGTCGCCCCTCGCCCCGCCGGCTTCGTCCGCGCGCCGCGGGCATCTTCCCCGTGCGCCGCCGCCACGGCGACCGCCGCGGCTCCTCCCGGCCGGCTCCGCCCTTCGCCGCCCGGAGCTCGCCTCCCTCCGCCGCCGTGCCTTCCCGGCCTGGATCCGGCGAGATCCAGCCGCGGGAGCCCCGGATCCGGCCTTCCCCAGCTCCGGCCGCCTCCTCCCGCATCTCCGGCGAGCTCTCCGGCGAGCTCGTGCCCTTGTATCGATTTCCGTGCGAACCCGAGGTTGCCCCCGTTTTCCACAAAGTCCCCAGATTCTAGTCATTTTCATGCCATGTTTGACCTGTCGTATCTCTGCATCCGTAGCTCCGTTTTGTGCGTGTAATATGTCAAATTGTTCGCCTCAACGAGTACATCATTTCATTCCATTGAATCATATTCATTAGAGCTCATCTCGATGCCTGAATCATCGTTGTAAGAGTGTCGCATGATGTTTTCTGCTGTCTGTTATCAGAACGAGCTCTTTTGTCATTTTTGCCATGATTGATGTGTGCATCCTATGAGGTTGATGTCTTCATGTGTTTTGATCTATACTATGTTTTCTTTACAGAGGTGCTTACCACGTATTTTTGTGATCAATGTGGTGACTAGCACAAGCATGCAAACTAGGCATCGTGATGTTACTGATTTTAGTCCCTGTTCTGCTGTTATTTTGATGCCATGTAAACTTGATGCTACAGAGAGATCCATGCATATTTTGAGATACTTCAGTAAGGGTGTTTTGAACATATGGTTATTGTCTATCCATTCATGCCCTTTGTTGAAATTATGGAGTAGCCTAGCATGTCATTTTCGTGCTCTACTTTTGCTTCAAAATGTTTCCTGGCAGATTGTTTACGTGTTATTCAATTTTGCCAAGCTTGTTGTAGTTGATCCTTGCATGCTATGGACTTGTTCTTGACTTGGTTTGTTTCACAAACATGTCTTCTTGATGATGCTATGCTTATTTTGTCATGCAATGACTTGTGGTGACTGAATCGAGCTTGTTAAGTAGGGTTCATGATGTTGCTGTTTTGCTAGGCTGAATCTGTTATTTCGTGATGCTATATAAACATGTTGCTACTAATCATTCGATGCATAATCTGGAGATGATCACTAAATATGTTTTGATCTACATGTCATCGTCTAACCATACATGCCACTGGTTGCATTTATAGCTTGCTGTAGATTGTTCATATCTTGCTCCAAAGTTGCTTCATAATGTTGCTGTCAGCCTGTTAACATTAAGTTCAGTTGTTCCCATGTGTTTTGCTAGTGTTCCATGCACCCTATGGACTTGCTCTTGACATGCTTAGCTTCACAAACATGTCTTCTTACTGTTGGTTGCCTTGACATGTTATATCTTGCTCCGTGGTGAGTTGCACAAGCTCATAAACATGCCTTCATAATTATGTTCCTGCCATGTATGAATCTGTAATATAACTTGCTATGTTTACGTTGGTGCCATCATATTTTCTGATCCTTTTTGGCTTATGGTCAGTAAGGGACTTTTGATCTATGCATTTAGTAGATTCATGCCATGCTTTGTTTGCCATTATAAGTTCATGTAACATGTTGTTTGATAGCTCTAAACATTGCAACCTGATGTTATTTTCTGCAAAGTCTGAAATTGTTATAACTTGCAATCTTACCATGTGTGTTTGAGCATGTTCTAGTGATTTCTAGAGATAGCTCAGTGTTCATGTTTTGTTGTGCTTTACCTATTATGTTGGGGTGCTGTAGCATGTTGTTTTGATGCTTGCAATATGCCTAGTTGCTGTTTTGGACAACTTGTCCTTTAAACTTGTTTCATGTGTGTGTGTGTTGAATCGTTGCTCCGTTTTGAGTGCGCTCTATATGAAACTTGCTTAGAATTGCATGTGGCTTAATATTATCATGTTGCATCCTTGTTTTGGTGTGTTTGCTTGATGTTTGGGTGCATTTTGCATCAATGCCATGTTTAACTTGTTTTGCTCATATCTTCTAGGCCGTAGCTCCGAACTAAATGAACTTTATATGTAACTTGACTAGAATCTCGTGTAGATCATCCTTGTGCATCTTAACTTGATGTTTAACTACTTGAACATAAGGTTTATTCAGATCTGGACCAATTTCGAAATATGCATATGAGGACTTACCGGAATTGTTATATGTAGTTCCCGGCCTCATTTAAACTTGCCTTGATGTGTTGCTCTTGTTTGCATCATCTCTTGCCATGAGTAGCTTCATGTAGCCTTGTCATGCATCATGCTTGTTGTGCATCATGCCTTGTTCATGTGTGGTGTGTTTACCATGTTGTGTGCTTCTTCTTGTTAGTTCCTGTTTCGTTGCGATCGTGAGGATTCGTTCGTCTACGCTTGGTTCGGCTTCATCCGTTCGTCTTCTTCATGGACTCGTTCTTCTCCCTTGCGGGATTTCAGGCAAGATGACCGCTACCCTGGATCTCACTACTATCATTGCTATGCTAGTTGCTTCGTTCTATCGCTATGTTGCGTTACCTATCTTTTGCTCATCAAGCCATCCCAAATTGCCATGAACCTCTAACCTTTGACACCTTCCCTATGCAAACCATTGTTTGGCTATGTTACCGCTTTTGCTCAGCCCCTCTTATAGCGTTGCTAGTTGCAGGTGAAGTTGAAGATTGCTCCATGGTGAACATGATTTTGTTGGGATATCACAATATCTCTTATATTATTAATGCATCTATATACTTGGTAAAGGGTGGAAGACTCGGCCTTTTGCCTGGTGTTTTGTTCCACTCTTGCCGCCCTAGTTTCCGTCATACCGGTGTTATGTTCCCGGATTTTGCGTTCCTTACACGGTCGGGTGATTTATGGGACCCCCTTGACAGTTTGCTTTGAATAAAACTCCTCCAATAAGGCCCAACCTTGGTTTTACCATTTGCCTCACCACCACCTATCCCTTTCCCTTGGGTCGGCCAACCCGAGGGTCATCTTTATTTTAGCCCCCCCCCCGGGCCAGTGCTTGTCTAAGTGTTGGTCCGAACCGAGCGATGTTCGGCGCCCCCTGGGCAACCAGGGTCTATGCCAACCCAACGTCTGGCTCATCCGGTGTGCCCTGAGAACGAGATATGTGCAGCTCCTATCGGGATTTGTCGGCACAGCGGGAGGCTTTGCTGGTCTTGTTTTACCATTGTCGAAATGTCTTGTAAACCGGGATTCCGAGTCTGATCGGGTCTTCCTGGGAGAAGGTCTATTCCTTCGTTGATCGCGAGAGCTTGTCATGGGCTAAGTTGGGACACCCCTCTAGGGTATAATCTTTCGAAAGCCGTGCCTGCGGTTATAGGCAGATGGGAATCTGTTAATGTCCGGTTGTAGATAACTTGACACCAGATCTGATTTAAAACGCATCAACTGCGTGTGTAGCCGTGATGGTCTCTTTTCGGTGGAGTCCGGGAAGTGAACACGGTTTCCGGGTTATGTTTCACGTAAGTAGGAGTTCAGGGTCACTTCTTGATCATTACTAGTTGACGACCGTTCATTTTGCTCTCTTCTCGCTCTTATTTGCGTATGTTAGCCACCATATATGCTTAGCCGCTGCTGCAACCTCACCACTTTACCCCCTTCCTTTCCCTTTAAGCTTTGCTAGTCTTGATACCCATGGTAATGGGATTGCTGAGTCCTCGTGGCTAATAGATTACTACAACAACAGTTGCAGGTACAGGTTCTGCAATGATCATGACGCGAGAGCGATGCTTGCTTGCGTTGAGTTCTTCTTCTGCTTCTTCGATCAGGGATAGGTTCCAGGTCGACAGCCTGGGCTAGCAGGGTGGATGTCGTTTGAGTTTCTATTGGTGTTTCATCCGTAGTCGGATGATGCTCTGATGTATTGTGATGTTGTATTCGTGTGGCATTGTATGCCTTATGTATGTATCCCCATCTATTATGTAATGTTGATGTAATGATATCCACCTTGCAAAAGCGTTTCAATATGCGGGTCTATCCTTGGTGGGTCCTTTGAGTTCCGTTTGGATAGGGTCGCATATTGGGCGTGACAAGTTGGTATTAGAGCCTCGACCGACCCTAGGAGCCCCCTTGATTGATCGTGTAGTTTGGCCGTTGTTGAGTCTAGAAGAAAACTATTTTCAGAGTCTAGTTATATCGGAGAGTAGGAATTCTTTTTACTCCTCTGCCCCTTCATCGCTCTGGTAAGGAATCTTGACGTAACTGTTTTGAATTACTCCTCTTCCCCTTCAAATTTTTCTTTAGGATCACGCAGTTGGTTTTCCGATCGTTGGTTCTCAGCTCTTTTCATCCGGTGCATTTCTCGTCAATCGACTCGAGCCTCTTCATCTTTGAGTTAAATCCTCAGTTGTTTTCTTTCCCACCCGCCCACCCCTTTTCATCTCGGAACCGGAGTCCGTAATCGAGTATCCATCCTACTCGTGCGAAGTCCTTGCCTTCTTTCTTCAATGTTTTCAACCGGTGTTTTTTCTCTTCAAGATATTCATCGGTTCCCCCTCTCTAGTTGCCTTTGTTTTCCCGCCCTCCCACCCTTTTCTTCCCGGAGTCTGTCTCTCTCTCAACCATCTATTTCATTCGTGTGGAGTCTCTTCAGTCTTTCGTCAATTGCTCCAACCGGTGAATTCTCGTCTCGTTTGACATTCATCATCTCTTTTTCTTCTCCGGTGGATTGAATTCAAATTTTTCGGGTTGATCATATTCTCTTCCTTCGATCAAGTATTTTCCCTGCTCGTTCGCCTCTTGCCAGTTTATCCTTACGGAGTGCTCAAGACATCTCAGGAGATTCGTCTGTGTTCTAATTAATTCGAGGTTGTCACCTCATTCAAATATTTCAATTGATACGGTGCATCATCTATCTGCTCAACAATCCTTTTCAACGGTGTTTTCTTTTAGTGGGCCCTAACCCACAGGTCTTTTTCCAGGATCTTACCTGACTCTTCTAATTATTCCGGAGCCATTCCAATTTCTTTTCAAGTGTGACGTAAGTATGTATTTCATCAGTCAGATGCTTTTCCAAGATCGATTTAAAATCATTTCATTGTTGGCTCAATCCCTTTGCTTTCCATTCTCCCGGAGTATCTCAGTAATTTTGGTGGTGTTTTTCCCGTCATCAGTTGAAGATCGAAGAAGAGTTCCTTCTAAACCTTGTCCGTCCTACTGAGGATTCGTGGTTCTAGTTTCATATTATCCTCTCAAATTATTCCATTTGTCAGATATTCCTTTTCTCAACCATCCGGAGTTTGTCAGGAGTTGTTTTCCCATTTCTTTTCACCGGAGGCCACCATTCCAGTTATCGTTCTCTATTTATCCCGGTGCTTCGTTCAAGTGTTCTCTAATCAGCTCATGATCTCTTTATTCTTTTGCATTTAAATCCCCTCGAGCATATTTGTTCTTCTAATTCTTCCCGGTGATTCATTCTCTTTCATTAGTCATTTCCGAATTCTTACGGTGGTTCGTTCAAGATTCTTTTCCTTGATTATCATTTAATCCATTCGTTTCTTTCCAATCCTACCGATGGTTCATGAAGACCTTCTCAAGTTTTGTGCTATCCCTTCTCAATCCTTTTCAAGAAGAATAAGTAGTATGCAAAATCCATTGCTTGTCATCAATTTAATTTGATGAAGGATAAGCATACAATAAATCTTATTCTTATTTCATCATCGTCAAGTAATCCCTTTTCTTCGGAATTTGTTCTTGATGAATAAATTCTAGTTCCAAGTGTCTTCATCTTTTCTTTTCCCGGAGTTCAATTTCCTCAGCCATTTCGTCGGAACCTCCATCTAAATCATCGCAAGGCTCATCTTATTCTTTCACCCTTCATTCTATCTCATCATCCTTTCGTTACCGGAGTTCTTCACGGTGGCTCGTCATGATTCAATTCTTTCCTCAAGTGTTCATCAAGATTCTTATCGAAGGAGTTCAAGTATCTTTTCTTCTCATCACGAAGTGCAATTAATCCTCTGTATTCTTTTGAAGTGGAGCTTTGCAGTTCTTCGTTCTTCTCAGATTTTCAAATGCAGTCAATCCTTCCTTCTAAGTTCTTTTCATTCAATTCTCTTTCAATTCTTTCCGGAGGTTTTGTGTCATATCTTCATCAAGTATCATTCCATCCTCTCTAGTTCTTGGTCTTTTCCTTCCATTTTTCAGCCGGACTGCTGCCTAAATCCTTTCAGTCTTATTCGTTTATTATCTCGTTCTAACCAGAGTGCTTTCATAGTCTATCTGATTCCGTGAGCTTTCGATTCTCATCATTCTCGTCGTTCCTCTCTTATTCTTGAGTGCTCTCAATTCTTTGCTTCTTCTCGAGTTCTTGTTTCACCTCATCCATTTTTCCCTTCCTTCTCGGTCCTAAGATCTCGGCACGAGATCTCTTGTTAGTGGAGGAGTGTTGTAACGCCCCGGATCCGATGCGCCAGGTGTCTGCCAGTTATTCGCTATCGTTGCCATGTCGTTGCCATGTCATTTGCTTGCGTGTTGCATTTCATCATGTCATTATGTGCATTGCATTGCATACGTGTTCGTCTCACGCATCCGAGCATTTTCTCCGTTGTCCGTTTCGCAATTCGGCGCTCCTATGCCCTCCGGCGTTCCCCTTTCGTCTCTCGTTGTGAGCGGGTGTTAAACTTTCTCGGAATGGCCCGAGGTTTGCCAAGCGGCCTTGGTATAGCACCGGTAGACCGCCTGTCAAGTTCCGTGCCATTTGGAGGTCGTTTGGTACTCCAACGGTTAACCGGGTAACCGTAAAACCCTCCTTTCTCTTTGCAGCCCAACGCCCCTCCAAAGTGGCCCAAAACCTATCTAACTCCCCTCCATGCTCTCGGTCGTTCGATCACGATCGCGTGGCTGAAAACCGCTCCTCATTTGGACTCTCCTAGCTCCCTCTACCTATAAATATGTGGCCTCCCCCAAAAAAACGCAGATGAAACCCTAGCAAATCTCCCTCTGCCGGACATGTCCGCCCGGCGGCCGGACATGTCCGCCCACGCCCCGCGCCAATCCGGAGATGCCACGTGGCCTCCCGCCGCCGTCCGCGCGGCCCGCCCGCCGCCGCCGCCGCGTCCGCTGCTCCCCGCC
>NC_041393.1:262258119-262261229 GCF_002162155.2 Triticum dicoccoides
GCGACCGCGCACCCCCGCCTCCCGCGCCTCGCTGTCGGCGAGTTCCGCGCCGCCGCCCCTGTGTCTCCTCCGCCCACCGCCGCCGCCGCGGGCACCGGCGAGGCTCCGCCGTCGCCCCTCGCCCCGCCGGCTTCGTCCGCGCGCCGCGGGCATCTTCACCGCGCGCCGCCGCCCCGGCGACCGCCGCGGCTCCTCCCGACCGGCTCCGCCCTTCGCCGCCCGGAGCTCGCCTCCCTCCGCCGCCGTGCCTTCCCGGCCTGGATCCGGCGAGATCCGGCCGCGGGAGCCCCGGATCCGGCCTTCCCCAGCTCCGGCCGCCTCCTCCCGCATCTCCGGTGAGCTCTCCGGCGAGCTCGTGCCCCTGCATCGATTTCCGTGCAAACCCGAGGTTGCCCCCGTTTTCCACTGTCCCTAGATTCCAGTCATTTTCATGCCATGTTTGACCTGTCGTACCTCTGCATCCGTAGCTCCATTTTGTGCGTGTAATATGTCAAATTGTTCGCCTCAACGAGTACATCATTTCATTCCATTGCATCATATTCATTAGAGCTCATCTTGATGCCTGAATCATTGTTGTAAGAGTGCCTCATGATGGTTTCTGCTGTCTGTTATCAGAACGAGCTCTTTTGTCATTTTGGCCATGATTGATGTGTGCATCCTATGAGGTTGATGTCTTCATGTGTTTTGATCTATACTATGTCTTCTATACAAAGGTGCTTACCACGTATTTTTCTGATCAATGTGGTGACTAGCACAAGCATGCAAACTAGGCATCGTGATGTTACTGATTTTAGTCCCTGTTCTGCTATTATTTTGATGCCATGTAAACTTGATGCTACAGAGAGATCCATGCATATTTTGAGATACTTCAGTAAGGGTGTTTTGAACATATGGTTATTGTCTATCCATTCATGCCCTTTGTTGAAATTATGGAGTAGCCTAGCATGTCATTTTCGTGCTCTACTTTTGCTTCAAAATGTTTCCTGGCAGATTGTTTACGTGTTATTCAATTTTGCCAAGCTTGTTGTAGTTCATCCTTGCATGCTATGGACTTGTTCTTGACTTGGTTTGTTTAACAAACATGTCTTCTTGATGATGCTATGCTTATCTTGTCATGCAATGACTTGTGGTGAGTGAATCAAGCTTGTTAAGTAGGGTTCATGATGTTGCTGTTTTGCTAGGCTGAATCTGTTATTTCGTGATGCTATATAAACATGTTGCTACTAATCATTCTATGCATAATCTGGAGATGATCACTAAATATGTTTTGATCTACATGTCATCGTCTAACCATACATGCCACTGGTTGCATTTATAGCTTGCTGTAGATTCTTCATATCTTGCTCCAAAGTTGCTTCATAATGTTGCTGTCAGCCTGTTAACATTAAGTTCAGTTGTTCCCATGTGTTTTGCTAGTGTTCCATGCACCCTATGGACTTGCTCTTGCCATGCTTAGCTTCACAAACATGTCTTCTTACTGTTGGTTGCCTTGACATATTATATTTTGCTCTATGGTGAGTTGCACAAGCTCATAAACATGCCTTCATAATTATGTTCCTGCCATGTATGAATCTGTAATATAACTTGCTATGTTTACGTGGGTGCCATCATAGTTTCAGATCCTTTTTGGCTTATGGTCAGTAAGGGACTTTGGATCTATGCATTTAGTAGATTCATGCCATGCCTTTGTTTGCCATTATAAGTTCCTGTAACATGTTGTTTGATAGCTCTAAACATTGCAACCTGATGTTATTTTCTGCAAAGTCTGAAATTGTTATAACTTGCAATCTTACCATGTGTGTTTGAGCATGTTCTAGTGATTTCTAGAGATAGCTCAGTGTTCATGTTTTGTTGTGCTTTACATGTACATCATGTACATGCCTTCTGTTATTATGTTGGGGTGCTGTAGCATGTTGTTTTGATGCTTGCAATATTCCTAGTTGTTGTTTTGGACAGCTTGTCCTTTAAACTTGTTTCATGTGTGTGTGTTGAACCGTTGCTCCGTTTTGAGTGTGCTCTATATGAAACTTGCTTAGAATTGCATGTGGCTTCATATTATCATGTTGCATCCTTGTTTTGGTGTGTTTGCTTGATGTTTGGATTCATTTTGCATCAATGCCATGTTTAACTTGTTTTGCTCATATCTTCTAGGCCGTAGCTCCGAACTAAATGAACTTTATATGTAACTTGACTAGAATCTCGTGTAGATCATCCTTGTGCATCTTAACTTGATGTTTAACTACTTGAACATAAGGTTTATTCAGATCTGGACCAATCTTGAAATATGCATATGAGGACTTACCGGAATTGTTATATGTAGTTCCCGGCCTCATTTAAACTTGCCTTGATGTGTTGCTCTTGTTTGCATCATCTCTTGCCATGAGTAGCTTCATGTAGCCTTGTCATGCATCATGCTTGTTGTGCATCATGCCTTGTTCATGTGTGGTGTGTTTACCATGTTGTGTGCTTCTTCTTGTTAGTTCCTGTTTCGTTGCGATCGTGAGGATTCGTTCGTCTATGCTTGGTTCGGCTTCATCCGTTCGTCTTCTTCATGGACTCGTTCTTCTTCTTGCGGGATTTCAGGCAAGATGACCGCTACCCTGGATCTCACTACTATCATTGCTATGCTAGTTGCTTCGTTCTATCGCTATGCTGTGTTACCTATCTTTTGCTCATCAAGCCATCCCAAATTGCTATGAACCTCTAACCTTTGACACCTTCCCTATGCAAACCATTGTTTGGATATGTTACCGCTTTTGCTCAGCCCCTCTTATAGCATTGCTAGTTGCAGGTGAAGTTGAAGATTGCTCCATGGTGAACAGGATTTTGTTGGGATATCACAATATCTCTTATATTATTAATGCATCTATATACTTGGTAAAGGGTGGAAGACTCGGCCTTTTGCCTGGTGTTTTGTTCCACTCTTGCCGCCCTAGTTTCCGTCATACCAGTGTTATGTTCCCGGATTTTGCGTTCCTTACACGGTCGGGTGATTTATGGGACCCCCTTGACAGTTCGCTTTGGATAAAACTCCTCCAGCAAGGCCCAACCTTGGTTTTACAATTTGCCTCACCACCACCTATCCCTTTCCCTTGGGTCGGCCAACCCGA
>NC_041393.1:262261573-262267564 GCF_002162155.2 Triticum dicoccoides
GGGCCAGTGGTTGTCTAAGTGTTGGTCCGAACCGAGCGATGTACGGCGCCCCGTGGGCAACCAGGGTCTATGCCAACCCGACGTCTGGCTCATCTGGTGTGCCCTGAGAACAAGATATGTGCAGCTCCTATCAGGATTTGTCGGCACAGCGGGAGGCTTTGCTGGTCTTGTTTTACCATTGTCGAAATGTCTTGTAAACCAGGATTCCGAGTCTGATCGGGTCTTCCTGGGAGAAGGTCTATTCCTTCGTTGATCGCGAGAGCTTGTCATGGGCTAAGTTGGGACACCCTGCAGGGTATAATCTTTCGAAAGTCGTGCCTGCGGTTATAGGCAGATGGGAATTTGTTAATGTCGGGTTGTAGATAACTTGACACCAGATCCAATTTAAAACGCATCAACCGCGTGTGTAGCCGTGATGGTCTCTTTTCGGCGGAGTCCGGGAAGTGAACACGGTTTCCGGGTTATGTTTGACGTAAGTAGGAGTTCAGAATCACTTCTTGATCATTACTAGTTGACGACCGTTCCTTTTGCTCTCTTCTCACTCTTATTTGCGTATGTTAGCCACCATATATGCTTAGCCGCTGTTGCAGCCTCACCACTTTACCCCCTTCCTTTCCCTTTAAGCTTTGATAGTCTTGATACCCATGGTAATAGGATTGCTGAGTCCTCGTGGCTCACAGATTACTACAACAACAGTTGCAGGTACAGGTTCTGCGATGATCATGACGCGAGAGCGATGCTTGCTTGCGTTGAGTTCTTCTTTTGCTTCTTCGATCAGGGATAGGTTCCAGGTCGGCAGCCTGGGCTAGCAGGGTGGATGTCGTTTGAGTTTCTGTTTGTGTTTCATCCGTAGTCGGATGATGCTCTGATGTATTGTGATGTTGTATTCGTGTGGCATTGTATGCCTTATGTATGTATCCCCATCTATTATGTAATGTTGATGTAATGATATCCACCTTGCAAAAGCGTTTCAATATGCGGGTCTATCCTTGGTGGGTCCTTCGAGTTCCGTTTGGATAGGGTCGCATATTGGGCGTGACAGGTGGCTGTTTTGAGGAAGGTATATGGTGGGTATATGGTGGGTGTATGATACCGGCGAAAGTTGCGCGGCACAAGAGAGGCTAGCAATGGTGGAAGGGTGAGAGTGCGTATAATCCATGGACTCAACATTAGTCATGAAGCACTCACATACTTATTGCAAAAATCTACAAGTTATCAAAACAAAGTACTACACGCATGCACCTAGGGGAAGGGTTGGTAGGAGTTAACCATCGCGCGATCCCGACCTCCACACATAAGGAAGACAATCAATAAATAAATCATGCTCCAACTTCATCACATAACTGTTCACCATATGTGCATGCTACGGGAATCACAAACTTTTAACACAAGTATTCCTCAAATTCACAACTACTCAACTAGCATGACCCTAATATTACCATCCTCATGTCTGAAAACAATTATCAAGTATCAAACTTCTCATAGTATTCAATTCACTTTATATGATAGTTTTTATTATACCTATCTTGGATGCTCATCATATTAGGACTAAAATTTTAACCAAAGAAAATTACCATGTTGTTCAAAAGGACTCTCAAAATAATATAAATGAATCACGAGAGATCAATATTTCTATCAAATAAAACCACCGCCGTGCTCTAAAAAGATATAAGTGAAGTACTAGAGCAAAATTATCTAGCTCAAAAGATATAAGTGAAGCACATAGAGTATTCTAATAAATTCTGATTCATGTGTGTCTCTCCCAAAAGGTGTGTACAGCAAGGATTATTGTGGTAAACTAAAAAGCAAAGACTCAAATCATACAAGACGCTCCAAGCAAAACACATATCATGTGGTGAATAAAAATATATCATCAAGTAAAGTTACCGATGGACAAAGACGAAAGAGGGGATGCCTTCTGGGGCATCCCCAAGCTTAGGATTTTGGTTTGTCCTTGAATTTTACCTTGGGGTGCCTTGGGCATCCCCAAGCTTAGGCTCTTGCCACTCCTTATTCCATAATCCATCAAATCTTTACCCAAAAACTTTAAAACTTCACAACCCAAAACTCAACAGAAAATCTCATGAGCTCCGCTAGCAAAATAAAACAAACCACCACTTTAAGGAACTGTAGTGAACTCATTATTTATTTATATTGGTGTTAAACCTGCTGTATTCCAACTTCTCTAGGGTTCATACCCCCCGATACTAGACATAGATTCATCAAAATAAGCAAACAACACACGAAAAACAGAATCTATTAAAAACAGAACAGTCTGTAGCAATCTGTAACTTTTGAATACTTATGAACCCGAAAAATTCTACCAAAATAGGAAGTCCTAGACAATTTGCTTATTAATCTTCTTAAAAAATAATCAACTGAAAATCACGTTTGTGTGATTTATGAAAATTATTCTCATGCGTGCAGAAGTTTCTGTTTTTCAGCAAGATCAAATTAACTATCACCCAAGAAGATCCTATAGGTTCTACTTGGCACAAACACTAATTAAAACATAAAATCACATCTAACAAGAGGCTAGATAAATTATTTATTACTAAACAGGAACAACAAGCAAAGAACAAAAATACAATTGGGTTGCCTCCCAACAAGCGCTATCGTTTAACGCCCAAGCTAGGCATAAAAGAGAAAATAGATCTAAGTATTGCCATCTTTGGTATTCAATTCTTCAATAGAACACTTATAACCCTTAGGAGTTTCCTTTTTTTTATTACTGATTAAACTCCTAGGAAAGAAATCAAGAAATTGGTTTGTAGCAAAAGGTTCCTTAATGATAGCGAAAAGGCTAGGGTGAACACTTATTGATTTGAGATCCGCATTTTCCTTACTAGAAGATTCACCCTTATTTTTAGGAACATACATTAATTTGGCAATTTTGGTAATAGGAGGATTTGGAGTATTTTTCATGGATGAAAAGGCAGACCCTAAGTTGGTAATAATATCCTCAAGTTTACCGATTCTTGTGGAATCTTGATCTATTCTTTCGTTAACTATAGGTTCCTTTTCTTTAAAAAAATTTAGAGTAACTCCAACCTTAGATCCATATTGGGTAATTTGGTTGTGGATCTTTTTATCCAAATTTTCAATTAATTCTACAGTGGCAACTTTATTTTCAATAATTTCAAGCCTTTGCATCACATGTTCCAAAGTTAAAACAGTTCCATTAACCAAAAGAGTTGGTGGACCAAACAAATCTATCATAGCATTATAAGAATCAAAAGTATGGCTACCCAAGAAATATCCTCCGGTAATGGTATCAAGAATATATCTGTTCCAAGGAGTAATGCCTACATAAAAATTCCGAAGAAGAACAGAAGTAGATTGCTTCCTAGTAGATCTATTCTAATCATTGCAAATTCTATGCCAAGCATCTTTTAGATTTTCTCCCTCCCTTTGTTTAAAATTAAGAACTTCATGATCGGGAGTACTAAAAATGATAGAAGGACTAGCCATGATGACGAACAACGACACAAGAAGCAAGTGAAAAAGAGGCGAACGTGAAAAAGAGGGCGAATAAAAAGGCAAGGGTGAAGTGGGGGAGAGGAAAACAAGAGGAAAATGGAAAATAATGTAATGCGCGGGATAAGAGTTTGTGATGGGTACTTGATATGTCTTGACTTGTGCGCAGACTCCCTGGCGATGGCGCCAGAAATCCTTCTTGCTACCTCTTGAGCATGCCTTGGTTTTCCCTTGAAGATGAAAGGGTGATGCATCAAAGTAGCGTAAGTATTTCCCTCAGTTTTTGAGAACCAACATATCAATCCAGTAGGAGGATACACTCAAATCCCTCGTACCTGCACAAACAAATAAGAACCTTGCAAGCGATAAAGGGCTTGTCAATCCCTTCACGACCACTTGCAAAAGTGAGATCTGATAGAGATAATAAGATAAATATTTTTGGTGTTTTTATGATATAGATTGAAAAGTAAAGATTGCAAAATAAAATAGATCAGAAACTTATATGATGGAAAATAGACCCGGGGGCCATAGGTTTCACTAGTGGCTTCTCTTAAGATAGCATAAGTATTACGATGGATGAACAAATTACTGTCGAGCAATTGATAGGAAAGTGCATAGTTATGAGAATATCTAGGCATGATCATGTATATAGGCATCACGTCCACGACAAGTAGATCGAAACGATTCTGCATCTACTACTATTACTCCACACATCGACCGCTATCCAACATGCATCTAGAGTATTAAGTTCATAAGAACAGAGTAACGCATTAGGCAAGATGACATGATGTAGAGTGATAAACTCAAGCAATATGATATAAGCCCCATCTTTTTATCCTCGATGGCAACAATACAATATATGCCTTGCTACCCCTGGTGTCACTGGGAAAGGACACCGCAAGATTGAACCGAAAGCTAAGCACTTCTCCCATTGCAAGAAAGATCAATCTAGTAGGCCAAACCAAACTGATAATTTGAAGAGACTTGCAAAGATAAGAAATCATACATAAAAGAATTCAGAGGAGATTCAAATATTGTTCATAGATAATCTTTATCATAAACCCACAATTCATCAAATCTCGACAAACACACCTCAAAAAGAATTACATCGAATAGATCTCCCAGAAGACCGAGGAGAACTTTGTATCGAGTTTCAAAGAGAGAGAGAGAGAGAAGAAGCCATCTAGCTAATAACTATGGACCCGAAGGTCTAAGGTAAACTACTCACACTTCATCGGAGAGGCTATGGTGTTGATGTAGAAGCCCTCCGTGATCGATGCACCCTCCGGCGGAGTGCCGGAAAAGGCCCCAAGATGGGATCTCACGGGTACAGAAGGTTACGGCGGTGGAAATAGGGTTTCGTGGTGCTCTCAGATGTTTTCAGGGTATATGAGTATATATAGGCAAAAGAAGTCGATCAGGGGAGCCATGAGGGGCCCACAAGGGTGGGGGCGCGCTTACCCCCCTGGGCGCGCCTCCCTGCCTCGTGGCCGCCTTGTTGCTTCCTTGATGTCCACTCCAAGTCTCCTGGATTGCGTTTGTTCCAAAAATGACTCTCCCAAAGGTTTCATTCCATTTGGACTCCATTTGATATTCCTTTTCGGCCAAACACTGAAATAGGCAAAAAACAACAATTTGGACTGGGCCTCCGGTTAATAGGTTAGTCCCAAAATAGTATAGAAGTGTATAATAAAGCCCATTAAACATCCAAAACAGATACTATAATAGCATGGAACAATCAAAAATTATTGATACGCTGGAGACGTATCAGGCATCCCCGTGGCATCGTGGCAGCCGGAGTCGGCCCCATGCCCTGCGCAGGACCAGGGCGCCGGGGGCTGTGCACGGGCGTCAAGCTGGGATCCTTGGAGGCACCCGCCTCTTGAGGTTTTTCCTTCGCGGGAGCCCTGCAAGACCCTGGTTAGAAGAAAACGCAGCACGCAAGGAATCAGGAGCAAAGGTACTTACTCATCGGCGGCCACGTATCTCCTCAGCTTCAACGACCGACGGGTGCCGTCGCTGCGGCACAGAGACCTCTTCCTCTTCAAAAGCGATTCAAGGCTCGGGCGGGGTCGACTGGACCCCGACAGACAGTCCCCAGGGGCAGGAGCGCCTAGCAGGATCTTCTGGCCTATGGCACATGAGCCATTGGTTGGCTCCTCGCCGTTAGCAGCCACTCCGGAGTTATCATCCCGGGCCTCGGGGGCCTCCGCCTCCGGAGCTTGGGGTCATGCCAGCTCCGCGGCGCCCACCTTGAGGGTCCCAGGAGCCTCGACCTCCTGGGCCATCATTGGCACCGAGCCTCCGAAGGAGCCCTCAATAGCCGCGGGCCGCGAGCGCTCCCTTGCTTCCACACTTGGGGCGCACGCGGCATGATCAAATAGAAGAGGAGCCACGAAGACGGGGTTCTCATGGGGCCCCTCAAGGCTCTCTGGAATCAAACCCCACTCGTCGAATAGAGGCATCTGTCCAGCAAAGGCTACCTTGTTCGAGCACTAATAGAGGAGGCAACCC
>NC_041393.1:262267829-262347915 GCF_002162155.2 Triticum dicoccoides
AAGGTCAGCAGGCTCGGGTTCGCCTGTCAGGAGTTTGAGCACCATACTCAAGGTCCTAGCGGCCAGTGATGGCCTCTGCAGCTTCATTGGATCCTCGACGCTCGCATGGTCCCACATTGGGCGAGAGTGGCGCTGGAGGGGAGCGATGCGCTGCCTGACGAACTCCTTCACCACCATCGGTGCCGCCACTTCCAGTTCCTGAAGTCTCGCCAACCTCTTCAAGACGAAGGCAAGACACCGGTCGGAGAGCTTCTCGTGGCACCAATCGGAGCTAGGCGAGGCCAGAGCCCCAGGGGTCAAGAGCAGGGGGCTGAATGCGTCGGCATCCATGAGCAGCCACTGCTTCCGGAATCCCTTCGCAGCAGGCGAGAGCTCGAAGTCGATTCCCGAACCGGCAATTGCGGCCACAACTTCGAAAGTCACGCACCCAGAGCATTGGCGGGCGTCGACCAACCGAAGCAAGAAGAATAGGTGAAACAGAGCCACAGAGGGAGTAATGCCGACCATGGCCTTGCAGAGGAAGGAGAAGACGGCGAGAAGGATAACGGAGCAGGGGTCCAGATGCAGCAGGTGGATCTGGTAATGCGAAATTGTAGCATTGAAGAAGGGGGGGGGGGAGGGAGGAATCAGCCCCGCGAGGAGAGCATGGAGATAGATGGGGATCTCGGTGGCACTCATCTCATTCACTCGCCAAGATGCAGGGCGGACGACCATCACCCTCCACTCATTGGAATCAGCGGCAAGCGCATGGCAGACCTTGTCCAGCCCCTCATGGTTGATCATCGTCGACTGCTCGAGAGCGGGCTCCAATGCCGGCGGAGGACCGGCCGGGGCGCGCGGCTCCCTCTTCTTCTTCCTCGGTTGGGGGGCCATGACGGGTATTGAAAGAGAGGCAAGGCGCCAAATCAAGGCACGGAGCGGCAAGACTGGAAAGGAAGAAATGAGGGTCGAGCGCGACAATCTGCGAAGGATGAGCTGCATTGACAACGGGCGACTAGTAGGCCTGGCAGATATCAAGGCAGCATGGGGAAGTGGATACACCCACGTCCCATCAGTCGCCACGTGTCATCAAGGCCGCAGGCGGTTAGGGACCGCAGTGCTCCACACTTGCCCTTTCGCTTCACATGGAAGCCAAGTCCGAGCACGCCTTGGGACCGGGGGCTACTATCGGTGTTCTAGATATGGGGGTATCAAGCCCTACCTGCCTGCGGCCTACCACGTGGCTCCATCGACAGCCTGGTACGGCCCAGCTTCAACATCAAGAACCCAAGACCCTCGCGATGGGCCAAGCCTCGCGAGGCGGACGATGCCAAGACCCCCGAGGGGATCAGCCTCTTCAAGACTGGCTCCCCAGGGGCGGAGAGTTCCATGGAAGGTATACCTCACGAGGCTCAACTGACGTGAGCCATGACGACCAAGGCCAGGCGGGCACCCGGTAGGCGCCAGCGGGCGCAGAGCACATGTTTCCTCTTTGGTGCAAAGGAGGCAAGCCATAGGCGTGGAGTCCTGAGGAATCAGCCAAAGGTTTCCATTCTGATGCAACGAGACCAAGACCGCTAGGACGGCAGGATGGAGGTCATTGACGAGCCCACCGCGGCATCACGACCAGAGGCTTTTCGCAGGCGAGGACTACTTTTGTCAGGATAAGCTATACTACTTGTCCCCTTTCAAATCCGACCGTTGTGGGATCCCTTCCCGCCAACGTTTGGGAAGAGGACCAAGGCCACTATAAATAGGACTTAGCCACCACCATAGGGGGTAGGCAAAAAAGGGAAGCTGAACTATCTCACACCTCACCAGCTCCCTCGAGCTCAAGAACACCTCACCTCCTGGGGCCAGTTCATCCACTATACTAGTTCATCCTCAGCCCTTGAGGCAATCCACCAAAATGCTGGAGTAGGGTATTACACCGCAAGGTGGCACGAACCAGGATAAACTCTTGTGTCTCTTTGTCTCTTCGAGCTCGTCGCGCTAGGCTTAGGAGGATCGCGAGTAGGCAAGCTAGGTAGGTTGAGATCTCCGCACGCACCCCAGAGTTCGAACCTCTCAAGGGTTTGCGGAACCCTTAATCCGACATACTTATCAATTACGTGCCGCCACGCATCCCTTTTTTATTGTCTAGGATGTGCCGTGCGGGGTAGCTATTTGAGTACGGGAGGCGTGCGATCAGACCCCTGTGCGTGCTCATCGGGAGGAGATCCCTTTGACCTCTATCCGCCATGAACCTCCCTCCCAACGTTTCTATTAATGGCGCCCGAGCCCCTATTTCACTCTATAGCTATGTCTCACTCGACTGAGATTTAAGAGAGAAAAAATTAAATCTGAAAGAAAGTTTTGCATGGATCTTGATGTAAGATTCGACGGACCTATATAGCATCGAATGCGACTTATAGCAAGACTGATGAATATAAGGACGATGACAGTGAATAATAATTGTCTTACATATTTAGGAAGATAATTAAAAAAGCCACATGCGGCAATGCCCGAAATATGCAAGGGCGAAAGAAGAAGGAAGACAACGATCTGGCTCGCTGATCTCTACTTTTTTGATGTGTTGTTGCAGGACGTGGGAACTAGTCTCCGCGACGAGCGGCGATGAGCTCTTTCGTGTCCTCAAGATGCTGCTTGAGAGCATCCGCAGATTCCTCCACCAGCCTTTGGTGCTCAATGCGGAGCATGTTATTCTCGTCCATAAGTTTCTTGACGATGATGTCGGTCCTCTTCAACAAGGCAGTGGTCTCCTCCTACTGCTCTGCACTTCTGACGATCTTCACCCTCAGCAGGTCACGCTCGGCCCGTAGCTTCTCATTTCCCTCCCTTAGTTGCCGGATGACGCCGGTAGCCTGTTCAAACGAGGCTTTCATGTCATCCTGCAACCTCGCCCAACTGGAGTTCTGATCCATCTGGCTATGGACAATCGCATGTATGCGCATGTAAGAGTCCTCGCCTACCCACGAGACATTTTCCCAGGCCACCACGGCGCGGGAGGACATCTCTGCTGCATTCGCGGTGCGGCGGGACATCTTTGCTGCTTCCGCGGCGCGGCCGGACCAATCTACTCCATCGACAGCGCGATAGGACCTCTGTGCTGCTTCGGCGGCACGATGGCACCTTTGTGCTGCTACGGCCGCGTGGCGGGACATGTTGGCTACTTTCACGGCGAGGCGGGACATCTCTCGTGCTTCCACTTCCATGCTCGCCTGTCCCTGCAGGTGGCAATCTCTCGACCCAGAACTCACGTTGGCCATGGCAGACACAAGGGAACGATGATGAATGACTTGTTTGTTTTTGTGGGTGAGGAGTTGAGGAGGAATGTGCAGTCATCTTGGAGTAGTAGTATTTATAATCGAGTACTCATACACTCCCAAGTGGGAAACCGTTTAGGTTTTGAGTGGTGTGAACAGGTTTGCAATTAAATATAGCGTGGTAGTAATTTGGAATGTGACGGGATGGAGGCTCAAAATTTATTGACGGTTCTATAATTTATAAGTGCGGCACTATTCTCGGACGACGTAACATGGGCATGCTTTTTCGGCCGCTTACGTGGCGTTTGCACCATAGGGTGCACCGCAATAGGCAATGTCAGCACTGGCCTTGTTCCCACAACCGTGCGCGCTAGTTATTACCATTGAGCACACTTCTTTTAATTAGAATGTGTGCCCATCTAGAGCACACACGTTGATCTGTCTAACTATTTCTGTTTGTTGTGGCTAATTGCAAACAGTTCATCCGTGTGAAGTGTATGTCATCAATCGGAGACACTTTGATCTAGCTGACCGTTTCTGTTATGTTGCCTAATCGCAAACAGTTAATCCTTCTAAAGCGTATGCCCTCAATCGCACACACCTTTATCTAGATGCACGTTTCTATTGTTCCTCCTCATCACAAATAGTTACTCCGAGTGAACTATATGCCGTATATCGCACACGCCTTCATCTGGCTGCCCGTTTCTGTTCTTCTTCCTCATCGCAAACAGTTCATTGAATTGAACCGTATGCCCTGCATCGCACACACAACTAAAATCAGAACCGTGTTTGATGCATTCGTCATCGCAAATGTTTTGCACCTTTTTTGATGGTTTTTACATCACCATTTGCGATTAATGCATCGCACACAGTTTCGTCAAAGGGTCTCTGATCGTAGTGTCGCGTTAGCAGCATCCTGGAATAGTGTCATATATCACGTTCGTTACTTTGATAATTTGATATGTGGGTGGATCAGTGCATGGGTGCTGCCCTTCCTTGGACAAGCCTCCCACTTATGATTAACCCCTCTCGCAAGCATCCTCAACTACGAAAGAAGAACTAAGATAAATCTAACCATAACATGAAACATATGGATCCAAATCAGCCCCTTACGGAGCAACACATAAACTAGGATTTAAGCTTCTGTCACTCTAGCAACCCATCATCTAGTTATTACTTCCCAATGCCTTCCCCTAGGCCCAAATCATGGTGAAGTGTCATGTAGTCGACGTTCACATAACACCACTAGAGGAAAGACAACATACATCTCATCAAAATATAGAACGAATACCAAATTCACATGATTACTTATAAAAAGACTTCTCCCATGTGAAAGTGCAACTATCCCTGGGTGGTTTTGGTAATTCCTAACAACATATAGCTCATTGAGCTAATGCCATTTCAAGATAAATATTTCAGGAAAGCTCAATGATTAGCATGGCATGGATGGGAAAAGTGGATCCCTCAAAATGCGAAGGACAAAAGGATTGGCTCAAGCTCAAAGCACAAGACTCTAGATTTTCTATTTTAGTGATCCAAGATCACATTGAGTCTATAGGAAAAGCCAATACTATCAAGGAGGGATGAGGTGTTCCTTAATGGCTTTCTTGCTCAAAGTGCTCAGTGATACGCTCCAAAGCTCTCAACTACTTTCTCACATCCACATATGACCCAAACCAAAAGTCAAACTTGGCCCCACTGATTCTTTCTATCCGGCGCCACCGAGTTCATATGTAATAGCCACTGCCACAAACCCCAGGCAAATCGGTCTCACCGATAGGGATCTTGGTCTCACCGAGATGGGATTGTAATCTCTCTGTTTCCTTTCGTAATGTTTCGGCCAAACCGAGATGAGCGATCGGTCCCACCGAGATTGCAATGCAAACTCTCTGTTTCCCTTTCGTAACGTTTCGGTCCAACCGAGATGAGCAAATCGATCCCACTGAGTTTGCCTGACCAACCCTCTGTGTGTCCATTACCAAAATCGGTCTCACCGAGTCTGTGTAATCGGTCTCACCGAGATTACGTTATGCCCTAACCCTAACCATATCGGTCCTACCGATTTGCATGTCTGTCCCACCGAAAATCCTAACGGTCACATGATTTTCTAAATCGGTCTGACCGAGTTTGATGATTTGGTCCCATCGAGATTGGCAAGTTGTGTGTAACGGTTAGATTTTGTGTGGAGGCTATATATACCCCTCCACCCACTCTCCATTCGTGGAGAGAGCCATCAGAACATGCCTACACTTCCAACATACATTTTCTGAGAGAGAACCACCTACTCATGTGTTGAGACAAAGATATTCCATTCCTACCATATGAATATTGATCTCTAGCCTTCCCCAAGTTGCTTTCCACTCAAATATTCTTTCCACCAAATCCAAATCCTGTGAGAGAGAGTTGAGTGTTGGGGAGACTATCATTTGAAGCACAAGAGCAAGGAGTTCATCATCAACACACCATTTGTTACTTCTTGGAGAGTGGTGTCTCCTAGATTGGCTAGGTGTCACTTGGGATCCTCCTACAAGATTGTGGAGTTGAACCAAGGAGTTTGTAAGGGCAAGGAGATCGCCTACTTCGTGAAGATCTACCCTAGTGAGGCAAGTCCTTCGTAGGCGACGACCATGGTGGGATAGACAAGGTTGCTTCTTCGTGGACCCTTCGTGGGTGGAGCCCTCCGTGGACTCGCGCAGCCGTTACCCTTCGTGGGTTGAAGTCTTCATCAACGTGGATGTACGACAGCACCACCTATCGGAACCACGACAAAAACATCTGTGTCTCCTATTGCATTTGCACTCTCCAAACCCTCCCTTTACATTCTTGCAAGTTGCATGCTTTACTTTCCGCTGCTCATATACTCTTTGCATGTTTGCTTGAATTGTGTTAAGATTGCTTGAATCACGCTAAGTTGCTAAAATCTGCCAAGAACTAAAATTGGGAAAAGGCTAGATTTTTATTTGGTCAAGTAGTCTAATCACCCCCCCTCTAGACATACTTTCGATCCTACACCATGTCCTCAGGAACAAACGTAACTACTCACAAAGCATATTCATGTTCATAATTAGAGGAGTAATAATTACCATTAAGGATCTGAACATATGATCTTCCACCGAATAGACCAACTAGCATCAACTACAAGGAGTAATCAACACTACTAGCAACCCAGAGGTACCAATCTGAGGTTTTGAGACAAAGATTGGATACAAGAGATGAACTAGGGTTTGAGGGGAGATGGTGTTGGTGAAGATGTTGATGTAGATTGACCCCCACTCGATGAGAGGATTGATGGTGATGACGATGGCGATGATTTCCCCCTCCCGGAGGGATGTTTCCCTGGCAGAATAGCTCCGCCGGAGCCTTAGATTGGTTTTTCCCAAGTTCCTCCTCGAGAAGGCGGCGATTCGTCCCGAAAGCTTCCCCCTGATTTTTTTCAGGTCAAAACACACCATCTAGCAGAAGATGGGAGTCGGGGACCTGCCAGGGGGCCCACAAGACCGGAGGGCACGCCCTCCACCCTTGTGGATGGTAGGTGGCCCTCCTCTGGTGCTTTCTTCACCCAATTTTTTTATGTATTCCAAAATATTCTCCGTGAAGTTTCAGGACTTTTGGAATTGTGCAGAATAGGTCTCTAATATTTGCTCCTTTTCCAGTCCAGAATTCCAGCTGTCGGCATTCTCGCTCTTCATGTAAACATTATAAAATAACAGAGAATAGCCATAAGTATTGTGATATAACATGTAATGATAGCCCATAATGCAATAAATATCGATATAAAAGCATGATGCAAAATGGACGTATCAACTCCCCCAAGATTAGACCTCGCTTGTCCTCAAGCGAAAGCCGAAATCAAAAAATATGTCCACATGTTTAGATATAGAGGTGTCGATAAAATAAAACACGAACATGAGGGCATCATGATCATCTTTAGAACAACAATATTGTCATATAATTTCTTATGCTAAAGTAACAATTTTTTCACAAGGTAGATTATGAATCAGAAACTTCATTGAAGACTACCAAACTAAGATCTCAGTCATTGAAGCAATTGCAATTTATTATAACATCGGAAAGAGTCAATATAAGAGCTTTTCAGCAAGTCCACATACTCAACTATCATTTAGTCTTTCACAATTGCTAACACTCACGCGATACTTATGGGTACAAACTTTCAATCGGACACAGAGAAAGATATGGGCTTATAGTTTCGCCTCCCAACCTTTTAGCTCAAGGGTAATGTAAACAATAATACTTTATGAAAACCTACATCCGAGTGGTATATATATATATATATGCATTTACTGGGGCACCTCCCCCAAGCTTGGCAGTTGCTAAGGGGAGTGCCCATACCCATGTATTCATGTCTCTTTCTTCGGAGGTGGTGATGTGATATTCTTGGCGATGATGCCCCTTAGGATGAGATTCTCTTCCTCAAGCTTATTAGTTTGTTGCTTAAGATCCCTTACTTCCTTGTGAAGTTTACCCATGACGGCAAAAGCTCCATTCGGGAGAGAAAGCAACACTCCTTTTCATATTTTCATAAGAGAGAAATCTAGCATTGGGAGGAATGACCGAATTTGGTATTGCCGAGCTCTGAAGTTCCTCCAACATGAATCTAGTTTGAAGATGAGAGGTAACTTCTTGATCCTCCTCCATGGCATCCACCCTTTTCAAGTCAGCCAACATCTCTTCCTCCGTAGATTTCCCGAAGTAGTCAGCTTCGCTGTATGCTCTTGGGCCCGGTGTCGGGTGAGATACCCAACTCTCCCCGGCCGACTCTTGAGAAGACATCCTGCTCTAAATCTGCTGCAGAAATAGCTCAAAACAAAAACAGGGGATTGCCGTGGTACGGGTGCCAAAACCTTCGAGAGATTATATAGTGATTTTTTACCGACCAAAAGAAGTATTGTGCAAGAAAACAGAGTCTGAAGGGGACACGAGGTGGCCACAAGGCAGGGGGCACTCCCAGGGGAGGAGGGAGCTCCCTCCACCCTTGTAACCGCCTCGTGTCTCTTTCAGACTACTTTTAATTTTCCTAATTTTTTAAATATTCCAAAACGGAGGAAAATTGACATTAGAACAGTTTTGGAGTCATTTACTTACCGTACCACATACATATTCCTTTTCGGAGTCTGAAGCATTCTGGAAAGTGTCCCTTATGTACTCCTCTGGTGTTACGGTGTTAATTATATTGGTCTCAACATTTATGGGATTACCTGAGATAAAATGTTTGATTCTTTGACCGTTCACTATCTTCGGATTTGTGCGTTTGGCGTTGTTGATTTTTATGGCACCGGAACAATAGACTTCCTCGATAATGTAAGTACCTTCCCATTTAGAGAGAAGTTTTCCTGCAAAAAATCTTTGTATAGCAAAACATGATCACCTACATTAAACTCACGCTTTTGTATCCTCTTGTCATGCCATCTTTTAACCTTTTCTTTGAACAACTTGGCATTCTCATAGGCTTGGGTTCTCCATTCATCAAGTGAGCTAATGTCAAATAACCTATTCTCACCGGCAAGTTTGAAATCATAATTGAGCTCTTTGATTGCCCAATAAGCTTTATGTTCTAGTTCGAGAGGTAAGTGACAAGCCTTTCCATAAACCATTTTATACGGAGACATACCCATAGGGTTTTTATAAGCAGTTCTATAAGCCCATAATGCATCGTCAAGTTTCTTAGACCAATTCTTTCTAGATCTATTAACAATCTTTTGCAAATTCAATTTAATCTCTCTATTGCTCAATTCTACTTGAGCACTAGACTAAGGGTGATATGGAGATGCAATTCTACGGTTAACATCATATTTAGCAAGCAATTTACGGAAAGCACCATGAATAAAATGTGAACCACCATCAGTCATTAAATATCTAGGGACTCCAAACCTCGGAAAAATAACTTGTTTAAGCAACTTAATAGAAGTGTTATGATCAGCACTGCTAGTTGGAATAGCTTCTACCCACTTAGTAACATAATCAAAAACAACTAGAATATGTGTATACTCGTTGGAGGAAGGAAAAGGTCCCATATAATCAAAACCCCAAACATCAAATGGTTCAATAACAAGTGAATAATTCATAGGCATTTCTTGACGTCTACTAATATTACCAATTCTTTGACATTCATCACAAGACAAGACAAACTTACAAGCATCCTTGAAGAGAGTAGGCCAATAAAAACCAGATTTCAATACCTTGTGTGCAGTTATATCTCCAGCATGGTGTCCTCCGTAAGCCTTGGAGTGGCACTTGCGTAGGATCTGTTCCTGTTCATGCTCAGGTACACAACGTCTAATAAAACCATCTTCTCCTTGTTTATAAAGGTGTGGGTCATCCCAAAAGTAATGTCTTAAATCATAGAAAAACTTTTCTTTTGTTGGTATGTGAAACTAGGTGGTATAAATTTAGCAACAATGCAATTAGCATAGTTGGCATACCATGGAGTATTACGAGAAGCATTTATGACAACTAATTGTTCATCAGGAAAGATATCATCAATAGGTAGTGGGTCATCAAGAACATTTTCTAACCTAGACAAGTTGTCTGCAACGGGGTTCTCAACTCCCTTTCTATCAATAATATGCAAATCAAATTCTTGTAGCAAGAGAAGCCATCTAATAAGTCTAGGTTTAGCATCTTTCTTTTCCATAAGATATTTAATAGAAGCATGATTAGTGTGAACAGTTACTTCGGAATCAACAATATAAGATCTGAACTCATCACAAGCAAACACAAACTGCTAAGAATTATTTTTCACTAGTAGCATAATTTCTCTCAGCACTATCTAGACTTTTACTAGCATAATGAATAAAATTCAATTTCTTATCAACTCTTTGCCCTAGGACAGCACCAACAGCATAATCACTAGCATCACACATAATTTCAAAGGGTAAATTCCAATTAGGTGGTTGAACGATAGTTGCAGAAATCAAGGCTTTCTTGAGTATTTCAAATGGTTCTACACAATCATCATCAAAACCAAAAGGAACATCTTTTTTGCAAGAGATTAGTGAGAGGACTAGAAATTTTTAGAGAAGTCTTTAATAAACCTCCTATAGAAACCAGCATGACCTAGGAAACTTCTTATACCTTTGATATCTTTAGCGCACGGCATCTTATCAACTTTAATACCTCTTTCAAAAATTTTATGCCCCAAGACAATACCTTCATTAACCATAAAGTGGCACCTCTTCCAATTCAAGGCGAGATTAGTTTCTTCACAGCTCTGCAAAACTCGACAATGTTTTCAAAAAAGTTAGAGAATATAGCAGTCATACATCTTTGAAAGGTAGCAGGTGCATTGCATAAACCAAAAGGCATATGTTTATAAGAGAAAGTACCGAAAGGGCAAGTAAAAGTGGTCTTTTCCTGATCATCTTTTGACACAGGTATTTGAGAGAAACCAGAATAACCATCTAGAAAGCAAAAATGTGTATGTTTGGATAGTCTTTCTAGCACTTGATCAATAAAAGGTAGAGGGTAATGATCTTTTCTAGTAGCTTTGTTTAATTTGTGAAAATCAATTACCATTCTATAACATGTAACAATTCTTTGTGGAATCAATTCATTCTTATCATTAGGAACAACAGTAATACCTCCCTTCTTAGGGACACAATGAACATGACTTACCCATCTACTATCAGCAATAGGATAAATTATACCTGCCTCCAGAAGCTTCAGTATTTCATTTCTTACCACTTCTTTCATCTTAGGATTTAACCGCCGTTGATGATCAACAACTGGTTTAGCATCAAGCTCCAAATTAATTGTGTGCTGACATAGAGTGGGACTAATGCCCTTAAGATCATCAAGAGTATATCCAATAGCGGCTCGGTGCTTCTTCAGAGTTTTCAATAGCTTATTTTCTTCATGCTCTGAAAGGTTAGCACTAATAATAACAGGGTATATCTTCTTTTCATCAAGATAAGCATATTTCAAAGTATTAGGTAATTGTTTAAGCTCAAACACGGGATCACCCTTGGGTGGAGGAGGATCCCCAAGGATTTCTACAGGCAAATTGTGTTTCAAAACAGGCCCTTGATTAAAGAATATTTCACCTATTTCCCTTCTTTGGTTCATAAACACATCATTTTCATGGTCTAGCAAATATTGTTCTAAAGGATCAGTAGGAGGCACGGCAATAGAAGCAAGACCAATAATTTCATCTTTACTAGGCAATTCTTTATCATGGGGTTGTGTATGAAATTTATAGAAATGAAAATCATGCGACATATCCCCTAAACCAACAGTAACAATATCTTTTTCGCAATCTATCTTAGCATTAACGGTATTTAAGAAAGGTCTACCAAATATAATGGGACAAAAATCATCTTGTGTGGAACCAAGAACAAGAAAATCAGTAGGGTATTTAATTTTCCCACACAAGACTTCAACATGTCTAACAATCCCAATTGGTGATATAGTATCTCTATTGGCGAGCTTAATAGTAACATCAATATCTTCTATCTCAGCGGGTGCAATATCATTCATAATTTCTTGATATAAGGTAAAAGTAATTGCACTCACACAAGCACCCACATCACATAAGCCATGATAACAATGATCTCCAATTTTAACGGAAACAACAGGCATGCCAACAATAGGTCTATGTTTATCTTTAGTATCGGGTTTAGCAATTCTAGCAGCTTCATCATAGAAATAAATAACATGACCATCAATATTATCAACCAAGAGATCTTTAACCATAGAAATACTAGGTTAAACTTTAATTTTCTCAGGGGGTGTGAGTGTTCTAGTATAACTCTTACGAACCATAGTTGAAGCTTTAGCATGATCCTTTATTCTAACAGGAAAAGGAGGTTTCTCAATATAAGTAGTAGGATCAACAGGATCAACATTATAAGTAATAGTTTCTTCTTCAACTTTAATAGGTTCTACTATTTTAAATTCAATGGGAGGATGATATTTAAACCACTTCTCCTTAGGGAGATCAACATGTGTAGCAAAGGATTCACAAAAAGAAGCTACTATCTCAGAGTCAAGTCCATATTTAGTGCTAAAATCACGAAAGCATCGGTATCCATAAAAGATTTAACACAATCAAGCTTAAGGCTTATGCCTGACTCCTTACCTTTGTCGAGTTCCCATTCTTCAGAGTTGCGTTTAATTCTTTCCAGTAAATACCATTTGATTCAATATCATTCTTCATATAAGAACCAATATAAGAAGTATCGAGCATGGATCGATCATTATGAGAAAGGCGAGCATAATTTTTTTGAATAATAATTTCTCTTGAGAGATCATGATTGGGGCACGAATATAACATTGACTTAAGCCTCCCCCAAGCTTGAGCGATACTTTCTCCTTCACGAGGCCAAATATTATATATATAATTCCGATCACGATGAACCAGATGCATAGGATAAAACTTCCGATGAAATTCCAATTTCAATCGGTTGTAGTTCCATGATCCAATATCATCACATAGCCTATACCAAGTCAATGTCTTCCCCTTCAAAGATAAAGGGAAGACCTTCTTCTTGACAACATCCTCAGGCATACCTGCAAGCATAAATAATCCACAAACGTCATCCACATAGATTAGGTGCATATCGGGATGTAATGTTCCATCTCCTGCATAAGGATTAGCTAGCAGTTTCTCTATCATACCCGAAGGAATTTCATAATAAATATTTTCAATATGTGCAGTAGTTGGGGAGCAACTCTTTGCTCTTTCGGCCGAGGTGAAAAGACCCCGAACAAGCCCCTCAAAGTATTATGTTCCATAGTAACAAGTGACAGTAAATTTTAGCACACTATATAAATGTTTCCTTACCAAATTCCACTTACCAAAGGCGCTTCACTCCCCGGTAACGGCGCCAGAAAAGAGTCTTGATGACCCACAAGTATAGGGTATCTATCATAGTCCTTTTGATAAGTAAGAGTGTTGAACCCAACGAGGAGCATAAGGAAATGACAAGCGGTTTTCAGCAAGGTATTCTCTGCAAGCACTGAAATTATCGGTGACAGATAGTAGTATGATGAGATGATTCATAATGGGTAACAAGTAAAAAAAGTAAACAAGGTGCATCAAGGTGGCCCAATCCTTTTTGTAGCAAAGGACAAGCCTGGACGAACTCTTATATAAAGCAAATCGCTCCCGAGGACACATGGGAATTACTGTCAAGCTAGTTTTCATCATGCTCATATGATTCGCGTTCGTTACTTTGATAATTTGATATGTGGGTGGAGTGGTGCTTGGGTGCTGCCATTCCTTGGACAAGCCTCCCACTTATGATTAACCCCTCTCGCAAGCATCCACAACTACGAAAGAAGAATTAAGATAAATCTAACCAAATGAAACATATGGATCAAAATCAGCCCCTTACGAAGCAACACATAAACTAGGGTTAAACTTCTATCACTCTAGCAACCCATCATCTACTTATTCTTCCCAATGCCTTCCCCTAGGCCCAAATCATGGTGAAGTGTCATGTAGTCGATGTTCACATAACACAACTAGAGGAAAGGCAACATACATCTCATCAAAATATCGAACGAATACCAAATTCACATGATTACTTATAACAAGACTCCTCCCATGTCCTCAGGAACCAACGTAAATACTTACAAAGCATATTCATGTTCATAATCAGAGGAGTAATAATTATCATTAAGGATCTGAACATATGATCTTCCACCGAATAAACCAACTAGCATCAACTACAAGGAGTAATCAACATTACTAGCAACCCACAGGTACCAATCACTACTGCGGGATGCTGCTAACGCGACACTACGATCATAGACCCTTCGAAGAAACAGTGTGCGATGCAATAATCACAAACGGTGGTGTAAAAAACGTCAAAAAAGGTGTAAAACTTTTGCGATGACGGATGCATCAAACACAGTTCAAATTTTGGTTGCGTGTGCGATGCAGGGCATACAGTTCAGTTCAATTAACTGTTTGCAATGAGGAGGAACAAAATAAACGGGCTGCCAGATGAAGGCGTGTGCGATGTAGAACATACGGTTCACTTGGATGAACTATTTGTGATGAGGCGGAACAATAGAAACGGGCAGCCAGATGAAGGTGTGTGCGAATACGGCATGCAGTTCACTCGGATGAACTGTTTGCGTTGAGCCAAGAGAACAGAAACGGTTCAACTTAACAATATGTGTGTGATATGCGGCAAACAGGTCTATAATCGGAAATATGTGGGAAGACCGATAACAACACAGACGATTCCTGTTAACAAGCCATTTGTGTGTTGTGAGCAAACGATTACTGGTATACAATTGTCAGTGATTGATGAAATCATCACCGACGGGTTCCATTGTTTAGTCCGTGTGCGATGTGATTTGCTCTGTCTATAGAGCATCAACATATATACTTACAAAGATAGCATTGCATAACCAAATTAAGCATACAATTACACAAGTGACTACACACATAACATTTTCACACACCAAAGTAAGAAATTACATGCATACTAAACTAGGAGAAATGAGGATCTAATCATCTACTTCTTGTTGCGATGATGCTTGCCATTGCTCTGCTTCTGGCTGGATTCCTGGCCTTTTTGGGGAAGGAGGCACTTCCTCATGTCAACGATCCGCCTATACATGTCGTAGCTCGTGTACGCCTCCTTGGCCGCGTACATGACATGAGCTTTGTCGAGTTTCTCCATCCAGGCCGAGTGCCAGGCACGCTTGTCCTTGCTGCAGGAATCCTTCATGTCTTTGTGGTAGGGATCAATGATGGCCTTCGCGAGGTGAACCAGTGAGTCCTTCTCATGCTCCTTGCTGCCCCAGATCTTGTATTGGCCCTGGATGTCGACAAGATTCTGGCAGGCGATGCCTGAATTCTTGAGCACCATGACATCGTTGCTGATGTCCACCATAGCGAACATGTAGTGGGGGCTGTTGACAAACCTGGCGAAACGCTTGCAAGGCCTTGTGGCCAGGCAGTAGTGGTAGATGAGGACGTGGTTGTGCACGCACATCTGGGCGATAGTGACCTCGGGACGAGACCCGGCACGAGCGTGGGTGTACTCAAGGTCAAACCCGACCATCTTGTACTTCTCCTTGGCAAGCAACATCTCCATGATGTGGATGGAGTGCTCCACCCAGACCGGGTTGTTGGTGTACACCACCGAGAGCTCCGTGAACCTTCGGTGGGTGCCCAACACGGCATGCATGGTGAACTTCTTCTCGTCGTCGGCAGCCGCTCGGAGCGCCATTGGATCTGCACAGGATAACCTCTAAGAATTTGTCGTGGTGGGTGTGCTTCTTGCAATGGTGGGGCGCGATCACAAGGTTGAAGAGACACAAGGGTTAAATGGCCACTGTAACAAATGGGGGCCAGCAAGCATGTAATCGTCACGTGTTGTCACAGTGTTCATAGCGAAGGATTCGAGTGCACGCTTGACAACATCGCACCGCACGCATTTCGTTTGACCACGTGTGGGCTCGAAGAGGCGCCAAATGTATCGTCGGTGAGCCTGTTTCCGTGCTACCGTGCAGTTTATCATGCAAGCTTCCCACGTCGGCTAGAAGAGGGACAAATCGTGGGCGTTTATTGGCAAAAAGCTTTGTAAAAACGAAGTGTGTGGAATGACTTCGGTCATAAGTTTACCCGTGGGTGATGAGGTCAAAGTTACACAGAAGGGTGATGATGGACACTCGAGTGCGATAATTAATTTTGCGCTCTATAGGGTACATGGTGGAAGAAACCAACTATGTGCAATAATGTCAAAGATCGCAGTCGAGTTAGCTATACAGATCGTGTGCCGTGAGAACGACAAGCTAAACAATTCGAGAATGGTTAATAATATCTAAGACCAATGCATATTAAGGTCAAAATAGTGCTACCAATATACGAGTCTCATACGATGCCATTTCAACGATTGTACCACAAAAGCTGGAAATAATACAAGGTTCAAATTCCAGAGTTATATGGCTCAAATTCGAAGATTACAAGGTTCAAACTGATATTAGAAATGAAATTTAGCTCATCAACTGCAAACGCTCGCACTGATCCGCTGAACATGGATATCAGAGAGGTTCAAACTAATATTACCACTTCTAAATATGGTTTCAAAACCTCACAATTTTTGCAAAGGGGTTAGCCACTAAGAAGTCATGTATGGGGTTGACACGATGACTTCCGATTACTCTGTCATCTGAAGTTCCAAAATGAAATTCAACATTTTTGGAGCCTATTCCATTCTGCCGCAGGCGCCAGCGTGGATCAACAAACCATTCATTTTTGTGAAATAAATGTAGGGAAACCTCATTACCTTTAGCACCCTTGCTCTGACATCAAAGAATCTGGCAAATATAATCTCCGGTAAGGTCCCTCGGTAGGAGTTCAAACTAATTTTTGAGAGATGCAGATCTAGGCATTTGACGTGATTGTTATATTGTATCACATTATCCACCACTGGGCCTAATCTTATCTGTAAAAGAAGAAAATGTGTTAGTGCCTACATGCAGTTTTGCACACTACTACATGCCTATTTCGTTTGCAGGATATGTAAAATGCACTAACATGCCATCTTTGATCTGACATGATTAACATGGGCATTAACATGTTGTCTTCGATCTTCACAAGAGGTTGGAGTGGATGAAAACTTCCCTAAGAAAAGTAGTACAGATGAATCCAAAGTAGAAATGCATATGGATTGTAACCATATGGATCAAGCAACCAATTGGGGGGGGGCATGTATGTGCTGGAATCCTCCAAAAGAATCCTTCAGAAATCGTAGTGCATTGCCATTGTAAACTTGGAAAAAGGTGACACAAATTGAACTCCCTTATGTTTAACATTTAACAGGAAAGGAACATCATATAGCTTCTCCAAGCACGGAAAGCATCTCAGGAAACTGACAACTTGCTCCAGGTTGGGGCCGATAGATTCTAGTGCCAAGACCTTCACTGTTGGGGATATAACTGCTGGGTATGAATCACCCAGGAGGAGCCGGGTCATACCACTGTTGACTTATCAATTAAGATGGCGGGTCATAGCAAGGCCATTGACGGCCCAAGACCCAGAGGCGACTTAAGGCCTAAGAGGGTGAGCCGCCATATGTATGACTTGTACTGTAAGGCAATCTTAGTTAGTCACCGAGCCGTACACGTTGTGTATGAGCTGGCCGGGACTCTATAAGCCGCTGGGCATCAACCTGTGTATATAAAGGGGTGACCCGGCGGCGAGTTAAGGGCAAGAAACAAGAGATCGAGAACTAGGTCAAGCGTATTCGCTCCCTGGTAATCGAATCCCAAGTAATATAACCCCAAACTAGATTAGGCCTTTACCTTCACCGCAAGGGGCCAAACCAGTATAAACTCTATGTGTCCTTTGTCCCGATTAACCCCTTTAAGCTAACCTTGTTGCGATGGCTCCACGACTAAGTCCTTCCACTAGGACATCTGCCGTGTTAAGTCCACGACAGTTGGCGCCCACCATGGGGCCAGCGCACGGTGGTTTTGAGTTCTTGAAGGGCAGCTTCGAAGGGATAAAGGGATACGCTGTGGGTCGGATGACCAAGAGTCGTCGCTGCAAGCTCCACATCAACGACGCAGGCTGGGGCCCTGAGGCCAGATCAATTGAGTACGGGTATCGGGTCCCCTTCGGCGGAATCCACGTCTTCATCGGCAAGATCGGCGAACCAGGCCCTGAGCCGGACACCTGCACCGACATCATTGATACGGCTCAGCATGCACGACTTGCACATGTTCAACCCGCCGTGAAGCATGCCTTTGTTGGTTTCATCCATGGGGCGGAATTTGAGGAAGAATCTGTGTCTGGTGGTGAGACGGCCATCTACTCTGACGGTGAGTCATCAACCGGTAAGACCAGTTCAATGTATCAACTGCAAGACGACCGGCTTGGGGGCTGTTCCGATGGTGATAGTATTCCGGACCCCTATGAGCCACCGAACAGGGTGGCGATCTTCATGGCTGGTACACAGCCGGTGCTCGGTTCAACAACCGCCACGGCTATGACCTCTAGCTCAATGTCTGCTGGTGCTAGCGGCTCTGCGCGCCCGCCGGCTCAGATTTTTATAGAATTATTGGAGGCTTTGGCGACTTTGATGGGGATGGAAATAACCCCGGATACTCAAGAACAACATAAGGTGGATGTTACGAAGCTACGGGATGAGATAGCTCAAGCTAAGGAGGAACTGCGGCTGAGAATGCTAGGATGACTACCAAGTGAGCTGCTTTGGATGCTCAGGCACAGCGAATTCAGGCAGACTCTTTCGGCTCACCTTGGATCAAAACACTTCAAATGTAATCATGAGAAGGAGGCACCAGAGTCGTTTACCCCCAGTTTATGATGCGAGAAACCTCTTCAACAAGCCTGGAGCAGGGACCAGTGACCCGCCGGTGGTGAACCAGGCGCCCATGACTGGAGCGTCGGTTCAGCCCTGTATGATGGATCCGCCTCGTTCGAATACCACTCTGCCTCAGCATGTTCCAGCACTGATGGGTCATTATTCTAACCCTTTGGATAATATGATTGCTGCAGCGACAGGATTGGCGGCTCTCCCAGTTGAAGGTGACTCTCCAGCTGCGATAGAGACACAGAGGGCCAGAGAACTTCTTCAGACATCACTAGATCAACAGGCGGCTTATTCGTACAACCGTGAAAGGATTCACTCAACCCCTCGACCAAGCCAGAGTTATAGCAGTCACATTGACTCGCCAGAAGTTTCAAGCAGTCAGAAACGCCGTAACCAGCCTCATGGGCATGACCCGACGCGCGGTGGTGTTGATGCCCATACTTTGGTGGATCAGGGCAGGGCGTGCCGAGAGGTAGAGCTGGCGGCTCAGCTAGCGGCACAACAACAATCCTTGGTTTATCCGTCAGCATCTATGGAGGTAGGAGTGACCTCTAGGACCTTGGGCGTGCCATATTTAGTGTCGGCTCTGTGTAATGAGTGATTACCTAAGAGATTTCAAGGGTCCTCATAAAGTGCTTAACTATACGGCGGATCAGCCCCCTGAGGCTTGGATTGAGAGCTATGAGATGGCCATGGAGATGCTGGATGTTAGTGATACTGCATGCGCCAAGTATTTCACCATGATGTTATTTGGGTCGGCTCGTACTTGGTTGAAAGGGCTACCCGTTAATTCCATTAGATCATGGGCGGAGTTGAAGACATGTTTCATCCAAAATTTTAAAGACACGTGCAAGCAGCCTACGTCGATCCTAGATTTGGATTCTTGTGTCCAAGGTGAGGGCGAGTCAACAACCAATTGGGTGCGCTAGATCTCAGTTGTTATACATTCATTAGATAGTATCAATGCCGGTTCAGCAGTCCTAATGTTGGAGAAGAATTGTTGTTTCCTTCCCCTTAAGCAGAAATTGGGGCGGCTTAAACGCCACTACAATGACATGGGGGAGCTCATGGCGGCTCTCGTCAAATATGCTGACTCTGATAGTACCAAAGACCCTGACTCTGATGAGGAGAAGGCGGGTAAGGGGAAGAAGAGTGGCAGTGCGAAGGGACAACAACAGAACACGGCAGGTCACAGTGGCAACGGTAAGCGCAAAGCTGAGCGCGGTTTAGATTTTGTGCCCAACACCAATACGCAGAATAGTAATCAGCGTAAGAAGGGTAAACCGCCTCGGCTTGGTGGGTCAAAGTTCAACTTGGAGGCGATGATGAATCAGCCCTGCCCAAAGCATGGTATGCACGAGAAGCCAACCAATCATCTATGGAAGGATTGTTTCATCATGAGGGAGTACAGAAATTCCAATTTTTTCCAGAACAATCATGGCCCGAACAGCGGTTCAGGATCCGAATCTCATGGGCCTAGCTTTGGTGGCGGTGGCTCAAATTCTGGTTTTCATGGCCAAGGTAATCAAGGTGGTTTTAATCAGCAGTCTGGTCAAGGGAATCAGCAGCAGTATTCTGGTTATCAAAGTAATCCGAAGCAGTTGAATAGTGAACAATCTCATGTGTTCACTACGAGTTTATGTAAACGAGACCAGAAGGTTCATAAAAGGGCGGTGAACACAGTTGAGCCGGCAATTCCCCATTATTTGCGATGGTCTGAACATCCTATTCTTTGGAGCCATGAGGATCACCCGCCCTGGGTTGACAATCCGAGTCACTTGGCTTTAGTGGTGGCACCTCAGGTGGGAGGTCACAAGTTCACCAAGGTGCTCATGGATGGAGGCAACAACATCAATATCCTTTACTACAAAACTTCTCGTCGTATGAGTTTGACTGACAAGGATCTTAAGACATCTAACACTGTTTTTCATGGCATGGTGTCTGGTAAGTCAACATATCTAGTGGGTAAGATAGCTTTGGATGTGGCTTTTGGTGATGATAATGATTCCAGGGTTGAAACATTGACCTTTGAGGTGGTCAAGATTAAGAGCCCTTATCACGCTTTGTTTGGGCGGTTGGCTTACGCTAAGTTCATGGCAAGACCTTATTATGTTTATCTGCAGCTTAAGATGCCGGGTTACAAGGGTACCATCATAGTGCATGGGAACTGGAAGATAGCCTTGGAATGTGAAGAAGGCAATGCTGCTTATGTTGAGTCTATTTGTGCAATAGAAGAGTTGAAGTTTTACAAAGATAATGTTGACCAGGCAGATATGACACCTTTGAAGAAGCCAACCACAGAGCATGACCCTCTGTTGAAGTTTAAGTTAGCAGATGACACTAAGTTGGTTGATTTTGTTCCTGGCGATTCATCCAAGCAGTTCAGTATCAGTGCTAATCTGGATCCGAAATAGGAAAGCGCGCTCATCGAGTTCATCCATGAGAACCTAGACATCTTTGCATGGAAACCTTCAAACATGCCAGGTGTAACGAGGGAACTCGCTGAGCACACTCTCAATATTGATCCAAAGTTTAAACCGGTCAAGCAATTCCTTCGTCGCTTTGATGAAGAGAGGTGTAAGGCCATTGGTGAAGAAGTGGCCCGGCTTTTGGCAGCTGGGTTTATTGTTGAAGTTTTTCATCCTGAATGGTTGGCTAATCCGGTGCTGGTACTCAAGAAGAATGGTACTTGGCGGATGTGTGTTGATTACACATACCTTAACAAGGCCTGTCCGACTGATCCTTTTGCTCTACCTCATATTGATCAGATTATTGATGCTACGACAGGTTGTGAGCATTTGAGTTTTTTGGATGCCTATTCAGGGTATCATCAGATCAAGATGGCAGTTAAGGACCAGGAAAAGACAACCTTCATCACTCCCTTTGGAGCCTTCTACTATGTGTCTATGCCTTTTGGGCTCAAGAGTGCCTAGGCTAATTACCAACGGTGTGTTCAAAATTGCCTTCATGATCAGATCAGACGCAATGTTCATGCTTATGTGGACGGTATTGTTGTGAAATCCAGGAAGAAAGAAATCTTGATAGATGATTTAAAAGAGACCTTTGACAATCTCCGGGTCTACAAGATGATGCTTAACCCGACCGAGTGTGTCGTTGGTGTACCAGCAAGCAAGCTCTTGGGCTTTTTGGTTTCTGAACGGGGCATTGAAGCTAACCCGGAGAAAATCAAGGTTATCAGTTCCTTGGCTAAACCAGCATGTGTTAATGATGTCCAGTGTCTAGCGAGTCGTATCGCAGCCGTAAGCCGGTTCATAAGGCGTCTGGGCAAAAAAGCTATTCCTCTATATCAGATGATGAAGAAGACAGATCACTTTGCCTGGAGTGATGCTGCTAATCAGGCATTTGAAGCCTTGAAGAAACAGTTAGCTGAGCTGCCGATCCTTGCCGCTCCCATTGATAAAGAGCCCTTATTGTTATATGTGGCTACCAATGGCCGAGCCGTCAGTGTAGCGATTGTGGTGGAACGGAAAGAAGCAGGCAAGGAATTTCCGGTTCAACTATCGGTTTATTATATCATCAAGGTGCTCATTGAATCCAAGCAGAGGTATCCGCATTGGCAGAAGCTGGTATATGGGGTGTTCATGGCTAGTCGAAATCTTAAGCAATATTTCTTTGGTCATCCCATCACTGTGGTTAGTTCTGCTCCTTTAGGGGATATTATTCAAAACAGAGAGGCCACAGGTCGGGTATCCAAGTGGGCCATTGAGCTTGGACCCCATGGTATGAAATATATGCCTCGCACAGCCATCAAGACTCAAGCACTTGTGGATTTCATCAACGATTGGATAGAGCTCCAGATGCCCGAGGAGAAGCCGGATAGCACATATGGACTATTCACTTTGATGGATCGAGGCAGTTGGAAGGTTCGGGGGCTGGAGTTATTTTGACCTCCCCACGAGGTGATAAATTTTGTTATGTTTTAAGGTTGATGTTCCATTGTACTGACAATGCAGCTGAGTATGAGGCCTTGCTCCATGGTCTTCGGATCGCTAAAGAGATGAACTTAAGCCGGGAAAGGTGTTTTGGTGATTCAGATTTGGTGGTTCAGCAAGTCTCAGGCACTTGGGATTCTAAGGACCCACTCATGGCAGCTTACCGCCGAGAGGTTGATACGATTGCTGGTCATTTCAAAGGATATCAAGTGGAACATGTTGATCGCAGGAAAAATGAGGCGGCTGATGCTTTGAGCCGGCCAGGGTCCTAGCATAAGCCGGTGCCACCCAATGTTTTCCTTGATATTCTGCATAATCCTTCAGCCAAATGCCTACAGAGGAAGATCTTGCTATTCCTGACCTGGAGGCGCAGTTGGTGGCGGCTCTTCATGCTATTCCTGATTGGAAAATTCCATATTTGGCTTATATGACCCGGGGCGAGTTCCGTGAGGATGAAACTTTGGCCAGGCAGATAACCCGGTGGTCTAAGTCAATGACTATTGTCAATGGAGAGTTGCACCGTTGCAGTGTCACAGGGGTGTTTCAACGCTGTGTTTCTCCCGGGGAGGATCATGATATTCTACGAGGGTTTCATGAAGGAGATTGTGGTCATCATGTCCACTCTAAGTCTCTCGTGGCCAAGGCTTTTTGTCATGGGTTTTATTTGCTGACGGCTCATGCTAATGCAGAGGATTTGGTCAACAAATGTGATGGTTGTCAGAAATTCTCAAGATGAGCTCATGTGCCGGCTCAATAATTGAGGACGATTCCAATTACTTGGCCGTTTGCAGTCTGGGGGCTTGATATGGCTGGGCCTTTCAAAAGGTCCAAGGATAAAAAGACCCACCTTCTGATGGCGGTTGACAAATTTACAAAGTGCGTGGAGGCAGAGCCGGTCAGTAAGTGTGACGTGACGATAGCAGTTTAGTTCATCAAAAAGGTGATTCTCCGTTTTGGTTATCCCCACAGCATTATAACTAATAATGGCACTAATCTGTCCAAGGGTGCTATGAAAGAATTTTGTCAACGAGAACATATTCGTCTTGATGTATCATTAATAGCTCACCCCAGTCCAATGGCCAAGCTGAAAGAGCCAACCAAGAAATTTTGAGAGGCATCAAGCCCCGGCTTATGGTCCCTTTGCATAGGACGTCGGGTTGTTGGGTGGAGGAGTTGCCCTTAGTGCTATGGAGTATCAGTACTACCCCCAACAGATCTATGAGTTACACGCCTTTCTTCATGGTCTACTGAGCAGAGGTGGTTCTCCCTAGTGACATCTGTCATGACTCGCCCCGTGTGGCGGCTTATGTTGAAGCTGATAATGAAAAAGCACGTCATGATGCCATTGACCTGTTGGATGAGGAGTGTGACCTTGCGGCGGCTCGTTCGGCAATTTATCAGCAAGATCTGCACCGTTATCATAGCCACGGGGTTAAAACCAGGACCTTTCAAGAAGGCGATTTGGTGCTCCGGCTTATCCAGGATCAAACTGATATGCACAAGCTATCCCCACCTTGGGAAGGGCCCTTTGTGGTCAGCAAAGAATTGAACAACGAGTCATACTTCCTTATCGATGTTCGAGACCACAAGGACTCATGCACGTCGGAGGAGGAGACCGTCCGGCTATTGAATATTGCTCATCTTCGGCCTTATTACACTTGAGCCACCGGCTCTTTTAATGTACATACTTATATCAATGTATATATTATGATGAATATAATAAAGCTGGCATCCCTGATAATTCAGGGCCTCTGTCATTTCATTTCTGAGAATATGAGTCTTTATCGTCACTTCATATGATCACTTGGGGGCTTCCTGCTCATTGAGCATAGCTATGACTACCCTCTTGATCTGGCTTGTATGCCATGATTACAAAATACTTGGGGGCTTCCTGCTCATTGAGCATAGCTATGACTACCCTACTCATCCGGCTTTTATGCCTGGAGTGAAATATTACTTGGGGGCTTCTTGTTAACGAACAGAGCTTTGTTGACCCTTGTAATAGGCTTGGATGCCAAGTGTATTCACCAAAAAATCTGGGTTATCCTGCCTTTGTTTGCCTTCCACTCCGACCAGGTAATCCTAGAATGACTCATCGTACTTTTGACAATTAATCTTTTAAAAGACCCTGAATTTGTCAAAGTTAAAATGGTGATTGGTCATGTGAGGTCTGGCTTACTAGGTTTGAAAGAAGGTTTAACTCAGCGGCTGCGTGGCCCTTGAATAATGCTTGACTTGAAGGCTTGGCAGCCTATGAATGCCTTGTTTTTTGTTTTGCTGCTTTATATTTGGTTTGAACATTTATTTGAGGTTCATTGTTTATGCCATGTTGATACATGGTTGAAAATTAACAAGGGCGATGTTGCCTTATGGTTCATATGTGAATCTATCCAGAGTTTTATTAACCCGCCCTGGTTTTCGACTTTTAGTCGCCAGAACATGATTATGTGCTTGGAGTTCTAGCTCTAGGCTTTGGGATGTTACCCCTTACTGCATATGGATGATGAGCTGGTAGTATGAATGAATAGAACAGGGCGTTGTCCTCTATCTTTGGGTTGTTACCATTACTGGCGTGATAAGCCGGAATGTGCATAAATATCACAGGTATGATATTTATTTTGTTATCATTATGATATTTATTTTGTTATTATTATATGAGGTTTTAATAAACCGGCCCTGGTTATGCACTATTTAGTCATCAGTGGTTTTTATATGGGTTATTGTGACCTGCCCTGGGGTAAACCACCAGGGCACTTGTTATGTGCAGGAGAAAATTATAAGTCTGACCTGCATAATTGGTGATATTATCAGCATAAGTGGTAGATCTTCAAATGATGGATCAGCAGTTTTATGCAAATAAACACTCACGCTGGGGTGACAGATCAGAATTGTTTAACTAGCCTATTACAAGGCTTCTGACGGCCCAAAAGGACAAATGTTTTTCAAGACATAGCATCGAAGCGCTATGACTCGCAAGCCGTCTCATGAGTTCAGACTTCTACTCTTGGCGGTTTGAAGCCTCCGGATCATCCTGCGCTTCTTCTTCAATTCCTTGATTATCCATTGGCTGGAATTCGGGCGTAGACCAGTTGATACCGGTCAAAGCTCTAAACACAGATTCATCATCAATAAGGTTGGATGGATCAATGTCAGGAGCAAAGGTATGCTTACGCGTCGGTGGGATGAGATCCACCTCCTGATGAACCAGCGCCTTTATCTTCTTATTCTCAGCATCATAAGCCGCCTGGTATTGGGATAGATTGGTCTCCTCAGCCAGTTTGCTTGCTAACGGATGCATTGCTCTTGTTATTTCTGCAAAGTCATCAGTACTAAAGGGAGACCCGTCTTCTTTTACACTTGGTCAACCATTGGCCAAGTCTTATGGATCAAGATCCGCTTGCCATGCCTTTACCTAGCTTAAAGCAGTCAAGGCACCGGCTCTGGTAGATGCTCGCTTTAAATCGTCAATCCTTTGGGGTAGCACTGATAACTTCTCCAACGTTTCCTTGATGAGGGGGGCGGATGTTTCTTATGAATAGCAGCAGTAATGGTCCATTGAGCGCCAGTGTATGGCTGTTCTACAAGAGTATAGACAACCTTAAGCTTGATGCGCATGTCTGAGCCCAACTTGATGTTTTGAGATCCTACATCAACAAAATTATTGATAAAAATCGATAGATGATTATGATATGCCTGTTGGTGAAAGGGAGTCATTGTTACTACTTACCGAAGATGGCTGATGTCATGCTATTGATCTGATGCCTTAAACTGGACAACTCATTAGTCACCGGTTTAAGGGCTGCCTCAGCATCCTCTGCTCTCTTTAATAGAGCCGCCTTCTAGGTCTCCCAGCCGATTTTATCAGCACTGAAGCCCTGTTTCAACTGCTCAATGTTTTCTAATGCAGTCTTCAGTTCTGACTTGGCCTTGGACGTCTCAGATTGTTGAGTTTTAATATTGGCCCTCAGATTGTTCATCTGTGAGTCCTTCTTAGTTAGTTCAGCCTGCGACATGAACAAACATGGAAGGTATTATGATTATGATTGTTTTTGAAGTCCCAAGCATAATACAAGTATTTTCCTTGGCACTTGGGGGCTAATGCCTATTGCTCTTTTCAAGACAAATTTATCTGATGACCCGAGCAAAATGATATGATTCGGTTTATAAAGGCTACATATTGGGATATTGGTTTCAGCAATGGTGACAAGTCCCAATTTATTCATACTAATTAAACCGGCCCTTAGGGGCTACAGATGCAAAGTTGATCACTGCTAATTAAATTCCCGGCTTAACTTGATAGTTTAAGCCGGCCCTTGGGGGCTACTAGTGATGATGTTCATCTATTTGTGACTATTTGAAAGTCTACAACATATCTAATTCTATCATATTCTATAGACTTGGTGGCTGATAGCGATATAGTTATGAGGAGAATTTTGTTGGATTACCTCATAACGCTCCTTCATCAAGTTGACCAAGCCGGCTTCAAAATCACGGCTGGTATACAAATGGTTCAAATAACCGGAGTGGATCTCTTGGGTGCTGAATTGGGCGTAGCTCTCCAAGTCTACCTTTCACTTGCCCTTATCAGTAGCAGAAAATTCTTCCTTGGCGCTGTGCTTGGATAAGGCAATAGGATTACATGGCGCTGTATAGCCAAGCCCAATGATGATGACATCATCGGCTTTCTCTTTAGTGTGCTCGAGGGGACTTGGCGGCTTAGAGATGACCGGCTCAACGCCTAACTGATCCATGGTAACATCGTGCTTTTTTGGTGGCGGGTCATCAATGGTAGCTTCAGCGGTTGGTTGAGAAGCCTATGGCAATTGTTTTTCCGGCTCAGAAGGGTTGGGATCTTCAGCCGGTTTGTTTAGTTTCGTCTTCTTGCTGGGCTAGTCCATGCCACTGAAAATAAGAAATATAAAGATGTCAGCATATCAATCAGGCATGAAGTTTGAATGATGGAATACACCCTTACCCTGGCACAGTCTTGAAGGCTGGGATTTGGTCCCCGTTGAGTCACCGGAGGAGGAATGATATGTTCCCTGATAGTTTGAATCAGACGGGTTAAGAGGTTGTCAAAAAAGACCCGCCTTTGGATAACAGAAATCAGAAATATTTGAAACCTCCTGTCGACGTTTGCGAGGTGCTAGGGTGTTCGGTAAGCCGGAGGATAAAACTCCACCACCGTTGTTACGGGTTGCGCGGCGGGCATCATGTTGCTGCTTCTTCAAAAGAAAGTTGGGATCCAAGTAAGCTAAAGGGTGAGAAAATCTTACTTTCCAGCTTGCTTGTCGAGTTTTCTGTGTTGGCAGAGGTTTTGAGCCGGAGAAAAGAGTAATTACCTCTTCATCATCTGCACGACTGGCCTCCGCATCATCCTGATAATAGTCATTGTAAATAAGATGTACAAAAAACGAGCCAAGGGAATCAAATTCTACCTCTGACTCTTCATCATCATCTGTATCATCTAAATCAAATAATTCGGCAGTATTGGTCTTCTTCTTAGTAGGCTTTTTGATAGCCTTGTTCTCTATCCGGGTTTTCTTGGCCTATTTGTCCTGCAGCTTCTTGGTCCAAAAAGGTGAATCGGCCTGTAAAGATTGAATGAGTATGAACAAGAAGTATAAATAAAAACATAATTCAAGTATGAACTTGATTCAAAGCTTACAGCTGGCAGCTCATTCAGAACGCAGAAAGGATTTAATCCGACTTGACTGCAGTCTTCCAAGCTATCATTCAATAGAGTTTTGGTCATATTATTGATGTCTTCATTTGTCATTTCGATCTAACAGTGGCGTTGAGGATCTGTTAACTCGCCATTGTACTCGCACATTAAACCGGGCCGACGGCTTAGAGGCAAGACTCTCCAGGCGACCCAGCATCGAACTAGATCAATTCCGGTCAAGCCATTGGCCATCAAGGCCCAGATCTTTGAAAAAACCGCCATGTATTTCTTCCATTCCGCTGTGCTGATACGGTCTGGAAGATGATGTCTGTTACTAAGCCGGCTGGCGCGGTAACCCGGCAAGGGATTTTCCCCTTCTGGAGACATACCTTTGCAATAAAACCAAGTTTGGTTCCAGTCTTTGGGATGACTGGGAAGAGTGGCAGCTGGGAAGGTGGCTTCTTTCTGGCGCTGTATAGAAATACTGCCTATCTCTAGGCTGGGCCCGTTTGTGAACTCGTTCTGCCGGTTTAAATAATAGTACTCTCTGAATAGTTCTATGGTGGGCTCCTGTTGAAGATACACCTCGCAGTATACTTGGAAGTTGCAGATGTTTGAAACGGAGTTGGGTCCGATATCTTGTGGATGGAGCTTGAAAAAATGCAGCACATCGCGAAATAATTTTGAGCCGGGAGGGCTAAAGCTCCAGTTTATGTGATCAGTAAAGACAACTACTTCACCGTCCTTGGGCTCATCACGAGTTTCATTGCCTGGAACCCTCCAACGGATGACATCCTTTTTGGCTAGGACGCCAGTATGAACATATTCTTTTAAGTCTTCCTCGGTGACCCAGGAGACGACCCAGTTGCAGGAAGTGACTGTCTTGACCATTTTTGAGGGAAGAAAGCCTGAAAGAAAGAAACTGTTTCCGATGTAAGATTATGATAGTAAATTGGACCATTGATTCAAAGGTAAAATGCTATAAACGTCTAACAGATTAAGCCGGAGAATGAACATTGAAGTAAACAGATGTCCATATTGGCAGCTTAAAAGGGGACTAATGGTACCCATCGGGTTAAGGATTCTGCTGTTAAGCCGGACAGAGTTTAAAAGTCAAATGTATTATGCAAAACTAGATTATGAGGATGAATAAGCAAGCCTGGTTAAACCGAAGAAGTATTGTCGGGTCATGCAAGTTATGAAGCATCTGATGGCGGTTTAAACAAGGCCTAGTGTTATATGGTGGATCACGGTTTACGCTATAAGCCGCCATAGCGGTTATGGTACTTCAAATTTATCAGTAAAGATTTTTCTAAGGGTTGGACAAATAGATTTTGCAAGCTGGGGCAATAATTTTGGATCTACCACAGTTCAAGAAAAGTAGTAAAAATATAAGCCTAAGGTGGCGGCAGTAGAAAAGTTTGGGTGCTTTGATGAGATCTTCTATGGGGAGATGCTATTCTGGTGATAAAAATGAATGCTAACCTACTACCGCATAAGGTTCATGACTTATTCAGATCAAAAGCTATGTGATTTGAAGGAGACAATGAAGAACAGCGAAGAACACCGACGAACAGATGAAAACTTAATGTAGATCGGAGGTAAAATGAGAGGAGCACTTACAGACGATGAGAGACAGCGGTGGTGCGCCGGAGTTCTCTGGTCTAATCAGGTCGATGCAGCGGCCTGAGTTGGAGCAGCTGTCGGAGGTCGCGGCGGCGGAGCTCGGACGACAGAGGAAGACGAAGGAGATGAGGCAAGGGAAAAAATGAAAAGAACCCCCATCCCCATTTATAAGGGGGAGGATACAAGGCATGCGCGGGAATCGAGGAGGCCGAAATCATCATGTGGCTTGATACGTCTCCAACGTATCTATAATTTATGAAGCATTCATGCTATTTTATTATCTGTTTTGAATGATTATGAGCTTTATTATACACTTTTATATTACTTTTGGGACTAACCTACTAACCGGAGGCCCAGCCCATATTGCTGTTTGATACGTCTCCAACGTATCTATAATTTTTGATTGCTCCATGCTACTTTATCTACTGTTTTATGAAATATTAGGCTTAATTATCCACTTTTATATTATTTTTGGGACTAACCTATTAACCGGAGGCCCAGCCCAGATTCGCTGTTTTATGCCTATTTCAGTGTTTCGAGGAAAAGGAATATCAGACGAAGTCAAAACGGAACGAAATCAACTAGAGAAGTTATTTTTGGAAGGAAAGCCACCCGATGGACTTGGAGTGCACGTCAGGAGATAGGGAGGTTCTCACGAGGGTGGGGGCGCGCCCACCCCCCCTGGGCGTGCCCCCTGCCTCGTGGGGCCCCCGTAGCTCCTCCGACGTACCCCCTGCACCCACATATACTCTCGTACCCTAAAACTTCCAGAACAGAAGATAGATCAGGAGTTTCGCCGCCGCAAGCCTCTGTAGCCACCAAAAACCTCTCAGGAGCCCGTTCCGACACCCTGCTGGAGGGGGATCCCATCACCGGTGGCCATCTTCATCATCCCGGCGCTATCCATGACGAGGAGGGAGTAGTTCACCCTCGGGGCTGAGGGTATGTACCAGTAGCTATGTGTTTGATCTCTCTCTCTCTCGTGTTCTCTCTCGTGTTCCTCTATGGCACGATCTTGATGTATCCCGAGCTTTGCTATTGTAGTTAGATCTTATGATGTTTCTCCCCCTCTACTCTCTTGTGATGAATTGAGTTTCCCCTTTGAAGTTATCTTATCGGATTGAGTCTTTTATGAGAACACTTGATGTATGTCTTGCCGTGATTATCTGTGGTGACAATGGGATATCATGTGCCACTTGATGTATGTTTTGGTGATCAACTTGCGGGTTTTGTGACATTGGGAACCTATGCATAGGGGTTGGCACACGTTCTTGACTCTCCGGTAGAAAATTTGGGGCACTCTTTGAAGTACTTTTATGTTGGTTGGATGAATCTAAGATTGTGTGATGCATATCGTATAATCATGCCCACGGATACTTGAGGTGATAATGGAGTATCTAGGTGACATTAGTGTTTTGGTTGATTTGTATCTTAAGGTGTTATTCTAGTACGAACTCTTTTATAGATTGATCCGAAAGAATAACTTTGAGGTGGTTTCGTACCCTACCATAATCTCTACGTTTGTTCTCCGCTATTAGTGGCTTCGGAGAGACTCTTTGTTGCATGTTGAGGGCTTGTTATATTATCTATCTATGTTATTATTGTTGAGAGAACTTTCACTAGTGAAAGTATGAACCCTAGGTCTTTTTTCCTATCATTGCAATACCGTTTACGCTCACTTTTACCACTTGTTACCTTGCTGTTTTTATAATTTCAGATTACAAATACCTTTATCTACTATCTATTTTGCACTTGTATCACCATCTCTTCTCCGAACTAGTGCACAAGAGACTTTTTGTATCGGGTGTGTTGGGGACACAAGAGACTTTTTGTTATTTGGTTGCAGGGTTGCTTGAGAGAGACCATCTTCATCCTACGCCTCCTATGGATTGATAAACCTTAGGTCATCCACTTGTGGGAAATTTGCTACTGTCCTACAAACCTGTGCACTTGCTGGCCCAACAACGTCTACAAGAAGAAGGTTGTGTAGTAGACATCAAGCTCTTTTCTGGCGCCGTTGCCGGGGAGGCTAGGTAAAGGGCACTCACTCACACCCCATCAACTAAGCTCTTTTCTGGCGCCGTTGCCGAGGAGGCTAGGTAAAAGGCACTCACTCACACCCCGTCAACTAAGCTCTTTTCTAGCACCGTTCCCGGGGAGGTTAGCGCTTGAAGGTATATATTTAGATCTTGCAATCGAATCTTTTTGTTTCTTGTTTTAGTACTACTCTATTTTATAAAAGAAAACTACAAAAAAATGGAGTTGAGTTTGTCTCATACGCTTTGTCTTTTTAATATCTTTCGTGAGTATGATGGAAAGGAAAATTGTGCAAAAGTGCTAGAAGAAGAATTACATAGAATGCTTGGCATGAAATTTGTGAATGATGAGCATGATTGCAATGTTGTTAGTATGAATTCCTTGAATATCCATGATGCTACTGATATGCAAAGCCACAACCTTGGGGAAGCTATGTTTGATGAAGATGATATTTTTTGTCCCCCAAGCTTTGATGAGCAAATTTACTAGATGAAAGCATGCCTCATATCTATGATGATTATTGTGATGACACGTATGATTTAAAGAATAATGATAACCATGAAACTTTTCATCATGATTTTAGCTTTCAATTGGATTATGCCTCACACGATAATTATTTTGTTGAGTTTGCTCCCACTACTATTCATGAGAAGAATTTTGCTGATGTGGAGAGTAGTAAATTTTCTATGCTTGTAGATCATGAAAAGAATGCTTTAGGTGCTGGTTATATTGTTGAATTCATTCATGATGCTACTGAACATTATTATGAGGGAGGAATATATGCTTGTAGGAATTGCAATAATATCAAGTTTCCTCTCTATGCGCTTAAAATCTTGAAGCTATGCTTGTTTTACCATCCTATGCTTGTTGATTATTGTTCCCATAAGTTGTTTGCTCACAAAATCCCTATGCATAGGAAGTGGGTTAGACTTAAAAGTGCTAGTCATATGCTTCATGACGCTCCCGTTATGTTTCAATTCTTATCTTTTATGTGAGCATCATTGCCATCATCATGCGTAGCTAAAAGGCATTAAAGAAAAGCGCTTGTTGGGAGACAACCCAATATTTACCCTTACTTTTTTTGTGCGTTCACATGATTATGCTACTGTAGTAATCATGTTTTATAGCTTTTGTTTCAATAAAGTGCCAAGTAAGACCTTTAGGATGGCTTACGGTGATAGTTGTGTTGATCCTGCTGAAAATCTGAAACTTCTGCACAGAGTAAATTAGTTTTGTTAATTCACAGAAACGTGCTTATGATATGATACTTTTTTGCTTGGATTGGTACACGAATTTCTTAGGACTTCCTAATTTGGTAGGAGTTTTAGAGTTCCAGAAGTATACGTTTGATACAGATTACTACAGACTATTCTGTTTTTGACAGATTCTGTTTTCTATGTGTTGTTTGCTTATTTTGATGAACCTATGGCTAGTAAAATAGTTTATAAACCATAGTGAAGTTGGAATACAGTAGATATTACACCAATATGAATTTAGAATGAGTTCAGTACAATACCTAAGTGGTTTTTTTTCTTATACTAACTGAGCTTACGAGTTTTCTGTTAAGTTTTGTGTTGTGAAGTTTTCAAGTTTTGGGTAAAGATTCGATGGACTACGGAGTAAGGAGTGGCAAGAGCCTAAGGTTGGGGATGCCCATGGCACCCCAAGATACTCAAGGATAACCAAGAGCCTAAGCTTGGGGATGCCCTGGAAGGCATCCCCTCTTTCGTCTCCGTTCATCGGTAACTTTTCTTGGAGCTATATTTTTATTCACCACATGATATGTGTTTTGCTTGGAGCGTCATTTTCTTTTGTTAGTATTTGCTTGCTGTTATTTATAATAATGTTTTGCATCTTTAGTTTCAATAAAAAAGTCAAGGATAGCCTTTACCATGCTTATTTTGCTAGTTTACATGTCGCTGTTTGAAAACAGAAAGTTTACCGTTGTTGCAAAAATTTCCTAGAAAAGTCAGAGAGTGGTATAATGTTGAATATTTTTGAATATTGAGCTCTGATAAATTTATTACAGTGGGAATTTTAGTTCATAATTTTGGGAGTTAGGGAAGTATGATGACTCATGCATTCTTTACAGACTGTACTGTTCTAGCAGATTGCTGTTATGTTTGCATTGTTTGCATATGTTTGCTTGTTTAATGATTCTATTTGAGGATAGGAGTATTAAATATGCAGAGGCATTTAGTATGCAATGTTGAATAATAATGTTAGTGATTTGTTACAGTAGAAAATGATAAGGTTTTGCATTGGTTTATACTAACCTATCTCACGAGTTCTTGTTGAGTTTGTTGTGAATGAAGCTTTTGATAAAAAGAGAAACCATGATATGAGAGGAATTAAGGAGACACAAAAGTTCAAGCTTGGGGATGCCCAAGGCACCCCAAGATAATATTTCAAGAAGTCTCAAGCATCTAAGCTTGGGGATGCCCCGGTAGGCATCCCACCTTTCTTCTTCAACAACTATCGGTTGAGCCTAAGTTTTTGCTTCTTCACTTGAGTTGTGCTATCCTTGCAATGTAGTTTTATTTAGCTTTGCTTGCTGTTTGAATAAAGTATCAAGATCTGGAATTATTAAATGGGAGAGTCTTCACATAGTTGCATAATTATTCGACTACTCATCGATCTTGACTTATATCTTTCGGAGTATTTTTTATTATTGCTCTAGTACTTCACTTATATCTTTTAGAGCACGGTAGTGGATTTGTTTTAAAGAAACTATTGATATCTCATGCTTCACTTAGATTATTTTGAGAGTCGTTAATAGCATGGTAATTTGCTTAATGTTAATATACTTGGTATTCAAGATATGTGAAACTTTCTTTTGAGTGCGTTGAATAGTAAGATAAGTTTGATGCTTGATAATTATTTTGAGATATGAAGATGGTGATATTAGAGGCATGCTAGTTGAGTAGTTGTGAATTTAAAGAATACTTGTGTTGAAGTTTGTGATTCCCGTAGCATGCATGTATGGTGAACCGTTATGTGATGAACTCGGAGCATGATTTATTTATTGATTGTCTTCCTTATGAGTGGTGGTCAGGGACGAGGGATGGTCTTTTCCTACCAATCTATCCCCCTACAAGCATGCGCGTAATACTTTGCTTTGATAACTTCTAGATTTTTGCAATAAGTATATGAGTTCTTTATGACTAATATTGAGTCCATGGATTATACGCACTTTTTCCCATCCTTCCACCATTGCTAGCCTCTCTAATACCGCGCACTTTTCGCCGGTATCATACAGCCACCATATATCTTCCTCAAAATAGCCACCATACCTACCTATCATGGCATTTCCATAGCCATTCCGAGATATATTGCCATGCAACTTTCCACCGTTCCGTTTATTATGACACGCCCCATCATTGTCATATTGCTAGCATGATCATGTAGTTGACATCGTATTTGTGGCAAAGCCACCGTTCATAATTCTTTCATACATGTCACTCTTGATTCATTGCATATCCCGGTACACCGCTGGAGGCATTCATATAGAGTCATACTTTGTTCTAAGTATCTAGTTGTAATTGTTGAGTTGTAAGAAAAATAAAAGTGTGATGATCATCATTATTAGAGCATTGTCCCAAGTGAGGAAAGGATGATGGAGACCATGATTCCCCCATAAGTCGGGATGAGACTCTAGACGAAAAAAATAAAAGAGGCCATAGAAGCCCAAATAAAAAAAAGAGGCCATTAAAAAAAGAGAAAAGACCCAAATAAAAAAATAAAAAAATGAGAGAAAAAGAGAGAAGGGACAATGCTACTATCCTTTTACCACACTTGTGCTTCAAGGTAGCACCATGATCTTCATGATAGAGAGTCTCCTATGTTGCACTTTCATATACTAGTGGGAATTTTTCATTATAGAACTTGGCTTGTATATTTCAATGATGGGCTTCCTCAAATTCCCTAGGTCTTCGTGAGCAAGCGAGTTGGATGTACACCCACTTAGTTTCTTTTGTTGAGCTTTCATATACTTATAGCTCTAGTGCATCCGTTGCATGGGAATCCCTACTCACTCACATTGATATCTATTGATGGGCATCTCCATAGCCCGTTGATACGCCTAGTTGATGTGAGACTATCTTCCCCTCTTTTTGTGTTCTCCACAACCACCATTCTATTCCACATATAGTGCTATATCCATGGCTCACGCTCATGTATTGCGTGAAGATTGAAAAAGTTTTGAGAATGTCATAAGTATGAAACAATTGCTTGGCTTGTCATCGGGGTTGTGCATGATTTAAATATTTTGTGTGGGGAAGATGGAGCATAGCCAGACTATATGATTTTGTAGGGATAACTTTATTTGGCCATGTTATTTTGAGAAGACATAATTGCTTAGTTAGTATGCTTGAAGTATTATTATTTTTATGTCAATATGAACTTTTGTCTCGAATCTTTCGGTTCTGAATATTCATACCACGATTAAGAGGATTTATATTGAAATTATGCCAAAGTATCACTTCGCATCAAAAATTCTTTTTTTATCATTTACCTACTCGAGGACGAGTAGGAATTAAGCTTGGGGATGGCTGATACGTCTCCAACGTATCTATAATTTTTGATTGCTCCATGCTACTTTATCTACTGTTTTAGGCAATATTGGGCTTTATTATCCACTTTTATATTATTTTTGGGACTAACCTATTAACCGGAGGCCCAGCCCAGATTTGCTGTTTTATGCCTATTTCAGTGTTTCGAGGAAAAGGAATATCAGACGAAGTCAAAACGGAACGAAATCAACTGGAGAAGTTATTTTTGGAAGGAAAGCCACCTGATGGACTTGGAGTGCACGTCCGGAGATACGGGAGGTTCTCATGAGGGTGGGGGCGCGCCCACCCCCCCTGGGCGCGCACCCTACCTCGTGGGGCCCTTGTAGCTCCTCCGACGTACCCCCTGCACCCATATATACTCTCGTACCCTAAAACTTCCAGAACAGAAGATAGATCAGGAGTTCCGCCGCCGCAGGCCTTTGTAGCCACCAAAAACCTCTCGGGAGCCCGTTCCGGCACCCTTCCGGAGGGGGATCCCATCACCGGTGGCCATCTTCATCATCCCGGCGCTATCCATGACGAGGAGGGAGTAGTTCACCCTCGGGGCTAAGGGTATGTACTAGTAGCTATGTGTTTGATCTCTCTCTCTCTCTCTCTCTCGTGTTCTCTCTCGTGTTCCTCTATGGCACGATCTTGATGTATCCCGAGCTTTGCTATTGTAGTTGGATCTTATGATGTTTTTCCCCTCTACTCTCTTGTGATGAATTGAGTTTCCCTTTGAAGTTATCTTATCGGATTGAGTCTTTTATGAGAACACTTGATGTATGTCTTGCTGTGATTATCTGTGGTGACAATGGGATATCATATGCCACTTGATGTATGTTTTGGTGATCAACTTGCGGGTTTTGTGACATTGGGAACCTATGCATAGGGGTTGGCACACATTCTTGACTCTCCGGTAGAAACTTTGGGGCACTCTTTGAAGTACTTTTATGTTGGTTGGATGAATCTGAGATTGTGTGATGCGTATCGTATAATCATGCCCACGGATACTTGAGGTGACAATGGAGTATCTGGTGACATTAGGGTTTTGGTTGATTTGTATCTTAGGTGTTATTCTAGTACGAACTCTTTTATAGATTGATCCGGAAGAATAACTTTGAGGTGGTTTCGTACCCTACCATAATCTCTATGTTTATTCTCCGCTATTAGTGGCTTCGGAGTGACTCTTTGTTGCATGTTGAGGGCTTGTTATATTATCTATCTATGTTATTATTGTTGAGAGAACTTGCACTAGTGAAAGTATGAACCCTAGGCCTTGTTTCCTATCATTGCAATACCGTTTACGCTCACTTTTACCACTTGTTACCTTGCTGTTTTTATAATTTCAGAATACAAATACCTGTATCTACTATCTATTTTGCACTTGTATCACCATCTCTTCGCCGAACTAGTGCACCTATACAATTTGCCATTGTATCGGGTGTGTTGGGGACACAAGAGACTTTTTGTTATTTGGTTGTAGTGTTGCTTGAGAGAGACCATCTTCATCCTACGCCTCCTATGGATTGATAAACCTTAGGTCGTCCACTTGAGGGAAATTTGCTACTGTCCTACAAACCTGTGCACTTGCAGGCCCAACAACGTCTACAAGAAGAAGGTTGTGTAGTAGACATCACTATTTTATTGCCTGTTTCAGTATTTCGAAGAAAAGGAATATCAAACGGACTCCAAACGGAATGAAACCTTTGGCAGCGTGATTTTTTGGAAGAATATGATCCTGGAGACGTGGAGTTCACGTCAGAAGATACTCGAGGCAGCCATGAGATAAGAGGGCACCCCCCTATAGGGCGCGCCCCCTGTCTCGTGGGCCCCTCGAGCACCTCCCGGCCGACTTCTTTCCCCTATATAAACCTACATACCCTAAAAACATCGAATATCAAGATAGATCGGGAGTTCCGCCGCCGCAAGCCTCTGTAGCCACCAAAAATCTCTCGGGGGTCCATTCCGGCACCCTGTCGGAGGGGGAACCCATCACCAGTGGCCATCTTCATCATCCCGGCGCTCTCCATGACGAGGAGGGAGTAGTTCACCCTCGGGGCTGAGGGTATGTACCAGTAGCTATGTGTTTGATCTCTCTCTCTCTCTCTCTCGTGTTCTCTTTATGGCACGATCTTGATGTATCGCGAGCTTTGCTATTATAGTTGGATCTTATGATGTTTCTCCCCCTCTACTCTCTTGTGATGAATTGAGTTTCCCTCTTGAAGTTATCTTATCGGATTGAGTCTTTATTTGAGAACACTTGATGTATGTCTTGCCATGTTTATCTGTGGTGACAATGGGATATCACGTGCCACTTGATGTATGTTTTGGTGACCAACTTGCGGGTTCCGCCCATGAACCTATGCATAAGGGTTGGCACACGTTTTCTTGGCTCTCCGATAGAAACTTTGGGGCACTCTTTGAAGTACTTTGTGTTGGTTGGATGAATCTGAGATTGTGTGATGCATATCGTATAATCATGCCCACGGATGCTTGAGGTGACAATGGAGTATCTAGGTGACATTAGGGTTTTGGTTGATTTGTGTCTTAAGTTGTTATTCTAGTACGAACTCTTGAATAGATTGATTCGAAAGAATAACTTTGAGGTGGTTTCGTACCCTAACATAATCTCTACGTTTGTTGTCCGCTATTAGTGGCTTTGGAGTGACTCTTTGTTGCATGTTGAGGGATTGTTATATGATCTATCTATGTTATTATTGTTGAGAGAACTTGCACTAGTGAAAGTATGAACCCTAGGCCTTGTTTCCTATCATTGCAATACCGTTTGTGCTTACTTTTATCATTAGTTACCTTGCTGTTTTTATATTTTCAGATTACAAACACCTATATCTACTATCCATATTGCACTTGTATCACCATCTCTTCGCCGAACTAGTGCACCTATACAATTTACCATTGTGTTGGCTGTGTTGGGGACACAAGAGACTCTTTGTTATTTGGTTGCAGGGTTGCTTGAGAGAGACCATCTTCATCCTACGCCTCCCACGGATTGATAAACCTTAGGTCATCCACTTGAGGGAAATTTGCTACTGTCCTACAAACCTGTGCACTTGCAGGCCCAAGAACGTCTACAAGAAGAAGGTTGTGTAGTAGACTTCAAGCTCTTTTCTGGCGCCGTTGCCGGGGAGGCTAGGTAAGCGGCACTCACTCACACCCCGTCAACTAAGCTCTTTTCTGGCGCCGTTGCCGGGGAGGTGAGTGCTTGAAGGTATATCTTTAGATCTTGCAATCGAATCTTTTTGTTTCTTGTTTTATCACTAGTTTAGTTTATAAAAGAAAATTACAAAAGAATGGAGTTAAGTTTGTTTCATACGCTTCATCTTTTTAATATCTTTCGTGAGAATGATGAAAAGGAAAACTGTGCTCAAGTGCTAGAAGAAGAAATTTATAGAATGTTTGATACTAAATCTTTGAATGATGAGCATGACTGCAATGTTGTTAGTATGAATTCTTGAATATCCATGATGCTAATGATATGCAAAGCCACAAGCTTGGGGAAGCTATGTTTGATGAAGATGATATTTTTTGTCCCCCAAGTTTTGATGAGCAAATTTATTATGATGATAGCATGCCTCCTATATATGATGATTATGTTGATGAAAGTGGGTTTGAAAGAGTGTCAACTTTAGGAAGTAATGATCCCACTATTTTGGAGGATGTTGAATATTATTGTGATGAATATGAAAGTGGATTTGGAAGAGTGTCAACTTTATTTAGTGATGAATCCACTATTTTGGAAGAGGTTCCAATTGATTATGAGAACAAAGTTGCTATATATGATGATTATTTTGATGACATGTATGCTATAAAGAACAATGATAACCATGAAACTTGTCATCATGATTTAGTTTTCAATTGGATTATGCCTCACATGATAATTATTTTGTTGAGTTTTCTCCCACTATTATTCAGGAGAAGAAATTTGCTTATGTGGAGAGTAGTAAATTTTCTATGCTTGTAGATCATGAAAAGAATGCTTTAGGTGCTGGTTATATTGTTGAATTCATTCATGATGCTACTGAAAATTATTATGAGGGAGGAACATATGCTTGTAGGAATTGCAATGATATCAAGTTTCCTCTCTATGTGTTGAAAATTTAGAAGCTATGCTTGTTTAGCCTTTCTATGCTAGTTGATTATTGTTCCCATAATTTGTTTTCTCACAAAATCCCTATGCATAGGAAGTGGGTTAGACTTAAATGTACTAGTCATATGCTTCATGATGCTCCCGTTATGTTTCAATTCTTATCTTGTATGTGAGCATCATTGTCATCATCATGCCTAGCTGAAAGGCATTAAAGAAAAGCGCTTGTTGGGAGACAACCCAATATTTATCCTTGCTGTTTTTGTGTGTCCACATGATTATGCTACTGTAGTAATCATGCTTTATAGCTTTTGTTTCAATAAAGTGCCAAGTAGGACCTTTAGGATGGCTTACGGTGATAGTTGTGTTGATCCTGCTGAAAATCAGAAACTTTTGCACCTAGTAAATTAGTTTTGTTAATTCACAGAAACGTGCTTATGATCTGATTCTTTTTTTTTTGGATTGGTACACAAATTTCTAAGGACTTCCTAATTTTGTAGAATTTTTAGAGTTCCAGAATTATACGTTTGATACAGATTACTACAGACTATTCTGTTTTTGACAGATTCTGTTTTCTATGTGTTGTTTGCTTATTTTGATCAATCTATGAGTAATATCGGAGGGTATGAACCATAGATAAGTTGGAATACAGTAGATATTACACCAATATGAATTTAGAATGAGTTCATTACAGTACCTAAGTGGTGGTTTTATTTTCTTATACTAACGGAGCTTACGAGTTTTCTGTTGAGTTTTGTGTTGTGGAGTTTTCAAGTTTTGGGTAAAGATTCGATGGACTATGGAATAAGGAGTGGCAAGATCCTAAGCTTGGGGATGCCCATGGCACCCCAAGATATTCAAGAATATCCAAAAGCCTAAGCTTGGGGATGCCCCGGATGGCATCCCCTCTTTCGTCATCGTTCATCGGTAACTTTACTTGGAGCTATATTTTTATTCGCCACATGATATGTGTTTTGTTTGGAGCGTCATTTTCTTTTGTTAGTATTTTCTTACTGTTATTTAGAATAATGTTTTGCATCTTTAGTTTCAATAAAAAAATTCAAGGATAGCCTTTGCCATGCTTATTTTGCTAGTATACATGTTGCTGTTCGAAAACAGAAAGTTTACCGCTTCTGCAAAAATTGCCTAGAAAAGTCAGAGCAAGATATAAAGTTGAAACTTTTTGCATTTTGAGCTCTGATAAATCCTCTACAGCGTACTATTTTTCTCATAATTGTTGGAGTTAGGGAAGTGTGATGAATCTTGCATTCTTTACAGACTGTACTGTTTTGGCAGATTGCTGTTATGTTTGCATTATTTGCATATGTTTGCTTGTTTAATGATTCTATTTGAGGATAGAAGTATTAAATATACAGAGGAATTTAGTATTCAATGTTTAATAATAATTTTAGTGATTTGTTACAGTAGAAAATGATAAGGTTTTGCATTGGTTTATACTAACCTATCTCACGAGTTCTTGTTGACTTTGGTGTGGACGAAGCTTTTGATAACAAAAGAAACCATGATATGAGAGGAATTAAGGAGACACAAAAGTTCAAGCTTGGGGATTCCCAAGGCACCCCAAGATAATATTTCAAGAAGTCTCAAGCATCTAAGCTTGGGGATGCCCCGGTAGGCATCCCACCTTTCTTCTTCAACAACTATCAGTTAGTATCGGTTGAACGTGAGTTTTTGCTTCTTCACATGAGCTGTGCTATCCTCGCAATGTCATTTTATTTTTTGCTTGCTTCTTGAATACAATACCAAGATATTAAATTCTTTAATGGGAGAGAGTCTTCGCATAGTTATATAATTATTTAGCTACTCATTGATCTTCACTTATATCTTTTTAGAGTAGTTTTTCATTTACTCGTGTGCTTCACTTATATCCTATGAGTAAATTTTTGAATGAGTTGATTGTCATAAATCTGAAATTATATATGCCTCATTTTCTTATCCCATGGGGAGTAATGACTTCACATCTAATAAGTAGAGGTTGTAAATTTATTGAAGGTTAGCAAGCATTGTATTGGTCATTTGAACAATTTCGTGAAAGAATATTGAAGGAAGAGAGATTTCACATATAAATACACTATCCTAGACATCTTTTATAATTGGGAGCACTCATTAAGTATGACATGCTAAAGAGTTGATGTTGGACAAGGAAGACAACGTAATGGTTTATGTTTTCCGACATCTCAGTTAAAGTATATTGTCATGGATCATTCAAACATGTTGAGCTTGCCTTTCCCCCTCATGCTAGCCAAAATTCCTTGCACCAAGTAGAGATACTACTTCTGCTTCCAAATATCCTTAAATCCAGTTTTGCCATGAGAGTCCACCATACCTACCTATGGATTGAGTAAGATCCTTCAAGTAAATTGTCATCGGTGCAAGCAATAAAAATTGCTCTCTAAATATGTATGATCTTTTGGTGTGAAGAAAATAGCTTTATACGATCTCTTGTTATGGAAGCAATAACAGCGACGGACTGCATAATAAAGGTTCATATACAAGTGGCAATATAAAGTGACGTTCATTTGCATTAAGATTTTGTGCATCCAACCCTAAAAGCGCACAACAACCTCTGCTTCCCTCTGCGCAGGGCCTATCGTTTACTTTATGTATTTTACTTTATGCAAGAGTCAAGGTGATCTTCACCTTTCCCTTTTTCATTTTATCCTTTGGCAAGCACCTCATGTCGGGAAGATCCTTGTATATATATCCAATTGGATGTAAGTTAGCATGAACTATTATTGCTGACATCACCCAATGGTGAATACATTGGGAGGCAACACTATAAGCCCCTATCTTTCTCAGTGTCCGATTAAAACTCCATAACCATTAGTATTGCCTGAGTGTTAGCAATTGTAGAAGACTATATGATAGTTGAGTATGTGGAGTTTGTTATTCCAAAAAATAAGATGAATTGCAATTGTTTGATGACTGAGAATGAAGTTTGCTAGTTTTCAAGGAAGTTTATGGTCTATGCTTTGACATGTGAATTGCTTGTTACTTTATCGTGAGAAGTTTTATGAGATGAACTACTACTATGACATTTATCATGCTAGAAAAGGTGATTGAAATTATCATTGATCAAACTTGTGCACCTTCTAGCATTCACACTTCATAAATTCTTTCTTTTATCATTTACCTACTCGAGGACGAGTAGGAATTAAGCTTGGGGATGCTGATACGTCTCCAACGTATCTATAATTTATGAAGCATTCATGCTATTTTATTATCTGTTTTGAATGATTATGGGTTTTATTATACACTTTTATATTACTTTTGGGACTAACCTACTAACCGGAAGCCCAGCCCATATTGCTGTTTTATTGTCTGTTTCAGTATTTCGAAGAAAAGGAATATCAAATGGAGTCCAAACGGAATGAAACCTTCGGCAGCGTGATTTTTTGGAAGAATATGATCCTGGAGACTTGGAGTTCACGTCAGAAGATACTCGAGGCGGCCACAAGATAGGAGGGCGCCCCCCTGCAGGGCATGCCCCCTGTCTCGTGGGCCCCTCGAGCACCTCCCGACCGACTTCTTTCGCCTATATAAACCTACGTACCCTAAAAAAACATCGAATATCAAGATAGATCAGGAGTTCCGCCGCCGCAAGCCTCTGTAGCCACCAAAAACCTCTCGGGGGTCTGTTCCAGCACCCTGCCGAAGGGGGAACCCATCACCGGTGGCCATCTTCATCATCCCGGCGCTCTCCATGACGAGGAGGGAGTAGTTCACCCTCGGGGCTGAGGGTATGTACCGGTAGCTATGTGTTTGATCTCTCTCTCTCTCTCGTGTTCTCTCTATGGCATGATCTTGATGCATCGCGAGCTTTGCTATTATAGTTGGATCTTATGATGTTTCTCCCCCTCTACTCTCTTGTGATGAATTGAATTTCCCTCTTGAAGTTATCTTATCGGATTGAGTCTTTATTTGAGAACACTTGATGTATGTCTTGCCGTGTTTATCTGTGGTGACAATGGGATATCACGTGCCACTTGATGTATGTTTTGGTGACCAACTTGCGGGTTCTGCCCATGAACCTATGCATAAGGGTTGGCACACGTTTTCTTGACTCTCCGGTAGAAACTTTGGGGCACTCTTTGAAGTACTTTGTGTTGGTTGGATGAATCTGAGATTGTGTGATGCATATCGTATAATCATGCCCACGGATGCTTGAGGTGACAATGGAGTATCTAGGTGACATTAGGGTTTTGGTTGATTTGTGTCTTAAGCTGTTATTCTAGTATGAACTCTTGAATAGATTGATCCGAAAGAATAACTTTGAGGTGGTTTCTTACCCTACCATAATCTCTATGTTTGTTGTCCGCTATTAGTGGCTTTGGAGTGACTCTTTGTTGCATGTTGAGGGATTGTTAAATGATCTATCTATGTTATTATTGTTGAGAGAACTTGCACTAGTGAAAGTATGAACCCTAGGCCTTGTTTCCTATCATTGCAATACCGTTTGTGCTCACTTTTATCATTAGTTACCTTGCTGTTTTTATATTTTCAGATTACAAAAACCTATATCTACTATCCATATTGCACTTGTATCACCATCTCTTCGCCGAACTAGTGCACCTATACAATTTACCATTGTATTGGGTGTGTTGGGGACACAAGAGACTCTTTGTTATTTGGTTGTAGGGTTGCTTGAGAGAGACCATCTTCATCCTACGCCTCCCACGGATTGATAAACCTTAGGTCATCCACTTGAGGGAAATTTGCTACTGTCCTACAAACCTGTGCACTTGCAGGCCCAACAACGTCTACAAGAAGAAGGTTGTGTAGTAGACATCATGGCTATATGGATGCCTCGGTTTTTGTGATGGACGTTAAGATAAGGATCAATTAAAGATATTCTGGGCCTCGTGCGGAAGTAAGGAGAAATGACGTCATGGCAGTTTAAGAAGATTCTATGAGCTGATGTCCTGGCGGGTTACATGAAGGTTTATCAAACAAGCGATGCAAGATTTCTTGAGAATACATGTATTGAAGATTGACATGAACTAGTTCAAATCAACCTGGGGCCTAATGTTGGGGATATAACTGCTGGGTATGAACTGCCCAGGAGGGGCCGAGTCATACCACTGGCGACTTATCAATGAAGATGGCGGGTCATAGGAAGCCCATTGACGACCCAAGACCCAGAGGCGATTTAAGGCCCAAGAGGATGAACCGCCATATGTATGACTTGTATTGTAAGGCAAGCTTAGTTAGTCACCAGGCCAGACACGTTGTGTATGAGCCGGCTGGGACTCTGTAAGCCGCTGGGCATCATCCTGTGTATATAAAGGGGTGACCCAGCGGCGAGTTAAGGGCAAGAAATAAGACATCGAGAACTAGGTCAAGCGTATTCGCTCCCTGGTAATCGAATCCCATGTAATACAACCCCAAACTGGATTAGGCCTTTACCTTCACCGCAAGGGGCCGAACCAATATAAACTCTCTGTGTCCTATGTCCTAATTAACCCCTTTAAGCTAACATAGTTGCGATGGCTCCACGATTAAGTCCTTCCACTAGGACATCTGTCGTGTTAAGTCCACGTCATTCACTATGCGCAGTTTCGGGGTCAAGCTTGTCGGAATCATTTTCTGAATGACAGATGAACAAACCTCTTCAAAATTGGAAATAATGTTAACTTGTAGAAGGAGAGGTAGAAGGCGACTATTGTACCTGAATGAGTGTGGATCCAATAACAAGTTCGGAGTATTTGTCAGACGAGTAGCCCACTGTCGGTGTCAAAACCAGTGGATCTCGGGTAGGGGGTCCCGATCTGTGCGTCTAAGGCTAATGGTAACAGGAGGCAAGGGACACGATGATTTACGCAGGTTCGGGCCCTCTCGACGGAGGTAAAACCCTACTTCCTGCTTCATTGATCTTGATGATTTGAGTATTACTAGAGTTGATCTACCACGAGATCGTAGAGGCTAAACCCTAGAAGCTAGCCTATGATGATTATGATTGTCCTTCTATGGACTAAACCCTCCGGTTTATATAGACACTGGAGGGGGCTAGGGTTTACACAGAGTCGGTTACAAAGAAGGAGATCTAATATCCAGATCGCCAAGCTTGTCTTCCACGCAAGAGAGTCCCATCCGGACACGGGACGAAGTCTTGAGTCTTGTATCTTCACAGTCCAACAGTCCGGCCAAAATATATAGTCCGGCTGTCCGGATACCCCCTAATCGAGGACTCTCTCAGTAGCCCCTGAACCAGGCTTCAATGACGATGAGTCCGGCGCGTAGATTGTCTTCGGCATTGCAAGGTGGGTTCCATCTCCGAATACTCCAAAATAAACCTCGAACACTTAAATCGTGTCCGGCTCTGCAAGGCGATTTTCACATACCACCGAAGAGAGAACGATACCATACAAATATAATCCGCTGACAACTTTGGATAGCATGACATAGCACCATGGTCGAGTCATTATTGAACTGTCTCTCTACTACCAACCACCGCTCATCCTGCGAGGCGGTTTCTCGGGCATGTCTCATTGAAGCAGAGATCGTGTTCCCCTTATCACGGGGCTTTCATTAATACGGGCACGGGTAGACCAACCGCACCGCTAATCGCGGCGAGTGGGGAACGAGCGGGTTCCACTAGGCAAGTGGGGAGACGCAAAAGCTTTTACCACCTATATAAAGAGATAAGGTCTCTCCCTCTTTACCCACACCTTTCCCTTCCGCTCGTCCATTCCCCTTTGCTCGAGCCGCAGCGCCCAAGCACTCTTCTTCTCCACCGAAGAGAGGTTTCTCCAAAGATGTCCGGATCCAGAGCAGGAGGCAAATGGAGGGCCTCTACCGTCCGGGAGAGGGATATCAAAATGCTCCGAGAGGCCGGGTACTTGGCCAAGAAAATCGGCCACTGTCTTCCGCCGGCGGGACAGATCGTCCCCACTCCGGAGCCCCACGAGAGGGTCGTGTTTCTTCCTCATTTTGTCCGCGGTCTCGCGTTTCCCCTTCACCCTTTTGTTCGAGGCATCATGTATTATTACGGGATTGATTTTCATGATCTGTCCCCTAATTCTTTCCTTAACATCACGACGTTTATCGTCGTGTGGGAGTCTTTTCTCCGTATTTCGCCCCACTTCGGCTTATGGCTGAAGATCTTCAACATGAAGCCCAAGGTGGTGAATGGTGAGCACGCCGAGTGTGGCGGCGCCATGGTGAGAAAGATGCACAAGGTCACATGGCCGATGGGCACCTTCAATGATTCCGTCAAGGATTGGCAGTAGCAGTGTTTCTATATCACTGAACCGCACGATAAAAAGTGGGCCGCTGCTCCTGAATTCAGATCCGAAGCCCCACTGCGGCTCACTACCTGGCCCAAGAAGGGCCTGAATTGGTCCTCATCCGACGAGTTGTCAGTGCTCCAAACGCATGTCCAGAGCGTGGTCGATAAGGATGTCAAACTTGTCAATGTAGTCCAGGTGATGTTAGTTCGCCTGGTTCTCCCTTGCCAGCATTGAGCCTGCAATTTGTGGGAATACGACCCAGCCGAGCACCAGACCCTATGGGAGCTCTACGGCTCCTCCCACAAGGACATATGGAAGGTGCTCTTCAAGTCCGGCAAACCGTGGCCGTGCTCCACCGAGGACCGCGGGTATCAACTGTCCCGCTCTGCAAGTCCGGTAAGTCACTGTTATGTTTAGCCGGCATATCCCAAGGGAGACGCTTTTATCATGCTTTCTACAATAATCTCAGGAATGGACGAAGAAGGTGGGGCGGATACACTGTCCGGCCTCGCTGCCGGAGGAACCGGCAGGACCTCTTCTGACGAAGATGCTGGTCCCAGCGCCTTACGAGGCGCCGAAGAAAGAGGCCTCCAAGAAGGTCAAGGAGACCCGGAGCGGCCTTCATCGCCGCGACGCTTCGGACAAAAAATCCGAAGACTCCCGTGCCCATCCCTCCTCCGAAGACAAAGAGGAGGAGGAAGAAGACGAGTCCTCCACGTCGGGGGGGGGGGGGAGAGAAAAGGACGGCTTCCTCATCCCTGGAGGCCGAATCGCCAAAGAGGGGGAAAGGTTCCCTCCCGGAGGCGTCCACCATGGCTGCTAATAGCAGCCCGGAGTGGGATCCCAGGGCCCAGCCCCTGGTAAAGTCGTGAGTACACGAAATCGGAACACGCCTACGTGCCCGGGGTCATTAGGATGTAGTAATTTAACTGTCGCCGTACTTTGTGCAGCCCGGTGAGGTCCCGTGCCGGACAGTCCTCATCGGAGGATTCGCTGAGCTCAGATGCCCTGGAGAGCGAGACGCCTCCAGAGGCCCCTTCCACGAAGCCTGGGAACGACACCGAGGTGTCGTCTCAGCGGGACCCGGACCAGGGAGGGCATATCTCTGGGGCCGGATACACGGGAGCAGCGGTTCCCATGCTCGTCGACGGCGGGGGCGATCTTAGATTCGGCCCGCAGCCGGACACGATCCTGGAGACTTTTAAAGCTCCAGGATCGGGCAAGCATCCCCCCTTGACGGAGGGAGACCAGCCCGCTCCGCCAGCAACCTCTGTCCAAGCAGAGTTGTTGGGCGGCCTATCGACAGCGCTAAAGAGTGCGTCCATCGTCGATGAACATCGCGCCCTCATGGGTGCAGTAATTGAAAAGATTCAGTCCGCTGAGAGCGGACTGAATGAATCCTGCCTTAGCCTTATAAAAGGCTTTGAGGTATGTTTTTAGAAACCTTTGAAGATTCTCATAGTATGAGTAGTAGACCCTAATGCACTGTCCGGTGAAAGAGAGAGAGAGCTGGACAGGGGATCAAATTTCCGCTTCGCAGGAGACTCACTAAATGACATATATCCCTTTGTTTGAAAACAGACGTTTGTAGCGACAACCGCCTCTCATAATACAGAGGTGTCCGGACTAAAGCAGAGTCTGGAACGGGCCGAAGAAGAACTTGGCCGCGTGAAGAAGCAGTTGGAGGACAAGCACGGTATGTCGAAACCTTGTCCTAAGTTCAGCACGAATGAGTAGTTGTGCCTGATGAAAATATTTGTATTGTATGCTTTAGGAGCGAGTGCCGAAATTGAGGCACTAAAGAAGGCTGTGGCCGAAGCCGACAAGAAGGCCGCCACAGAGCAGGCTCTTCACGAGAAGCACGAGGCCAGGGTCATTGAAGCTGAGCGTGAGCTCCAGGAGGCCGTGAAGAAGAGCGAGACCTTAGAGGAGAGTCTAGCAGGGAAAGAGTCCGAAGTTGCCCAAGCTCTCCAAGCCGCAGATGATGCTCGGAAAGAAGCCCGAGGTGCTCTGAAGGACATTCAGGAGGCACGGAGGGTTGCGGCTGGTAAGGCTTTTGGTACTCAAAGCACTTTTGGCATAGTAATAGGAGGAACTCTAAGCAACAAACTGAATTCTTGTTTTTCCAGGGGTGTTTGCGGACCTGCCGTGCAGCATATCTGATGCTGCCCACTTCTACCGGACTGAAGAGAAGAAGTCTGCGGAGAAGCATTTCTGGTCACTGTATTTGCCGCCGAATTATCCGGTGCCCTTTATCGATCAGCTGAAGCAGTTGGTCGAACTGCACCAGGCGGCCGAACTAGCCATGAAGGACTTAGTTGTCCGGCTGTGGCCCGCTGAGCCAATTCCAAGCAGTTACTTTGGACTCGTGAAGCGGATTGTTGGTGCTTGCCCTCGACTCGAAGTCATTGCTACGTCTTGAGCTTGCGTTGGTTTTCCTTCAAGAGGAAAGGGTGATGCAACAATAGTAGCGTAAGTATTTCCCTCAGTTTTTGAGAACCAAGGTATCAATCCAGTAGGAGGCTCCTCAAAAGTCCCATGCACCTACACAAACAAACAAAGAACTCACAACCAACGCAATAAAGGGGTTGTTAGTCCCTTCACGGCCACTTGCGAAAGTGAGATCTAAGAAAGATAGTATGATAAGATAAATATCTTTTTGGTATTTTATAATATAGATGCAAAAAGTAAAGATGCAAATAAAAGTAGATTGGAAGCAAATATGATAAGAGATAGACCCGGGGGGCATAGATTTCACTAGTGGCTTCTCTCAAGATAGCATAAGTATTACGGTGGGTGAACAAATTACTGTAGAGCAATTGATAGAAAAGCGATTAATTATGAGATTATCTAGGCATGATCATGTATATAGGCATCACGTCCGCAACAAGTAGACCGACTCCTGCCTGCATCTACTACTATTACTCCACACATCGACCGACTCCTGCCTGCATCTAGAGTATTAAGTTCATAAGAACAGAGTAACACATTAAGCAAGATGACATGATGTGAAGAGATAAACTCAAGCAATATGATATAAACCCCATCTTGTTATCCTCGATGGCAACAATACAATACGTACCTTGCAACCCTTTCTGTCACTGGGTAAGGACACCGCACGATTGAACCCAAAGCTAAGCACTTCTCCCATGGCAAGAAAGATCAATCTAGTAGGCCAAACCAAACTAATAATTCAAAGAGACTTACCAAGATAACTCAATCATACATAAAAGAATTCAGAGAAGATTCAAATATTATTCATAGATAAACTTGATCATAAACCCACAATTCATCGGATCTCGACAAACACACCGCAAAAAGAGTTTACATCGAATAGATCTCCACAAGAGAGGGGGAGAACATTGTATTGAGATCCAAAAAGAGAGAAGAAGCCATCTAGCTAATAACTATGGACCCGTAGGTCTGTGGTAAACTACTCACAACTCATCGGAGGGGCAAGGATGTTGATGTAGAAGCCCTCCGTGGTCGATTCCCCCTCCAGCAGAACGCCGGCGAAGGCTCCAAGATGGGATCTCGCGGATATAGAAGGTTACGGCGGTGGAAATTGTGTTTCGGTTGCTCCTTGTATGTTTTTGGGGTACGTAGGCTTATATAGGAGGAAGAAGTACGTCGGCGGATGCCCGAGGGGCCCACGAGACAAGGGGCGCACCCTATAGGGGGGGCGCCCTCCTATCTCGTGGAGGCCTCAGCTGCTTCTTGACTTGCACTCCAGGTCCTCTGGATCACGTTCGTTCCAAAAATCACACTCCCAAAGGTTTCATTCCGGTTGGACTCCGTTTGATATTCCTTTTCTTTGAAATACTGAAATAGGCAAAAAAACAGCAATACGGGCTAGGCCTCCGGTTAGTAGGTTAGTCCCAAAAATGATATAAATGTGTAAAATAAAGCCCATAAACATCCAAAAGGGGTAATATAATAGCATGGAACAATCAAAAATTATAGATACGTTAGAGACGTAACAAGCATCCCCAAGCTTAATTCCTGCTCGTCCTCGAGTAGGTAAATGATAAAAAAGAAATTTTTGATGTGGAATGCTACCTAGCATAATTATCAATGTAATTTTCTTTATTGTGGCATGAATGTTCAGATCCAAATGATACAAAATAAAATTTCATATTAACATGAAAATGGTGTTACTTCAAGCATACTAATCAAAGTAATCACGTCTTCTCAAAATATCATGGCCAAAGAAAGTTATCCCTACAAAATCATATAGTCTGGCTATTGCTCTATCTTCATCACACAAAGTATTTAATCATGCACAACCCCGATGATAAGCCAAGCAATTGTTTCATACTTTAATAATCTCAAACTCTTTCAACTTTCACGTAATACATGAGCGTGAGCCATGGACATAACACTATATGTGGAATACAATGGTGGTTGTGGAGAGGACAAAAAAGGAGAAGATAGTCTCACATCAACTAGGCGTATCAACGGGCTATGGAGATGCCCATCAATAGATATCAATGTGAGTGAGTAGGGATTGCCATGCAACGGATGCACTACAGCTATAAATATATGAAATCTCAACAAAAGAAACTAAGTGGGTGTGCATCCAACTTGCTTGCTCACGAAGACCTAGGGCACTTTTGAGGAAGCCCATCATTGGAATATACAAGCCAAGTTCTATAATGAAAAATTCCCACTAGTAAATGAAAGTGACAACATATGAGACTCTCTATCATGAAGATCATGGTGCTATTTTGAAGCACAAGTGTGGAAAAAGAGATAGTAGCATTGCCCCTTCTCTCTTTCTCTCATTTTATTTTATTTTTCTTTCTTTTTTTTCTTCTCTCTTTTTTCTTTTCTTTGGCCTTCCTTTTTTCTTTTTGGCCCTTTCCCTTTTTTTCGTTCTTTCTTTTTTTTTCTTTTTGTAAAGTCCAAAGTCTCATCCCGACTTGTGGGTGAATCATAGTCTTCATCATCCTTTACTCACTAGGACAATGCTCTAATAATGAAGATCATCACACTTTTATGGATTTACAACTCAAGAATTACAACTCAAAGCTAGAACAAGATATGACTCTATATGAATGCCTCCGGCGGTGTACTGGGATATGCAATGAATCAAGAGTGACATGTATGAAAATTATGAAGGTGGCCTTGCCACAAATACGATGTCAACTACATGATCATGCAAAGAGCAATATGACAAAAGTAATTCATGTCATATGAACGGAACGGTGGAAAGTTGCATGGCAATATATCTCGGAATGGCTATGGAAATGCCAAAATAGGTAGGTATGGTGGCTGTTTTGAGGAAGGTATATGGTGGGTGTATGATACCGGCGAAAGTTGCGCGGCACAAGAGAGGCTAGCAATGGTGGAAGGGTGAGGTTCGTATAATCCATGGACTCAACATTAGTCAAAAGAACTCATATACTTGTTGCAAAAATTTAAAAGTCATCAAAAACCCAAGCACTACGCGCATGATCCTAGGGGGATAGATTGGTAGGAAAAGACCATCGCTCATCCCCGACCGCCACTCACAAGGAAGACAATCAATAAATAAAATTGTGCTCCAACTTCATCACAAAGCGGTTCACCATACGTGCATGCTATGAGAATCACAACCCTCAACACAAGTATTTTTCATAATCACCTCAACTAGCATGACTCTAATATCACTACCTCCATATCTCAAAACAATTATCAAGCATCATATTGATCATAGCATCCAATTCTTTTTCTATGATAGTCTTTATTATACCCAACTTTGATGCTCATCATTCTAGGACCAACTTTGTAACCATAGCAAATACCATGCTGTTCTAAAAGACTCTCAAAAAGGTATAAGTGAAGCATGAGAGGCTAGCAATTTCTTCAAAATTAAGACACCACCGTGCTCTAAAAGATATAAATGAAGCACTAGAGCAAAAACTATCAAGCTCAAAAGATATAAGTGAAGCACATAGAGTATTCTAGCAAATTCGAATCAAGTAGGCTTCTCCCAAAAGGTGTGTACAGCAAGGATGATTGTGGTAAACTAAAAAGCAAAGACTAATATAATACACGATGCTCCAAGCAAAACACATATCATGTGGCGAATAAAAATATAGCTCCAAGTAAAGTTACCACTGAACGAAGACGAAAGAGGGGATGCCTTCCCGAGGCATCCCCAAGCTTAGGCTTTTGGCTATCCTTGAATATCTTGGGGTGCCTTGGGCATCTCCAAGCTTAGGCTCTTGCCACTCCTTATTCCATAGTCCATAAAAGCTTTACCCAAAACTTGAAAACTTCACAACACAAAACTCAACAAGAAATCTTATAAGCTCCGTTAGTGAAAGAAAACAAAACCACCACATAAGGTACTGTAATGAACTCATTCTTTATTTATTTTGATGTTAAACCTACTGTATTCCAACTTCTCTACGGTTTATAAACTATTTTAATAGCCATAGATGCATCAAAATAAGCAAACAACACACGAAAAACAGAATCTGTCAAAAACAGAACAGTCTGTAGGAATCTGTAACTAATGCAAACTTCTGGAACTCTAAAAATCCTACAAAAATAGGAAGTCCTGGAAAATTTGTTTATTGATCAGCATAAAAAAGAATCAATGCAAAAGCACGTTTCTGTGATTTAAAAAAATTAAATTCGTGCGTGCAATGTTTCTGTTTTTCAGCAAAATCAAATCAACAATCATCATAGGTTATCCTATAGGTTCTACTTGGCTCCAACACTAATTAAAAGATAAAAACACATCTAAACAGAAGGTAGATGCAAGATTTATTACTAAACAGGAGCAAAAACAAAAAACATAAAGAAAATTGGGTTGCCTCCCAACTAGCGCTATCGTTTAATGCCCCTAGCTAGGCATAAAAGCGAAGATAGATCTAACGAGTGCCATCTTTGGCACTGTCGGTGTCAAAACCGGCGGATCTCGGGTAGGGGGTCCTGAACTGTGCGTCTAGGTGGATGGTAACAGGAGACAAGGGACACGATGTTTTTACCCAGGTTCGGGCCCTCTCGATGGAGGTAAAACCCTACTCCTGCTTGATTAATATTGATGATATGGGTAGTACAAGAGTAGATCTACCACGAGATCGGAGTGGCTAAACCCTAGAAGCTAGCCTATGGTATGATTGTTGTTCGTCCTATGGACTAAAACTCTCTGGTTTATATAGACACTGGAGAGGGCTAGGGTTACACAGAGTCGGTTACAATGGGAGGAGATCTTCATATCGTATCGCCAAGCTTGCCTTCCATGCCAAGGAAAGTCCCATCCGGACACGGGACAGAGTCTTCAATCTTGTATCTTCATAGTCCAGGAGTCCGGCCAAAGGTCTTAGTCCAGCCATCCGGATACCCCCTAATCCAGGACTCCCTCAGTAGCCCCTGAACCAGGCTTCAATGACGACGAGTCCGGCGCGCAAGTTGTCTTCGGCATTGTAAGGCCGGTTCTCCTTCAAATTCCCTGTACCCGTCGAATAGTGTCCGGCTTCTAGTGCGTGCTGTCCTCCTCGGCTTCTGTGCCCCATAATGACCATCTTCCACCCGTCAAATGAATGCGAAAAGCCAGGGGATTTTCTTTTCACTTACCCCCCCCCCCGGCTGTGTTAATGAGCCGCCCATAAAAGAGACGGGGATTTAGATCCAATTCACACCATCTTCCCTCCGCGAGTCTTCATCAGAGCGCCTCTGACAGAGATCCATTCCATCATGGCCGGTCGGTGCCGCTCCTCCTCTCGCCCCCCCAGCCCTCGGCCCGGAGATTGGGGCGGTGTTCCGTCCCGCATAGCGAGTTAGTAGTGCTTCAGTCCAAGGGGCTTCTCCCCCAGCATATATGGTCCCAGTTCGAGCCTGGATTGCTGCCTATAGCGGTGGAGAGCAGGCGGAGGGTGTCCCCAATCCCTCTCAAGGAGAGCAGGTATGCTTAGTCCCTTATTTGATGAGAGGACTGGGATTTCCAATTCATCCGTTTCTCCGAGGGTTGCTGGAGTTCTACGGCCTCCAGCTACACAACCTCACGCCCGCCTCCATTCTGCACATCGCGGGCTTCGTGGCCCTCTGCGAGCTGTTCTTGGGAGTTGAGGCCCATTTCACACTTTGGAAGAGGTTGTTTTGCCTTGTGCCCCGTTCTCAGGAGGGGTCTATTTATCAGGTGGGCGGAGCCGAACTATGGCGCATCGCCGGGACCGGATATCTATCCGGTACCCCAAAGAGGGTGTCCGAAGACTGGCCCTCGGAGTGTTTTTATATAGATGACGTCCCCCTGCCGGACCCTGTACGGATCAGCCTCCCCTAGTTCAATAATGCCCCGTTGAAGAAGCACCTGAGTTGGCGCCCGCGGAACCCTCAGAGGGAAGCTGACAGGGACGTCCTGTACCTGATGAGCCGGATAAGGTTGTTGGCTCATTCCGGACTGACCATGATCAAGGTCATGGCCATATGCATTACGCGAGGGGTGCAGCCGCTTCAATATAGAGGCCACCCCATGTGGGATTTCAACGGGGAGGATGAAGCCACCCGGTGCGGTCGCAAGGGGCCAGATTCGGCCGCCACTTTAACGAGAATCTTATCTGCTTTGTACAAGGGAGAAGAAGAAGAATTCCTCCGTGTCAACCTAGAGGGCGGATTCTTCATGTACAATCCACCTAGTTGGGTGAGCAGACACTTTCACTTGCCTATCTGCTTTTGAAATTTCCGTAGTTGAGTACTTAGTCTAGTAATGTTTAAACGCAGGAGCTGCGCCAGGCTGTGAAGGTAATAAACAGCCCTGCTCCACAACCCGAGGACCCGGAACGGTCCCTCGATCCGGACTCCCAAGAAGATCCAGACCTATGTATGGAGTTAATTGATGGAGTATTTCATCAATTGAGCAAGGACAACTCCTTAGTGGCCATCACGGCCGACTATCCCAGACTACTTCCAGCCTCAAAGGTAACTAAGACCGAAGTCCCAGTATTCTCATGCTTTATCTTGCATGCTGTAAACTAATAGCGTTTCGCTGGGTAAATCCTTGAGGCGGAAGGCTAAGCCCATGGTGGGCAGCCAACAAGGGCCGCTGAAGCCAGGCGGGCCAAAAAGAAGTACGGACCAGATCGAGATTCTGGCGCAATGGTACGGCGTGTGAATTTAACGCCTAGGGTTTATGCCCTTGAGTCTTACTAATGCTCATGATTTTGTTAGAAAGAAGAGAGCCCGCCGGACTATGTCCGCCGGCCAAGGTTCAAGGCCGGGTCCGGAAGCGGAGACGGACACGGGGCGCGCCTCGGGCGCTCCTCCGACAGAGGACGCCAACGGGCTATCTGCCACCAATTCAGAGGTGGAGAGCACCCTAAACCACAGGCGTCACCGGACTGTTCTTCATGACGCGTGTTTTCCCTAGAGGCATTGGACGCCTTTAATACAGGAGATGCGTATCTCCGTGCTGCTCAAAATGGTCTAGCCAGAGCCACGGAGCAGTATGTAAAAGACATACAGGTGAGTAGAATTGAAGGTTATATATGTCAGTAGCCCCCGAGACTTGAAACAGTGAAGATAACTGTTTGAAGGATCATGTGCTATGCAGTGTCTTACAAAGAATAATACGCAACTGTCCCAGGAGCTTAAAGAGTGCAAGGCCCAGCTCGAGGCCACACTGGCCACTTCAGAAAATGCCAAGGGGACACCTGCAGGTAATATATGCTTCGAAAGATAATTCCATTTTGAAATGCGGCAGGTGTGCAACCCTGTCGATAATAGTGCAGATGGAGCCGGAGTAAATCCGGACAAGCAACAACTCCTACGCCAACTAAAGGCTGGCGAGAGCGTGCTGACGAGGGTGAGGCAAGAGAAGAACAAGCTTCAAGATGCCAATACCCAGCTGGGCGAGGAACTGAAAGATGTTTGTATTCAGCTGTCTTCTGCCGTGAAGGAGAATCGGCGACTTCGACGCGGCATTTTTAGTAAGTGCTTGAACGAATCTTCGAAAAAAGAATTCGGCGAGGAAGTCGATTGACAGAGCTATGTTTGTAGGTCTGCTGACAGGTCGTCCTGCGGAGGAAATGCCCGGTTCAACAGGAGACCTTCTTCCCGAGCTGTTGCAACTACACGAACGAGTTCGGCAGGCAATGCAAGGCGTCATCCAGGCTATGTGGTCGTCCCTCTCCGTGCCCGAAGGCCTTGAGGAGCTTACAAAGAAGCTGGAGGGAGTGCGGCAGCGCTTTCGGTTGTGGAAGATATCGGCTTGCCGTCAAGGTGCCAAGGAGGCCTGGGCCAAGGTGAAGACTCGGTACACGAAGGCTGACCCAAACCACATGGCCGAGGTCGGCCCTATAGGTCCGAATGGAAAGGAGATCCCAGTCAGCTTAGCATATGGCCAGGTGGAGCTGGCTGCAAAGTAGTCCCAACAGGACTGTAAATTAGACCACCTGTTGGATGGTATTGAAGAAGAATATGCCGAGTCGGATTGACTCTGTAATTTAAAATGACATAAAAAATGCCTTCTAGCCGGATTGTAGATCGTTTGTCATTGCGGACCTTTTCGCTTCGACCTCTGGACCCTATAGTCCGGAGTGTGTCCGAATACCCTCTCTATTATGTAAGAACCGGGGCATGCATGGAGACAAGGCGTAGGGGTTCCTTTAGCAGACAAGTGCCCAACTAGTTATGTTATATTACATGGTTAGTAAGAAACATCTTCCAGGGAGAATAGTTCCGTTAGGGGTTCCTTTCCCTGGGAGGCATGCCCTAAAGTGCATGTCCGAACTGCCAGAAAGAGCAGAAAAGCATCTGGGGGCAGATGAATAAATACGAAAGATCATCGTTTAGTTCACCGACCAAATATTCCCTTAAGAACGCTAGCTTTTGGCTTCACCCAGTCTGAGGTACACATCCGGCTGACTCGGCAGTAACAATCGCAGAGGCGCTCCCTTTACCACCTAGCTGAACGAACGGGAACGTAGGGGTAAGCACAGGAGCCAGGCAACCCAGCTTGGCCAAAACTTAAGTCATATCGATGCATATAATGGTGTATAAAAGGTTCATGCGGAAGTGTCACACATGTTTTGTGCATGAGGCCCATTTTATATAAACTTCTTGGTAAAGAAGCCCCCAGGTATTATGAGCGCGGGTAGCGCGTCGGGTATGTGCGAACGATGCACAGGCAAGCCCCTAAGGGCTTCGGGGAAGAAAAAGGGGTAGGGAGAAGGAACAAAATCCCGGACAGCCAATAAAAAATGAAAATAAAAATAAAACAAGGGGACAGAGGAAGGAAACGAACACGGAGTCCGACGCTAGGCATAGAATCTTCGTAGGCGTGCTGCGTTCCATGGGTTCGGCTCGAGTCGGTTATCCGATGCGTTTCGCAGACGGTACGCTCTGCCGGTCAGTACTTGGTCAATTATGAAGGGGTCCTCCCATTTGGGCCTTAATTTATCCTTTTTCTTGTCCGGCAGGCGTAGAACTAGTTCGCCAACGTTATAGGTTTTGGCCCGTACTTCTCTGCTTTGGTATCTTCGAGCCTGCTGTTGATAGAATGCGGAACGAGCTTTTGCCACGTCGCGCTCCTCTTCCAATGCATCCAAGCTGTCCTGTCGATCGAGCTCGGCTTCTCTTTCTTCATACATGCGCACTCGAGGTGAGTCATGGATTATGTCGCATGGCAGTACTGCCTCTGCACCGTATACCATAAAAAATGGTGTGAATCCGGTAGTGCGATTCGGCATGGTCCGCAGCCCCCAGAGTATGGAGTCAAGCTCCTCTACCCAGTGCATGTTAGATTCCTTGAGGGATCGCACTAGTCTGGGTTTGATGCCGCTCATAATGAGACCGTTGCCCCATTCGACTTGACCGTTAGTTTGAGGGTGATAGACTGAAGCATAGTCGAGCTTGATGCCCATGTTTTTGCACCAAAGTTTGACTTCATCGGTCGTGAAATTTGTGCCGTTGTCGGTTATGATGCTGTGGGGGACGCCGTAACGGTGTACGGCCCCGGATATGAAGTCTATCACTGGCCCGGATTCGGCCGTCTTTACAGGCTTGGCTTCTATCCATTTGGTGAATTTGTCCACCATGGCCAGTAGATATTTTCGCTTGTGGGTTCCTCCTTTAAGGGGTCTGACCATGTCAAGCCCCCAGACCGCAAAAGGCCAGGTAATGGGTATAGATTGTAGGGCGGTAGGCGGCATGTGGCTTTGGTTGGCGAATAACTGGCAACCAACACATCGTTGCACTAAGTCCTGAGCGTCTGCCCGGGCCGTTGGCCAATAAAATCCGGTACGGAAGGCCTTGCTTACAAGGGCCCGGTCTGCGGCGTGGTGCCCGCCGAGTCCGGCATGAATTTCAGCCAAAAGGTCTCGCCCTTCCTATTCGGAGATACACCTTTGAAGGACTCCGGTTGTGCTTTTCTTGTAAAGCTCTCCCTCGTGGACTTTGTAGGCTTTAGATCGCCGCACTATGCAGCGGGCCTCGTTTTGGTCCTCGGGAAGTTCGTGCCTAGTTAGGTAGGCTAGGAATGGTTCTATCCAAGGGGCAATGACTGCCATTATTGCGTGGTCTGACGGCATTGTTTCGTTGGCGGAGCCCCCAACTGTGTCAGAATGTTCGGTGAGGGGCAGTGTGGTTGTGTCCGGGCTATTGTTTCCGGATTATCCTTCCCATGATACGGATGGCTTGAATAGCCTCTCTAGGAAGATGTTGGGAGGGACGGCCTCGCTCTTGGTGCCAATGCGTGCCAACACGTCTGCTGCTTTGTTATTTTCCCGGGCTATGTGATGAGATTCGAGCCCCTCAAACCGAGCTGACATCCTTAAGATGGCGTTGCGGTAAGCTGCCATTTTCGGATCCTTGGCATTGAAGTCTCCATTTATTTGGGATATTGCGAGGTTTGAATCCCCGCGGACCTCTAGGCGCTGAATGCCCATGGAGACTGCCATTCGGAGACCATGTAAAAGGGCCTCGTATTCGGCTGCGTTGTTGGAATCCGTGTACATTATCTGGAGTATGTATTTGACTGTATCTCTGGTTGGGGACGTCAGAACGATGCCAGCCCCCAGGCCAGCCAACATTTTGGAGCCGTCGAAGTGCATGATCCAGTTGGAGTATGCGACGTACTCTTTAGGGAGTTCGGCTTCAGTCCATTCGGCGATGAAGTCGGCCAAAACCTGCGACTTAATATCTCTCCTTGGCTTGTAATTTATGTCGAACGGGAGGAGCTCGATGGCCCATTTGGCAATCCGGCCCATTGCATCGCGGTTGTTTATAATATCATTAAGGGGTACTTCGGATGCCACTGTTATTGAGCACTCTTTAAAGTAGTGTCACAGCTTCCGGGATGCCATGAATACCGCGTACGCTATCTTTTGATAATGCGGGTACCGTGACTTGCATGGAGTTAGTACAGTGGACACGTAGTACACTGGTTTTTGGAGGGGGAACTTGTGTCCGTTCGCTTCTCGTTCGACGACGAGCACCACGCTTACAACTTGATGGGTTGCCACGATATATAATAGCATTGGTTCGCCCATGTTGGGCGCGGCCAGGACCGAATTTGTTGCCAGTATGGCTTTTATTTCTTCTAGTCCGGCCGTGGCGGCATCCGTCCACTCGAAGTGTTCGGTGCGCCGCAGGAGGCAATAGAGGGGTAATGCCTTTTCTCCTAAGCGGGAGATAAAGCGGCTTAGAGCCACCACGCATCCTGTCAATTTTTGTATTTGTTTGAGGTCCTTTGGGGTATCCAATTGTGACAGAGCTCGGATCTTGGCTGGGTTTGCTTCAATTCCTCTATCGGATATGATGAAGCCCAAGAGCTTTCCGGCTGGTACGCCGAAAATGCATTTTTCCGGGTTGAGCTTAATGTCATATGTTCGGAGATTGTCGAATCTGAGCCTCAAGTCGTCTACTAGAGTATCGACGTGTTTTGTTTTGACGACCACGTCATCTACGTATGCTTCAACTGTTTTGCCAATCTGGTTGGCCAGACATGTCTGAATCATGCACTGATATTTTGCGTCGGCGTTTTTGAGCCCGAAGGGCATCGTGTTGAAGCAGAATGGGCCGCATGGGGTGATGAATGCCATTGCGGCTTGGTCTGACTCTGCCATCTTGATTTGGTGGTAGCCAGAGTATGCATCGAGGAAACACAATGAGTCGTGTCCTGCGGTGGCGTCGATGATTTGATCAATTTGGGGAAGTGGGAAAGGGTCCTTTGGACAGGCCTTATTTAGGTCTTTGAAATCGACACATAGGTGCCAAGATTTGTCCTTCTTTGGTACCATCACCAGGTTTGCTAGCCAGTCCGGATGTTTTATGTCACTGATGAATCCGGCTTCCAGCAGTTTTGTTAGCTCCTCTCCCATGGCTTGTCTCTTGGGTTCGGAAAAATGCCGTAGAGTCTGCTTGACGGGTTTAAACCCTTTTAGGATGTTCATGCTGTGCTCAGCTAACCTGCGTGGGATTCCTGGCATATCTGAGGGGTGCCAGGCGAAAATGTCCCAATTCTCTCGCAGGAAGTCTCTGAGTGCGGCGTCTACATCGGGTTTTAGTTGTGCCCCGATGGAGGCCGTTTTTGTAGGGTCCGTTGGATGGACTTGGAATTTGACTATTTCGTCCGCTGGTTTGAAAGAGGTGGACTTGGATCTCTTGTCTAGTATCACATCGTCCCTGTCCACCATGGAGCGCAACGCAGTTAGTTCCTCGGCCGCTAGGGCCTCGGATAATGCCTCCAGGGCCAGTGCGGCTGTCTTGTTTTCGGCGCGGAGCGCTATGTCCGGATCACTTGCGAGAGTGATGATTCCGTTGGGTCCAGGCATTTTGAGCTTTATGTACCCATAATGGGGTATGGCTTGGAAAATTGTAAATGCTTCTCGCCCTAGCAGAGCATGGTATCCGCTGCTGAACGGGGCCACTTGAAACGTGACCTCCTCGGATCTGTAATTATCCGGCGTGCCGAACACCACATCCAGTGTGATTTTTCCTGAACAGCATGCTTCCCGGCTTGGAATTATTGCTCTAAAGGTTGTGTTGCTTCACTCAATGCGGCTCCAGTCAATTTCCATTTTTCGCAGGGTTTCCTCGTAGATGAGGTTGAGTCCGCTGCCACCGTCCATGAGTACCTTTGTAAGTCGGAAGCCGTCCACTATCGGACTGAGGACCAATGCGGCTGGTGCTCGGGCTGTCCGAAATTTAGGTTCGTCACTGGCACTAAAGGTAATAGCCGTGTCACTCCATGGGTTTATTGTTGCTACTTGGTAGACCTCGGCAAGGTTGCGTAGCGTTCGTTTCCTCGCATTGTTTGATGTGAAGGTCTCAAAGACTGTCGACACCGTACTGGGGAGGTATTCTTCGGGTGCTGGAGTTAGAAGCTCCTCGCCACTTTGGGCCACCTGCCAGAGTATCCAACATGCTCTAAGGCTGTGAGTTGGTGTGGCTTCCCCTGAATTATGAATTTTACAGGGTCCATTGAGCCATCCCTCTAGTACGGTCCCGTACCCTGTAGAGGGTTTTTGTTTTTTGATGTTTGGCTCAGATGCCTGGCGATAATGTGCCCTTTTGTTTCGGACTCATGTTGTATTCGGGGCCGGATTGTCCCAGAATTTATCTTCGGTTTTCCGAACGCTTTCAGTCGCACAGTACTTTCGTACTATGGATGTCAAGTCGGCGAATCGTGTAATTTCGCGGAGACTTATGGCGTTGAGGATTCCGATGTCCGTGCAGTTGTTACAGAAGAGTGAAATTGCTTCTTTCTCGCGACAGTCCTTTATCTTGTTCATAACCAGGAGGAATCTGGCCCAGTAGTGGTGTACTGTTTCCCCGGGCTCTTGCCGTATTTGGGATAAATCCCGCATAGTTGGGTGGGTGGGTGGATTTAAATCCGGAACCTTGCCTGATGTAAGATTCAGGGGCCAAGAGGTTTCCGAATTTGGAAGCTTGCTTTCTTGGACATTATTCAATGAATCAGGCCTGCTGCCTGACTTTAGGTTCAAGGTTTCAGCGACATCCTCACCTCCGCGGGTGTCCGGCTTGGAGGGATCCGGAATCCGGACACATCTGGTCCTTAGGGCGGGCGAAGACTCACCGCATTGTTCTTCCACCACTTCAACGTGATGGGTGACCTGGGGAGAGTCGATCTCTCTCTGATCGGGTTTAAGCCCAATCTGGCCGTAATCTGTAGCGACTCCCAGGGCCGTAATGCGATCCAAGAGCTCGTTCAGGGAGAGGAGCTCCATCGGATCTAACTGCTCGGCAAGTTCCGAGCTGATGTGAAGATTGCTTTCGATGGCCCGAGAGGTCATCGTCGGCGCGACGGCCGAACAGGCGGTCATCAAAAACCTGCCTAGCCGGAGAGTTTGGCCGACAGCCAAAGCTCCTTTGGCAATGGCGTCCTCTTTAAAGACGGGATGCGGCATCCTTCCTGACGGTGACGACACAGAGGAACTCTCAATGAAAGCACCAATGTCGGTGTCAAAAGCGGCGGATCTCGGGTAGGGGGTCCCGAACTGTGCGTCTAGGTGGATGGTAACAGGAGACAAGGGACACGATGTTTTTACCCAGGTTCGGGCCCTCTCGATGGAGGTAAAACCCTACTCCTGCTTGATTAATATTGATGATATGGGTAGTACAAGAGTAGATCTACCACGAGATCGGAGTGGCTAAACCCTAGAAGCTAGCCTATGGTATGATTGTTGTTCGTCCTATGGACTAAAACTCTCCGGTTTATATAGACACCAGAGAGGGCTAGGGTTACACAGAGTCAGTTACAATGGGAGGAGATCTTCATATCGTATCTCCAAGCTTGCCTTCCACGCCAAGGAAAGTCCCATCCGAACACGGGATGGACTCTTCAATCTTGTATCTTCATAGTCCGGGAGTCCGGCCAAAGGTCTTAGTCCGGCCATCCGGACACCCCCTAATCCACGACTCCCTCAGACACTAAATTCACAAGTAGCACACATGATAGATTCATAAGGTAATTTGACTTTCTTTCTTGGAAAGTGCTCCATGCCTTTCTTTAATGGAAATTGGAATCTAATATTCCCATCCTTCATATCAATAATCGCACCACTTGTTCTAAGGAAAGGTCTACCAAGAATAATAGGGCAAGAAAGATTGCAATCTATATCAAGAACGATAAAATCCACGGGCTCCAAATTTCTATTTGCAACAATAAGAACATCATTGGTCCTTCCCATAGTCTTTTTAATGGTGGAATCTGCAAGGTGCAAATTTAGAGAGCAATCATCAAGATCATGGGAACCTAGAATATCACATAAAATTTTCGGAATCGTGGAAACACTAGCACCCAAATCACACAAGGCAAAACACTCATGATCTTTAATTCTAATCTTTATAGTAGGTTCCCACTCATCATTAAGTTTTCTAGGTATAGAAACTTCCTAATTAAGTTTTTCATCATAAGATTGCATCAAGGCATCAACAATATGTTTGGTAAAAGCTTTATTTTGACTATAAGCATGAGTAGAATTAACAACGGATTGCAACAAGGAAATACAACCTTCTAAAGAACAATTATCATAATCAAATTCCTTGAAATCCGAGATAGTGGGTTCAATACTATTTAAAGTTGTGACCTCTCCAATCCCACTTTTACCAAATTTAGCATCAAGATCTAAAGACTCTGAATTCTTGGGACGCCTTATAGGAAAAGTTGATTCATCATGAGTCCAATAATTATCAAAATTCATATTTCAAAACATAGACCTAATAGGAGACACATCAATAACTTTAAGATCCTCATCATTATTTTCATGGAAACTAGAAGAACACGCCTTTATAAAGCAATCTTTCTTAGCACTCAATCTAGCGGTTTTTTCTTTGCACTCATCAATGGAAATTCTCATTGCTTTGAGAGACTCATTGATATCATGAATAGGAGAAGAAGATCTAAGTTTAAGAGAATCAACATCAAGCGAAAGTCTATCAACGTTCCTAGCCAAATTATCAACTTTGAGCAATTTTTCTTCAAGCAAAGCATTAAAATTCTTTAGAGAAATCATAAATTCTTTCACACTATTCTCAAAATCAGAGGGCATCTTATTAAAATTACCATAAGAATTATTGTAGGAATTTCCATAATTATTAGAGGAATTACTAGGGAATGGTCTAGCATTAGAGTTTCCTCTATAAGCATTGTTTCCAAAACTATTCCTACCAACAAAATTCACATCCATAGATTCATTATTATTCTCAATCAAAGAAGACAAAGTTATATCATTGGGATCAAGAGGAGTATTTTTAGTAGCAAACAATTTCATAAGTTCATCCATCTTTCCACTCAAAACATTGATTTCTTCTATAGCATGCACTTTTTTACTAGAAGATCTTTCGGTGTGCCATTGAGAATAATTAGCCATAATATTATCAAGAAGTTTTATAGCATCTCCTAATGTGATTTCCATAAACGTGCCTCCCGCGGCCGAATCTAAGAGATTTCTAGAAGCAAAGTTCAAACCGGCATAAAAATTTTGTATGATCATCCATAAATTCAAACCATGAGTAGGGCAATTGCAAAGCATCAATTCATTCTTTCCCAAGATTGGGCAACATGATCATGATCAAGTTGTTTAAAATTCATAATATCGTTCCTAAGAGTGATGATCTTAGCGGGAGGAAAATACTTAGAGATAAAAGCATCTTTGCACTTGTTCCAAGAATCAATACTATTTTTAGGCAAAGACAAAAACCAAACTTTAGCATGATCTCTAAGCGAAAACGGAAATAACTTCAATTTGACAATATTGTTATCCGTATCTTTCTTCTTTTGCATATCACACAAATCAACAAAGTTGTTTAGATGAGTAGCGGCATCTTCACTAGGAAGGCCGGCGAATTGATCTTTCATAACAAGATTCAGCAAAGCAGTATTGATTTCACAAGACTCAACATCATTAAGAGGATCAATGGGAGTAGTAAGGAAATCATTATTATTGGTACTCGAGAAATCAAACAATTTGGTATTATCTTGCGCCATGGCAACAAGTAATCCAACACACAAGCAAACAGAAAAAGGCAAGCGTAAAGAGAGCGGAGGAGATTGGAAAGAGAAGACGAATAAAACGGCAAGGGTGAAGTGGGGGAGAGGAAAACGAGAGGCAAATGGCAAATAATGTAAATGCGAGGGAGATGAGTTTGTGATGGGTACTTGGTATGTCTTGACTTGAGCGAAGACCTACCCGGCAACGGCGCCAGAAATCCTTCTTGCTACGTCTTGAGCTTGCGTTGGTTTTCCTTGAAGAGGAAAGAGTGATGCATCAATAGTAGCGTAAGTATTTCCCTCAGTTTTTTAGAACCAAGGTATCAATCCAGTAGGAGGCTCCTCAAAAGTGCCACGCACCTACACAAACAAACAAAGAACTCGCAACCAACGCAATAAAGGGGTTGTCAATCCCTTCACGGCCACTTGCGAAAGTGAGATCTAATAAAGATAGTATGATAAGATAAATATCTTTTTGGTATTTTATAATATAGATGCAAAAAGTAAAGATGCAAATAAAAGTAGATTGGAAGCAAATATGATAAGAGATAGACCCGGGGGGCATAGGTTTCACTAGTGGCTTCTCTCAAGATAGCATAAGTATTACGGTGGGTGAACAAATTACTGTAGAGCAATTGATAGAAAAGCGAATAATTATGAGATTATCTAGGCATGATCATGTATATAGGCATCACGTCCGCAACAAGTAGACCGACTCCTGCCTGCATCTACTACTATTACTCCACACATCGACCGACTCCTGCCTGCATCTAGAGTATTAAGTTCATCAGAACAGAGTAACGCATTAAGCAAGATGACATGATGTAGAGGGATAAACTCAAGCAGTATGATATAAACCCCGTCTTGTTATCCACGATGGCAACAATACAATACGTGCCTTGCAACCCTTTCTGTCACTGGGTAAGGACACCGCAAGATTGGACCCAAAGCTAAGCACTTCTCCCATGGCAAGAAAGATCAATCTAGTAGGCCAAACCAAACTAATAATTCGAAGAGACTTGCAAAGATAACTCAATCATACATAAAAGAATTCAGAGAAGATTCAAATATTATTCATAGATAAACTTGATCATAAACCCACAATTCATCGGGTCTCGACAAACACACCGCAAAAAGAGTTTACATCGAATAGATCTCCACAAGAGAGGGGGAGAACATTGTATTGAGATCCAAAAAGAGAGAAGAAGCCATCTAGCTAATAACTATGGACCCGTAGGTCTGTGGTAAACTACTCAAAACTCATCGGAGGGGCAAGGATGTTGATGTAGAAGCCCTTCGTGGTTGATTCCCCCTCCGGCAGAACACCGGCGAAGGCTCCAAGATGGGATCTCGCAGATACAGAAGGTTACGGCGGTGGAAATTGTGTTTCGGTTGCTCCCTGGATGTTTTTGGGGTACGTAGGCTTATATAGGAGGAAGAAGTACGTCGGTGGATGCCCGAGGGGCCCACGAGACAGGGGGCGTGCCCTATAGGGGTGGGGGTGCCCTCCTATCTCATGGAGGCCTCAGCTGCTTCTTGACTTGCACTACAAGTCCTTTGGATCACGTTCGTTCCAAAAGTCAAACTCCCGAAGGTTTCATTCCGCTTGGACTCCGTTTGATATTCCTTTTCTTCGAAATATTGAAATAGGCAAAAAAACAGCAATACGGGCTGGGCCTCCGGTTAGTAGGTTAGTCCCAAAAATGATATAAATGTGTAAAATAAAGCCCATAAACATCCAAAAGGGGTAATATAATAGCATGGAACAATCAAAAATTATAGATACGTTGGAGACGTATTAGTCATTAAGCGGTCGGTCTGTATAGAAGGTGCACGCATGGCATTTGCCCGCGCGAAGGTGCACTGGGGGAAGCTTGATGCTGAAAAGATGATGACTGAGGGACCACCGGAGGGTAAGGAGCATCGCAAGTCCGAATTGTATTATGAGGGTGTCCTGAAAGGAGCTCATCTTGTGGCGGAACAGTGTACCGAAGACACTATATTTCCCTAAAGGCAGTCATGCCGTCCTTTCTAATGCGGGGTAATGGCACTGTTATTATTTATTGCCTGTTATATGAAAGTTTTTCCTTCCTGTGCGGCCGTTTAGTGTATATAAATCCTGAGAGTTGGCTAGTCGTCGGCTTCTGCCCCACGTAAAAAGTACGGGGGTGTTTGGGACATACCTGAACACTCTTTATCCCATTGTTGGGTCCTTTAAGGAGGTGTTCATCACCACGAACCAGGCAATCAAACTATAGGGCTTTATCACTCTCACTTAGGCATAGGAATTCGAGTATGGTAGGCGCAGCCCCTGGTGTTCGGAAGATCGTACGAGGGGCTCTAACGGCGCCTGATCATAAAACTGATCCGTCGCACTCTGCATTTATTATGGCATTGTGCGGAATAACTCTTTAAAGATTTTACAACCTCTCGAACAGCTGACCAGCTTCGCCGTATCATGACAGTCAGTTTTCGGTTTTCTCTACTGAGGTGCTCGTCCGGAAGAACCGGGACACAATTGCAGTAGTTCCCCTAGCGCTACCTTAGCAGATAGAGCGGAACATAAGGTACCAAAACATGGGAGCCAGGCAAACCCAACTAATGACCCAAGACATGATTCGGAGCTGATGCACATAGTGCTATAAGTTCGGGGTGCTGAGCGACCGAAAAGGTGGCCGGACTTTGTTGCCATATTATGCGTACTATGCAGCCCCTGGCATAGTGGGGCATAACACGATGTACGGGTGCCGTTTATGACGAAAAAGGCGTCAATGAGGAATGACGGATGGTAAGTGTTATTTAAGTCTACATATTGTAGTAGAGTGACATGTCTATGCATATGAGTACGGTTTATGCTTATGAAAAGAGGTGTGTTGGCAGAACCTGTCATGGCCGCACTGGAGGAGGCTGTGTGTGGATCCGAAGTGTATCCGGACTGTCTCCTTGGGGGTACTTATGTGTTCCCACCTTGTGTCTCCGAAATGATTCCATGTCGCCAGTCCTGTTCTGCGGAAAAGTCAGTCTGTAAAGACAAATGCTTAGAGGCAGTTGCATGCCATATGGTGGTTGGACCGCGGGTGCCTGATCGGGGCCTGGTCGAGCCAGGTTATAATGCCGTAAAGTAGCTCGGACTCCTCAATTGGTGTCCGGGTGGTTGGCTGCCGAATCGAAGTTCGATAAACGGGCACAACTCGCTATATCAGTGGCGGTGTGATTTCCATTCTTAGGGTGAGTGCGGCCTCGCCCATAATTATGACCATGCCACGTGGATTTGGCCTGATGTTTGTACCACGTTGAGTCTAGCCAACGCGGTTCGTCCCGATAGTATATGGTAGTTACTGTATATCGGGACAATGCCGAAGACTTATTCTTCGGCATGGTATTTGTTTGGTGATCCGAAGACAACCTCCAGGGTGGTGGGCCTGTAAACTTGGCCTTTGCACCTGGGATGACATCTTTTTAGAAGATGTTATTAATGGGTTTGATCCTCGAGCGGTCAATACCTATCTGGCAAATTTTGTCCTGGCGCAGCGAGTTTAGGCTGCTGTTTGTGCCCATAGGGGCTCGTGTGGGATGGAACCCACAAACTATTGGGTTGATAGTAAGTGCAATTAAATTGCTATGGTTGATATTGTCCGGACGATCGATGTGATCGAAGATGGTCGGCCGTATTTTTGAACCTCGGGGGATCTTCCTTTGACCTCGCCATGTTTGGTGGTCTGGGCTTCTCGTTGTTTGAGACCTCCTTTCATTGTTTCCAGCGCCCAACCGGCCGTTTTGTTTTGAGGATCCGGCATTCTCTATTGGTATGCTTGGCCGCCACTCTAGGGGTACCATGAATTTTACATGGTTGGTCGAGTATGCTGCTCGGGCCGGATGGGCCTGAGATGTTCTGTTTTCGCTGACCGGACTGGGGGTCGTGGAATTCGGCACCAACTCCCTTGTCTTGATCGTCATCATTATTTTTGTGACGCTTATGCCTGTTTCGTCGAGGTTTATGGATGCTGCCTCGCGTTTCCTGCGTATTGCCCCGGACCGTGGTGTATTGGCGTCGAGGTGTGGGCTTTAGGTCCTCCTTCTTGGGTTGAGGTAGCAAATTGTGCTTTGTGTACCTTTTGGCGGGGCGGTCGAGTCCGTATTCCTCAATTGCCAGGACCTTGGTCCATCTGTCTGTGAGCAAATCTTGGTCAGCTTTGAGCTATTGTTGCTTCTTTTGCAAGCTTTTCACCGTGGTCATAAGCCGTCGCTTAAAGCAAACTTGTTCCGCGGGATCCTCAGGCACGCCGAATTCATCGTCGCTGAGGCTCACCTCGTCTTTGGAGGGGGCATGTAGTTGTCCTCCTCCAAGTATCCGTCCGTCGCCTGTCCGGCCTGCTCAAAGGCAGGCTGATCGGGATTGTATTCATCTTTGGCACCATCCGGATTGTTTTTGACTCTTGTGCCGGTATTGTTGTGGCGGGGCTTGGGGCGGCGCTGATGACGTTCATACTTTGCCTTCTTCCTTGAGGGGTTGTCCTCCATTGCCTCATCGCCATTGGTTTCTTTCGGAGTGTCCACCATATATATACCATATGAGGAGGTGGATGTCCAGCGCCCCGTGGGCGGTGGTTCCTGTTCATCTCCTACATCGGCGTCCACACTGTCGATGTCTTCGGAGTCGAAGGCAAGCATGTCGGTCAAATCATCGATTGTGGCAATGAAGTGGGTGGTGGGTGGGCAACAAATTCCCTCATCGCCTGCTTCCCACTCGAGCAGGGCATAGTTCGGCCTAGAGTCTCCTGACAAAGAGAGATACTTTAACGAGTTCAACATGTCGCCAAAGGGAGAGTGCTGGAAGATATCCGTAGCGGTGAAATCCATTACCGGAGCCCAACCAGATTCAGCGGGTTCGGGGGTGCGCGGACTGGAATCTACAACCGAACACAAGTCCAGGGGTCCGGAGACACAGGCTTCCTTGGGGGTGAAGTCTGTGTTTGGCTCTACCACCGATGAGTGTGCGGCCTCCGGGGCAGGGTCCATCCACCCGTCCTCGGACGACGCAATCTGCCCGGATTTAGGTTCGGAGCTCCCGCAGGTGCGATACCCCAAGTATTGTTCGACAGTAGGTCTATGCCGTGCTCATCACGACTGTTCGGTGCTCCTCGCGTAGGCCCGAATCCGTCGAAGATCAAGTCTCCGCGGATATCGGCCGTGTAGTTCAAGTTTCCGAACCTGACCTGATGGCCAGGGGCGTAGCTGTCGATCTGCTCCAGATGGCCAAGGGAATTGGCTCGCAGTGCGAAGCCGCCGAACACGAAGATCTGTCCGGGGAGAAAAGTTTCACCCTGGACTGCATGGTTGTTGATGATTGAAGGAGCCATCGAGCCTTGCAGCGACAACACAGAGGAACTCTCAATGAAAGCACTAATGTCGGTGTCAAAACCGGCGGATCTCGGGTAGGGGGTCCCGATCTATGCGTCTAAGGCTAATGGTAACAGGAGGCAAGGGACACGATGTTTTACCCAGGTTTGGGCCCTCTCGATGGAGGTAAAACCCTACTTCCTGCTTGATTGAGCTTGATGATATGAGTATTACAAGAGTTGATCTACCACGAGATCGTAGAGGCTAAACCCTAGAAGCTAGCCTATGATGATTATGATTGTCCTTCTATGGACTAAACCCTCCGGTTTATATAGACACCGGAGGGGGCTAGGGTTTACACAGAGTCGGTTACAAAGAAGGAGATCTAATATCCGGATCGCCAAGCTTGTCTTCCATGCAAAGGAGAGTCCCATCCGGACACGGGACGAAGTCTTGAGTCTTGTATCTTCACAGTCCAACAGTCCGGCCAAAGTATATAGTCCGGCTGTCCGGATACCCCCTAATCCAGGACTCCCTCACCCACCACTGTCAATTTTGGCGCAGAAATGACAATGATTCTTGTTGGACCTACTTGATCAAGTACAAGTAATCTCTCAAGTGCGGGTGTGTCCTCAATGACCATACCGTGGTACACATCTTGTGATGTCTTCCTGTCAAACCAGGAACACACATAAATAGTCCGGAGAGTCATGGAGGTGATGTGGAATGCACTCAACCCATTGATCGCCTGAAGATGAAGGTACTCGAGTGCAGTACATCCACGGAGCAGGTGCTCCATGACACCGTTTGAGAGGCAGACAAAGGCGAGCTCGAGTTGCTTCAATCGTGGTAGAATAAGAGCGGGCGCGTCATTAGGGTGGGAGGAATGGCAATTCCTGAACTTGGTGACATGCAACGTGGGTGATGATGATACAGACCTAGGGTAGGGTAAGAGACAACAAGGAATACCAAGGAAAAGTGTCGAGTGCAATCCACTCGACCAACCATATCACTTGGGTACCCCTCTTACCTGATGGCATTCGACCGTACAAGAAACCACTCGACCTACTGGAGACCAGGAGTCACTCAGAAATGCAACGGTCAGTCGTTCACTCTGTAGTCTTTAAGATCATTAATAGCACTTATGGCTGGCGTTATCAGTATCGCACCATCTTTATGTACATTCAACCCCTTGTAATGGAGGATGGCTGGGGTCCTGGCGCACTCTATATAAGCCACCCCCCTCTGGCACAAGGGTTTGCACCCCCTGTAACACCACACGCATCTAATCCAATTGACCGCCTCCGGGCACCGAGACGTAGGGCTTTTACTTCCACTGTGAAGGGCCTGAACTCGTAAATCCTGTGTGTACAACTCCACCATAGCTGAGATCTTGCCTCTCCATACCTACCCCCCTTTCTACTGTCAGTCTTAGGACCACGACAGTTGGCGCCCACCTTGGGGCAGATGTCTTAGCGACTTTTTGGTGAAGTTGCGATTTTTCCAATCCCTATCATCATGGTTTCCGGCGGTGGATTGGCTGAGGGCCGCGAGATTCGTCTCGGCGCGCTCGTCTTCGTCGCCGACGACTCCGCCTGGATTCAGGAAGCTCCCCTCAACGTCGAGGCGCTCCCTGTCCGTGGGGTGACACACTTTCGCGCGTGCGCATGCGGCATCCTTCTCCGGCAGCCATCGACCCAGTATCGGTCGGCTCCCGTGGTGTCCTCACTCCCCGTTGTTCGCGGTTGCAAGAGATCCGGTCGGTTGCGGCTTTAGTGGTGGGTGAAACATGTGGTGGCTCGCCAGTCGGCCACCCATCAAGTCGCGGCAATCGAGCCTGATGAAACTCTCTACGGCCTGTTCAACTGGCTCCGTCGAGACCGCATCCGAGTGTGATAGCAGCGACCCTGTGGCTAAAGTCTTAATGGTCGACGGACCATGTAGTCCGCCTGGCTTCCGCCGTGACGACGGTGGTGATGGTGCCGCCAATCCGTCGCGTGTTCACGAGGAGTACCGTCCCGAACCCCTCTCTTCATAGCAGAGAGAAGAACTTCGTCGCCGCAACATGGATGCACTCCACATGCCCATCATTGGGGAAACCCCCGAGGCTCGGGTCTTGGAAGAGGTGTGCTGGCTAATTTGGCTGAGCGCACTCAACTGGAGAACCTTCAGCATGCACTCGATGAGCATTCTCAGGAGCGGATCCCAGACTCCAGTCGACGACAGCTTTTTCCACCTCAACCTAAGGTATACTGCACTCCAATTCAAAAACTCACAGCTGTGGCCCATATAGCAGAATCAATTCAGCCTCCCCAGTCGGAGGCTGGTAGAGGTTTGATGCAGATCTGAGCCTTACTCCGAGCAGCAGGAGAACAGAACACAGTAGTGTCTCTGTCGTGGAATAGGATTCATAGCAGGTCCGTGATGGCGGATACAGTTCAGTCGGCCCACAGCCCAAGATTGCCCCTGCAGCGTGAAGGTCATGGGCATCAACAGCATTAGTACAGGAACCATGGGCAACGTGATCACCAACTCGGCCGTGATGACCGTCGCCGACTGCCCACACCTCCTCCGAGGAGTGGATCATATGTGCCTCGGCAATATGATGATAGACGCCCTTATAGCAGCAAGCGCAGGGTACCAGCCAGCCCAAGAGAGCCATGCTTTGATGCGAGATTTATTCTCGTTCAAGGTCTAGTCGACCGGAACAGAGTGCACAGGGAAGGCCTTGACAGAGACCGTCCAACTAGCAGCATAGTTCATGTTTCGAGTCCCGAATGTTTCAGCAGAGCCATCAGGGCTGCAGTGATTCCTCCCAACTTTAGGTTGGCGACTAGAGTCAGCAAGCTCACTGGAGAGTCCAAGCCTGACACTTGGCTTGAGGATTACCGAGTGGCTATGCAGATTGGCAGCGGTAATGATGAGGTGGCCATGAAGCATCTTCCTCTGATGTTGGAAGGATCAGCCAGAGCGTGGTTGACTCAGTTAGCCCCTGGCAGTATATTCAGTTGGGAAGAGCTTGCCCGAGTGTTCGTCAGGACTTTTGAGGGCACTTGCAAGCGACCAGCAGGGTTAACAAAATTGCAGCATTGCTTGCAGAAACCGAGTGAAACTCTAAGGGATTACATTCAGAGGTGGGCCACTTTGCATCATACAGTGGAAAATGTATCTGAACACCAGGCAGTGTGTGCCTTCAAGGAAGGCGTTAAATATAGAGAGCTGGTCCTGAAGTTCGGTCGGACTGGAGATATGTCTCTAACTCGAATGATGGAAATAGCCACTCGGTACGTTAATGGAGAAGAAGAGGATCGACTCCACAGTGGAAAGGGTAAACTATTCGGCTAGGACGCCGGTGGAGGCAATTCCAATCGGAAACAGAAATGTAAGGCTGAACCTGCAGCGCCTGGTGAAACTACGGCATTAGTTCAAGGAAAGTTTAAAGGAAAACCTATGGGGCCCTGGACCCCTAAGAAGGTAAAAGATCAAGCGGGAAATGATGTGTTGGATTTACCATGTCAGATTCGTACGAAGAAGGATGAAGAGGGTAATCCGATTTATCCTAAGCACACCACTCGGCAATGTCGACTCCTGATCCAGCAATTCCAAGAGAAACAACCCAGTGAAAAGGAAAAGGAGTCGGACAAGGACGAGGACGAAGAGGAAGACAATGGTTATCCTAAGGTCAATTCCACTCTGGTGATTTTTGCTGATGTTGAGAGTAAAAGTCAATTGAAAGTTATCAACAGAGAAGAAATATGGTTGCCCCAGCAACGACGACCACATACCTGAAATGGTCACAAATAGCCATCACATTCGACCAGTCTGATCACCCGGCGCGTATAGCCACTCCTGGGAGGCAAGCGTTGGCGGTCGACCCAGTTGTTGAAGGCACTGGACTGACCAAAGTGCTAATGGATGGTGGTAGCGGCCTGAATATCCTTTATGCTAAAACTTTAAAAGGGATCATTCCGATGTCCAAGCTTAGCGAAAGAAATATGAGTTTTCACGGCATTATCCCTGGAAAGAAAGCCGAATCACTCGGCCAGATCGCCCTTGACGTGGTTTTTGGTGATTCCAAGAATTACCGCAAAGAAAAGTTGACATTTGAAGTAGTGGATTTCCAGAGTGCCTATCATGCTATTCTGGGTAGGCCTGCTTATGCTCGTTTTATGGCTCGGCCATGTTACGTGTACCTCAAGCTGAAGATGCCTGGCCCCAGAGGAGTGATCACAGTCACTGACAATCTGCAGAAGGCGGAGGAATGCTTCCAGAAGGGTTCTAAAATTGCCCATGCACAAATGGCAGCAGTTGAACTCCAAGAGTATCAGAAAAATGTGGATCCGAGTGATTTGCTCCGAGCCAAGAAGCCTGCCACAGATTCTGCATTTCAGTCGTCTGGAGAAACGAAGCCGGTTCATATTCACCTGACCGATCCCAATGTTGCACCGACTCATATCTCAACAACACTCGACAGCAAATAGGAAGAAGCGCTCATCCAGTTCCTCCGTGAGAACTGGGACATATTTGCATGGAAGCCTTCTCACATGCCAGGTGTACCCAGGGGACTGGCTGAGCACCGTTTGCGTCTCGATCCGAAGGCAAAACCCGTCAAAGAGCATCTTCGACGGTCCGCCTTGCAGAAGAGAAAAGCAATTGGCGAGGAAGTGGCTCGGCTCCTAGCAGCAGAGTTCATTCGACAGATATACCACTCCGATTGGCTTGCCAATGTGGTCATGGTCCCTAAGAAGGACGATTCACTCCGTATGTGCATCGATTTCAAGCATATCAATCAGGCTTGCCCGAAAGATCATTTCCCTCTCCACTGCATCAATCAAATTGTTGACTCGACTGCGGGGTGTGAGCGCTTGTCTTTTCTAGATGCATATTCCGGGTATCATCAGATCCGAATGTATGGTCCCGATGAAATAAAAACGACTTTCATCACCCCATTCGGGTGCTTTTGCTATGTCACAACGCCATTTGGTCTCAAAAATGCTGGCGCCACATTCAAGAGGATGATTCAGAAGTGCCTGCTCACTTAAATCAGTCGGAATGTGGAAGCATATATGGATGACATTCAAGTCGCGTAATGGTGCCGACCCGCTGACCGACCTTGCAGAAACCTTTTCCAACCTAAGAAGGTATGATATCAAGCTTAATCCGTCGAAATGCACATTCAGAGTCCCAGGTGGAAAGTTACTTGGTTTCCTCGTTTCTGAACGGGGGATCGACGCGAACCCAGAGAAAGTCGGTGCCATCCTCCGAATGAAATGCCTTGTGCGTGTGCATGACGTTCAGAAGCTTACTGGTTGTCTGGACGCCTTAAGTCGATTCATTTCTCGTATCGGTGAAAAGGCCTTACCTCTTTACAGACGGATGAAGAAATCTGATTAATTCGAGTGGACTGATGAAGCTGACGCAGCGTTTGCAGAGCTCAAAGCCCTGCTTTCCACCCAGCCGGTGCTTGCTGCACCAATCAGCAAAGAGCCTTTACTGCTTTATATTTCAGCCACTGGACAAGTTATTAGTACAGTGCTCATGGTCGAACAGGAAGAAGAAGGAAAAGCCTATAAAGTTCAACGCCCAGTGTATTATCTTTCTGAAGTTTTGACTCCATCCAAGGAGAGATATCCACATTATCAAAAGCTTGTTTATGGAATCTACATGACCATGAAGAAGGTTGCACACTATTTCTCTGATCACTCCATTACAGTCACCAGTGATGCACCATTATCTGAAATTCTGAAGAAAAGAGATGCAACTGGTCGAGTGGCAAAATGGGCGATTGAACTCTTTCCATTGGATATCAAGTTTGAGGCAAAGAAAGCTACCAATTCCCAAGCAATTCCAGATTTCCTTACCAAGTGGATTGAGCATCAACTGCCGACTCAAGTTCACTCGGAGCATTGGACCATGTTCTTCGATGGCTCCAAGATGCTGAACGGGTCCGGTGCTGGGGTAGTGTTGGTATCCCCCCGTGGGGACAAGCTCAGCTATGTTCTCCAGATTCATTTTGATTCCTCCAATAATGAAGCTGAATATGAGGCACTTTTATACGGGTTGCGTACGGCCATTTCACTCAATGTCCGTCGCCTCATGGTCTACGGTGACTCCGATTTGGTGGTTAATCAAGTAATGAAAGAGTGGGATGTCAGGAGCCCGGCTATGACTGGTTATTGCAACGCGGTAAGAAAGTTGGTAAAGAAGTTTGAGGGGTTGGAGCTTCACCATATACCCCGACTGAAAAATCAAGCTGCAGATGAATTGGGAAAGATAGGATCCAAGAGAGAGACCATTCCCAGCAATGTGTTTTTGGAACATATTCACTCACCTACAGTTCAGGAAGATCCTTTCACTGAAGAGCCCCCACAGCCTAAGAGTGCCACAGATCCGACTGAAGTTGAAGTCCCAGCCATGGTCGACTTGATGATGGAGGTTTTGTTCATCACTCCCAATTGGACAGTGCCATACATTGCATACATTCTTAGGAAAGAACTTCCAGAGGATGAAGAAGAGGCTCGACAGATCGTCCGACGATCCAAAGCCTTTACTGTAATAAGAGGACAGTTGTTCAGAGAAAGTGTAACTGGAGTCAGCCAGAAATGCATCATGCTAGAAGAAGGCCGAATGATCCTCAATGATATTCACTCGGGGACCTGTGGTCACCATGCGTCCTCTCGGACCATCATGGGCAAAGCGTACCAAGCCGGATTTTACTGGCCACATGCCAATGAGATGGCGAAAAAATAGTAGACAAATGTGAAGGCTGTCAGTTTTACTCCAACATGTCTCATAAACCCGCGTCAGCTCTGAAGACTATTCCACTCGTCTGGCCTTTTGCTGTCTGGGGATTAGATATGGTTGGACCTCTGAGGACTGGTAGGAGTGGCGTTACCCATGTGCTCGTAGCTGTCGACAAGTTCACCAAATGGATTGAAGCCAAGCCCATCAAAAACCTTGAAGCGAGTACAACTGTTAGTTTCATCAGAGAATTAACATTTAGATATGGTGTTCCGCACAGCAACATCACTGGTAATGGGTCGAACTTTGATTCTGACGAGTTCAGAGCCTTTTGTGTTTCCCAAGGCACTAGGGCCGACTATGCTTCAGTCGCCCATCCTCAGTCGAATGGACAAGCTGAAAGAGCAAATGGATTGATTCTCAAAGGACTGAAACCCCGATTGAGGCGTGACCTCAAGCATGCAGCAGGCGCCTAGGTCGATGAACTTCCATCAGTACTTTGGGGATTAAGGACAACTCCTAATCGGTCGACTGGACGAACTCCATTCTTCTTAGTCTATGGATCTGAAGCTGTACTCCCGAGTGATTTGCTTCACAATGCACCCCGAGTCGAACTTTTCTCAGAAGATGAAGCAGAACAGGCTCGGCAAGATGCAGTTGATCTACTAGAAGAGGAAAGAGAGATGGCCTTGATCCGGTCGACCATTTATCAGCAAGACCTGCGTCGATTCCACTCCAGAAATGTGAGGGGTCGGGTATTTTAGGAGGGAGACTTGGTTCTTCGGGTGGACCAGCAGAAACCACACAAGCTCGCTCCTGCTTGGGAAGGCCCCTTCACCGTCACCAAAGTGCTGCACAATGGAGCATACCGTCTTTACAACGTCGAGCACAATAAAGACGAGCCACGCGCTTGGAATGCGGAGCTGCTCCGCTCCTTTTACACTTAAGCATTCAGACTGTTAAGATGTAATAAGAGATACCTTCTAGTTTGATCATCAAAGATTTTATAGTCTCATGAATGATTGTTGTTCCTTTTTTACATGTTTTAAATCCCCCAGTGGGTGCCTTAGCTGCGAATCTGTTTCGCCTAAAGTTGAAATATCCTACCGAGTGGTGAGCAAGCCTCTCATTTGGGGGCTTAGCTGTGAATCTGTTTCCCTTAAGTTTGAAAAATCCTACCAAGTGGTGAGCAAGCATCTCACTCGGGGGCTTAGCTGCGAATCCGTTTCGCCTAAGTTTGAAAAATCCTACCGAGTGGTGAGCAAGCCTCTCACTCGGGGGCTTAGCTGCAGTCCAGTACTCGCCTAAGTTTGA
>NC_041393.1:262349505-262398159 GCF_002162155.2 Triticum dicoccoides
AGTATTGTACTCGCCTAAGTTCGAAAAATCCTACCGAGCGGTGAGCAATCCTCTCACTCGGGGGATTAGTTGCAGTCCAGTACTCGCCTAAGTTTGAAAAATCCTACCGAGTGGTGAGCAACCCTCTCACTCGGAGGCTTAGCTGCAGTCCAGTACTCACCTAAGTTTAAAAAAATCCTACCGAGTGGTGAGCAACCCTCTCACTCGGAGGCTTAGCTGCAGTCCAGTACTCGCCTAAGTTTAAAAAAAATCCTACCGAGTGGTGAGCAATCCTCTCACTCGGGGGCTTAGCTGCAGTCTGGTACTCGCCTAAGTTTAAAAATACATTCCGAGTGAGAACCAATCTTCTCGCTCGAGGACTTAGCCATACGCTCCATCCTGACCCGCAAAGACGACGAGGTGCAGGTCGATTACGACCCCCTCCTGAGGGCTGAGCCATCAAGAAGAAGGACGAGATTGAGCGCGTTGCCAAGGCGAACCGCTTTTAGGAATGTCAAGACCATTGCTGAGTGCCTCGCTGATGAGCTGATCAATACTGCCAAGGGCTCATACAATAGATGCTGCCAAGGCGAACCACTTTCAAGAACATCAAGACCATTGCTGAGTGCCTTGCTGATGAGCTGATCAATGCTGTCAAGGGCTCATCCAACAGCTGCTCCATCCTGATCCGCAAGGACGACGAGGTACAGGTCGACTCAAGACCATTGTTGAGTGCCTTGCTGATGAGTTGATCAATGCTGCCAAGGGCTCATCCAACATCCACTCCATCCTGATCCGCAAGGGTGATGAGGTACAGGTCGACTGCGACCTCTTCCTCAGAACTGCATCAAAAGTACAAGAGCTATTCTGAGTGAAGAGCAAGTTCCACTCGAAGACAAACACAAAATATTCAGAGATAAACCAAGTTTAAATAAATCCAAAAGTTCCAGACCATGGATTAAAGTGCTCATGCATCAGGACCGAAAGATTTTAACGATTACACTATCACTCGGAGAAAGATCATGGATGTCGCCTAGAGGGGGGGTGAATAGGTGCTTTAAAATAATTATGGTTTAGGCTTGAACAAATGCGGAATAAACCTAACGGTTAATTTGTCAAGCACAAAACCTACAACAACTAGGCTCACCTATGTGCACCAACAACTTATGCTAAGCAAGATAAGCAACTAGTCATAGCAAGATATATGACAAAGAACAATATGGCTATCACAAAGTAAAGTGCATAAGTAAGGGCTCGGGTAAGAGATAACCGAGGCACACGGAGACGATGATGTATCCCGAAGTTCACACCCTTGCGAATGCTAATCTCCGTTTGGAGCGGTGTGGAGGCACAATGCTCCCCAAGAAGCCACTAGCGCCACCGTAATCTCCTCACGCCCTCGCACAATGCAAGATGTCGTGATTCCACTAAGGGACCCTAGAGGACGGTCACCAAACCCGTACAAATGGCAACCCTTGGGGCGGTCACTGAACCCGTACACTTTGGCAACCCTTGGGGGCGGTCACCGGAACCCGTCAAATTGCTCGGGGCGATCTCCACAACCTAATTGGAGACCCCGACGCTTGCCCGGAGCTTTACACCACAATGATTGAGCTCCGAACACCACCAACAATCTAGGGCGCCCAAGCACCCAAGAGGAACAAGCTCAAGGGCACCAGGCACCCAAGAGTAATAAGATTCTCAACTTGTAACTTCCACGTATCACGTGGAGAACTCAAACCGATGCACCAAATGCAATGGCAAGGGCACACGGAGTGCCCAAGTCCTTCTCTCCCAAATCCCACCGACGCAACTAATGCTAGGGAGGAAAATGAGAGGAAGAACGAAAGAAGAACACGAAGAACTCCAAGATCTAGATCCAAGGGGTTCCCCTCACTTAGAGGAGAAAGTGATTGGTGGAAACATGGATCTAGATCTCCTCTCTCTTTTTCCTCAAGAACTAGCAAGAATCATAGGAGGGATTGAGAGTTAGCAAGCTCGAAGAAGGTCAACAATGGGGGAAGAACACGAGCTCAAGGAATAAGTCTCAATGGGGAAGAAGACCCCCTTTTATATGTGGGGAGAAATCCAACCGTTATCCCCTCACTCAGCCCGCACGACGCGGTACTACCGCACGGAGCTACGGTACTACCGCGGTTGGCTGCGGTACTACCGCTGAATGTTGCGGTACTACCGCATGTGCAGCACTGGCCAGATGAAGGCCTGTTGCATAGGGCAACGAGCGGTAGAACCGCCGGAGCGGTACTACGCGCCCCTACGGTACTACCATAAGGCAGGAAACACTGGGCGCAGAGAAAGCACAGAAGTAAAAAATAACTTCCGTACCTACTTCCGCTGAGGGAGGACCTGCGTAAAAATCCGGTATGGTACTACCGCACACGAAGAGCGGTACTACCGCGTAGGGTGCGGATGTAAAATATTACATCCGCCCCTACTTCCGCTCATGCTGCTAAGCCTGGCCAGAGCCCACGGTACTACCGCGTAGGGCGTGGATGTAAAAAATTACATCCGCCCCTACTACCGCTCGAGCAGCTGCGCCTGTCCTGAGGCCACGGTACTACCGCTCCCACAGAGCGGTACTACCGTGAGCACCTGCAGTACTACCGCAGGGGACTGCGGTACTACCGCAAGGGCCTGCGGTACTACCTCTCCGGAGAGCAGTACTACCGCATGCCCCGGATCAGCAACACTAGGAGTCCTTCATTTTGCAGAGAAGACAACAGAGGGAAACAATAAAACCAGAACTGCCATAACTTCTGCAAATGAGCTCTGAATTGAGCAAACTCAAGCTTATTGGATAGAGGAAGACGAGAAGCATCAAAATAGCAAAGAACCGGCATACAGAGAAGAAAAAAGGAGTGAAACCTCCAACAGAGAAGAACCGGCATACCCTCCAACATCGAAAACATCATAGAAGATGCATGTGAACTCCGTTTTCGATGAACTCGAGCTTGTCATAAAAATGACCATAAGCTCCAAATCTCACAAGGAGAAGAACCAAACAAGAACCAATAAAGATGATGCAAGGATGCAATGGTTTGAGCTCTCTACGAACGATACGATCAAGCAACTCATCGAGAGCCCCCCTTGATAGTACGGCAATCGATCCTATAACCCGGTCTCCCACAACTACCATGAGACCAGTAAAATAGAAAACCTATCAAGGGAAAACCTTTGCCTTGCACAAAGTCCACTTGATCTAGATGATGACGATCTTGAGTCCCTCAAGTTGGACCGCCTTTCTTGATTGCGTTGGCTCAATGAAGACTAGTTGATTGCTCCCCCATACTCCACTATGGGTGAGCCACTCTTCCGCACATCTTCACAAGTCCATTGTCACCACAATGGACGGCAAGCTTCAAGCATTTGATCTCTTCATGATGCTTCACTTGAACTTGCACACCACAACCTAACCCCACAAAGAACTCTCACGAAGATCATGGGTTAGTACCCAAAGCATAATTGACAATGCTTACCATACCAGGGGATCGCTTGATCCCTCTTAGTACATCTTCTACGCTTTGTGTGTTGATCAACTTGATTCACTCTTTGACTTAGTCTTGATCAACCTCTCACATGACCAATCTTGACGTAATTCCTTGAATTGCACCTTGGTCATCACAAACTCTCCTTGAAACCAACAAATGAACTCCAAGAAAAGCCTATGGACAAACCCTTCAATATAACTCAAGGCAACCATTAGTCCATAGAGATTGTCATCAATTGCCAAAACCAAACATGGGGGCACCGCATGTTCTTTCACTCGGCATACCGAGGCAAATTAAAGGTGGTGCATAATGTTTTTTTGGTCACTCATCAGGAGAAGGGCTGGCTGGATCACAGAAACTATCAAGATCAATGTTGTCTGCAATACGAGTGGCAGCCTCAAGGAAGGTGTCCATGAAGGACTGGAAGGCATGATTCTTAGTATTCACAACCTTGAGGGCCGCCAACTTGTCTTCTCTAGCGTCTTTGTAGTGCACTCGGACCAATGACAGGGCAGCGTCAGCACCATGATACGTCTCCAACGTATCTATAATTTTTGATTGTTCCATGCTATTATATTACCCGTTTTGGATGTTTATGGGCTTTACTTTACACATTTATATGATTTTTGGGACTAACATACTAACCGGAGGCCCAGCCCGTATTGCTGTTTTTCCTACTTCAGTGTTTCAAAGAAAAGGGATATCAAATGGAGTCCAAACGGAATGAAACCTTCAGGAGCATGATTTTTGGAACGAACGTGATCCAGAGGACTTGGAGTGCAAGTAAAGAAGCAATCGAGGCGGCCACAAGGGTGGAGCCCCCCCCCCCTACTGGGCGTGCCCCCTATCTCGTGGAGAGATGGGGTGTCCACCGACCTACTTCTTCCTCCTATATATACCCACACACCCCAAGAACATCAAAAGAGACCACAGAAAACTATTTCCACCACCATAACCTTTTTATCTGTGAGATCCCATCTTGGAGCCTTCGCCGGCGCTCCGCCGGAGGGGAATCGGCCATGGAGGGCTTCTACATCAACACCATAGCCCCTACGATGAGTTGTGAGTAGTTTACCACAGACCTTCGGGTCCATAGTTATTAGCTAGATGGCTTCTTCTCTCTTTTTGGATCTCAATACCATGTTCTCATTGATCTTCTTGGAGATCTATTCGATGTAACTCTTTTTGCAGTGTGTTTGTTGAGATCCGATGAATTGTGGGTTTATGATCAAGTTTATCTATGAGAAATATTTGAATCTCCTCTGAATTCTTTTATGTGTGATTAAGTTATCTTTGCAAGTCTCTTCGAATTATCAGTTTGGTTTGGCCTACTAGATTGATCTTTCTTGCAATGGGAGAAGTGCTTAGCTTTGGGTTCAATCTTGCGGTGTCCTTTCCCAGTGATAGCAGGGGAAGCAAGGCACGTATTGTATTGTTTCCATTGAGGATAAAAAGATGGGGTTTATATCATATTGCATGAGTTTATCCCTCTACATCATGTCATCTTTCTTAATGCGTTACTCTGTTCTTATGAACTTAATACTCTAGATGCATGCTGGATAGCGGTCGATGTGTAGATGCAGGCAGGGGTCGGTCTACTTGTCACGGACGTGATGCCTATATACATGATCATGCCTAGATAATCTCATAATTATTCGCTTTTCTATTAATTGCTCGACAGTAATTTTTTCACCCACCGTAATACTTATGGTATCTTGAGAGAAGCCACTAGTGAAACCTATGGCCCCCGGGTCTATCTTTTATCATATAAGCTTTCGATCTACTTTTATTTGCATCTTTACTTTTCCAATCTATATTATAAAATACCAAAAATATATTTATCTTATCATACTATCTCTATTAGATCTCACTTTCGCAAGTGGCTGTGAAGGGATTGACAACCCCTTTATTGTGTTGGTTGCGAGTTCTTTGTTTGTTTGTGTAGGTGCGTGGGACTTTTGAGGAGCCTCCTACTGGATTGATACCTTGGTTCTCAAAAACCGAGGGAAATACTTACGCTACTATTGCTGCATCACCCTTTCCTCTTCAAGGAAAACCAACGCAAGCTCAAGACGTAGCACGCCGCAGCGAGCAGATGATTTCTTCCATTCCTGCACTCGGCCAGGGACATGATTCAGTCGAGTCATCAGTGACTCGAGATCTTGTGAAAGTTCCGCCTGAGGCCAGAGTTCGGCATCAACCCGAGTCATCGCCGCCTTCAGTCGAGCCAGATAAGAAACAACACTGTCCATACGTGATTCCAACCGCAGCAAGTTCATCGCAACATCATCTTTAATAGGACAATTGATGGGGTCAAGACCCGTCTCGACCCGCCCAGTCTCAGACTCAATGTCCTGGCAAAGTTCTGCACAATTAGAAAAAATGGTGAGTCGAAAGTATAATAAAACATTCCAATCGACGATAACTAGCCAGTCGAATGATGATACCTTCAAGCTTCAGGACAAGTTTTGCAGGAAGTTGTCCTAGATAGGACTCCAGCTCTCCCATCTTAGCTTTGAGGCTTCCGATGTCATTGGTCAGGTTCTCCTTGTCCTTCTTCAGTTGCTCAACCTCCCGATTGGCCTCAGAGATGGCGGTCTTCAGCTTCGAATTCTCCTCTTCAAACTTGCCGACCGAAGCCAGCTTCTTGTCCACAAGCGATGTCTTCTCTCGCGCCTCCTTCTGAGCAACAACAAGACCCAGATCCTTCTTCTCCAGAGCTTCCTTCATTTTCTCTAAAGAAACAACACTCTTCAGACGAGCTTGAAGATGAAGATTTTCACTACACACATACGTTCGTGTGTAGTCACTCGGTTCAAAGAACTTAAAGAAAAAACACTGAAAGGCGCGAGCCACAAGGTGGACAGGTGTCGATTGGTTACCTCCAATGATGGTTGTTTCTTCCTGAGCAGTCTTATGGTTCTTCTTCGCCAGTTCAAGATCAAGATTGAGGCTGATTTGCTTATTGTTCAACTCAGAAAGTTGAGCCCCAAGATCACAAGACCTCTACAGTCAGCGAGAAAGATATATCAGTCGACAGAAACAAAAGACAATCACAGTGAAAGTTACTCTAAGACTACTGCCGAATCAAACATTCAACAGTAGTCTCGGGGACTGCACGCAGTGGGTGCAATAGCGTGCCCCCACTGGCTTGGATCAACACTCAGCATGGTCTGCCCAGCGTGAGTCAGAAAAAAAGTAGACTCTCAGACCTCAGCCGACTGCCAGCAGTCGACCGTGGTCTCGGGGACTACACCCAGTGGTTTGATACGTCTCTAACGTATCTATAATTTTTGATTGCTCCATGCTACTTTATCTACTGTTTTGGACTATTTTGGGCTTTATTTTCCACTTTTATATTATTTTTCGGACTAACCTATTAACCGGAGGCCCAGCCTAGAATTGCTGTTTTTTTGCCTATTTCAGTGTTTCGAAGAAACGGAATATTAAACGGAGTCCAAACGGAATGAAACCTTCGGGAACGTGATTTTCTCACCGAACGTGATCCAGGAGACTTGGACCCTACTCCAAGACGTAACAGAGGCGATCACGAGGGTGGGGGTGCCCCCCCTAGGGCGCGCCCCCTGCCTCGTGGACCCCCTGTTGCTCCACCGACGTACTCCTTCCTCCTATATATACCTACGTACCCCAAACGATCAGAACATGAGCCAAAAACCTAATTCCACGTCGCAACCTTCTGTATCCACGAGATCCCATCTTGGGGCCTGTTCCGGAGCTCCGTCGGAGGGGGCATCCACCATGGAGGGCTTCTACATCAACACCATAGCCCCTCCGATGAAGTGTGAGTAGTTTACTTCAGACCTTCGGGTCCATAGCTAGTATCTAGATGGCTTCTTCTCTCTTTTTGGATCTCAATACAATGTTCTCCCCCTCTCTCATGGAGATCTATTCGATGTAATCTTCTTTTTTGTGGTGTGTTTGTTGAGACCGATGAATTGTGGGTTTATGATCCAACTTATCTATGAATAATATTTGAATCTTCTCTAAATTCTTTTATGTATAATTGAGCTATCTTTGCAAGTCTCTTTGAATTATCCTTTTTGGTTTGGCTAACTAGATTGGTAGTTCTTGCAATGGGAGAAGTGCTTAGCTTTGGGTTCAATCTTGCGGTGTCCTTTCATAGTGACAGAAGGGGCAGCAAGGCACGTATTGTATTGTTGCCATCGAGGATAACAAGATGGGGTTTTTATCATATTGCATGAATTTATCCCTCTACATCATGTCATCTTGCTTAAGGCATTACTCTGTTTTTAACTTAATACTCTAGATGCATGCTGGATAGCGGTCGATGAGTGGAGTAATAGTAGTAGATGCAGAATCGTTTCGATCTACTTGTCTCAGACGTGATTCCTATATACATGATCATACCTAGATATACTCATAACTATGCTCAATTTTGTCAATTGCTCAACAGTAATTTGTTCACCCACCGTAGAATATCTATGCTCTTGAGAGAAGCCACTAGTGAAACCTATGGCCCCCGGGTCTATTCTCATCATATCAATCTCTATCGCTTTATTACTTGCTTTGTTTTTACTTTGCCTTTTAGTTTTCACTTTGCATCTATCTATCAAAAATACCAAAAAAATTATTTATCATCTCTATAAGATCTCACTCTCGTAAGTGACCGTGAAGGGATTGACAACCCCTATCCGTGTTGGTTGCGAGGAGCTATCGTTTTGTGTAGGTACGCGGGACTTGTGCATGGTCTCCTACTGGATTGATACCTTGGTTCTCAAAAACTGAGGGAAATACTTACGCTACTCTGTTGCATCATCCTCTCCTCTTCAGGGAAATCCAACGCAGTGCTCAAGAGGTAGCAAGAAGAATTTCTGGCACCGTTGCCGGGGAGGCTCACGCAAGCATGTCAACCATACCAAGTACCCATCACAATCCCTATCTCTCGCATTACATTATTTGCCATTTGCCTCTTGTTTTCCTCTCCCACACTTCACCAATGCCGTTTTATTCGACCTCTCTTTCCCAATCTCCTCCTCTCTTTCCCGTTTGCCTTTTCTCGTTGCCTTTCTGTTTGCTTGTGTGTTGGATTACTTGTTGCCATGGCGCATGATAATACTAGATTGTGTGACTTCTCGAGTACCAATAATAATGATTTCCTTAGTACTCCGATTGCTCCTCTTAATAATGATGAGTCTTGTGAAAACAATACCGCTTTGCTGAATCTTGTTATGAAAGATCAATTCGCCGGCCTTCCTAGTGAAGATTTCTCTACTCATCTAAACAATTTTGTTGATTTGTGTGATATGCAAAAGAAGAAAGATACCGATAATAATAATTTCAAATTGAAGTTATTTCCGTTTTCGCTTAGAGATCGTGCTAAAGTTTGCTTTTCATCTTTGCCTAAAATTAGTATTGATTCTTGGAACAAGTGCAAACATGCTTTTATCTCTAAGTATTTTCCTCCCGCTAAGATCATCACTCTTAGGAACGATATTATGAATTTTAAACAACTTGATCATGAGCATGTTGCCCAACCTTGGGAAAGAATGAAATTGATGCTTCGCAATTCCCCTACTCATGGTTTGAATTTATGGATGATCATACAAAAAATTTATGCCAGATTGAATTTTGCTTCTAGAAATCTTTTAGATTCGGCCGCGGGAGGAACGTTTGTGGAAATTACGTTAGGAGATGCTACAAAATTGCTTGATAATATTATGACTAATTATTCTCAATGGCGCACCAAAAGATCTTCTAGTAAAAAAGTGCATGCTATAGAAGAAATCAATGTTTTGAGTGAAAAGATGGATGAACTTATGAAGATGTTTGCTCCTAAAAATACTCCTCTTGATCCCAATGATATGCCTTTGTCTACTTTGCTTGAGAATAATAATGAATCTATGGATGTGAATATTGTTGGTAGGAATAGTTTTGGAAACAACGCGTATAGAGGGAATTTTAATCCTAGGCCTTATCCTAGTAATCCTTCTAATAATTATGGAAATTCCTACAACAACTCTTATGGAAATTTTAATAAGATGCCCTCTGAATTTGAGAGTAGTGTTAAAGCGTTTATGAATTCACAAAAGAATTTTAATGCTTTGCTTGAAGAGAAATTTCTTAAAGTTGATGATTTGGCTAGGAACTTTGATAGAATTTCTCTTGAAATTGATTCTTTAAAGCTTAGATCTATTCCTCCTAAGCATGATATCAATGAGTATCTCAAAGCCATGAGAATTTCCATTGATGAGTGCAAAGAAAGAACCGCTAGGATGCGTGCTTCCAAAAATGCCTTTATTAAAGCGTGTTCTTCCAATTCCTATTAAAATCAAGATGAAGATCTAAAAGTTATTGATGTGTCCCCCATTAAATCTTTGTTTTGCAATATGAATCTTGATGAAACTGAATATGATCTTCCTTTACCTAGAAGGCGTTCTAAGAATTCGAAGTTTCTAGATCTTGATGATGAAATTGATGAAAGTGGGATTGAAAGGAATAAAAACCTAGATGTTGCTAAACCCACTATTTTGGATCTCAACGAATTTAATTATGAAAATTGCTCTTTAATTGGTTGTATTTCCTTGTTGCAATCCGTGCTAGATTCTCCTCATGCTTATAGTCAAAATAAGGCCTTTACTGAACACATTGTTGATGCCTTGATGCAATCTTATGAAGAAAAACTTGAGTTGAAAGTTTCTATCCCTAGAAAACTCTATGATGAGTGAGAACCTACTATTAAAATTAAAATTAAAGATTATGAGTTTCATGCTTTGTGTGATTTGGGTGCTAGTGTCTCTACTATTCCCAAAACTTTATGTGATTTGCTAGATTTCCGTGATTTTGATGATTGCTCTCTAAACTTGCATCTTGCGGATTCCACTATTAAAAAGCCTATGGGAAGAATGAATGATGTTCTTATTGTTGCAAATAGGAATTATGTGCCCGTGGATTTTATCGTTCTTGATATAGATTGCAATCCTTCATGTCCTATAATTCTTGGTAGACCTTTCCTTAGAACGATTGGTGCAATTATTGATATGAAGGAAGGGAATATTAGATTCCAATTTCCCTTAAAGAAGGGCATGGAAAACTTCCCTAGAAAGAAAATAAAATTACCATATGAATCTATCATGAGAGCTACCTACGGATTGCCTACCAAATATGGCAATACCTAGATCTATCCTTGCTTTTATGCCTAGCTAGGGGCGTTAAACGATAGCGCTTGTTGGGAGGCAACCCAATTTTATTTTTGTTTTTTGTTTTTGCTTATGTTTAGTAATAAATAATCCATCTACCTTCTGTTGGATGTGGTTTTATGTTTTAATTAGTGTTTGTGCCAAGTAGAACCTATAGGATAACCTACGATGATAGTTGATTTGATTCTGCTGAAAAACAGATACTTTGCGCGCACGAATATAATTTTGTTAAATCACAGAATCGTGCTTTTTGCGTTGATTCTTTTTTCTGCTGTTCAATAAACAAATTGTCCAGGACTTCCTATTTTGGTAGAATTTTTAGAGTTCCAGAAGTTTGCATTAGTTACAGATTGCTACAGACTGTTCTGTTTTTGACAGATTCTGTTTTGCGGGTGTTGTTTGCTTATTTTGATGAATCTATGGCTAGTAAAATAGTTTATAATCCATAGAAAAGTTGGAATACAGTAGTTTTAACACCAATATAAATAAAGAATGAGTTCATTACAGTACCTTAAGTAGTTCTTTGTTTTCTTTCTCTAACAGAGCTCACGAGATTTCTATTGAGTTTTGTGTTGTGAAGTTTTCAAGTTTTGGGTGAATTCTTTTGATGGATTATGGAACAAGGAGTCGCAAGAGCCTAAGCTTGGGGATGACCATGGCACCCCCAAGATAACCCAAGGACACCAAAAAGTCAAAGCTTGGGGATGCTCCGGAAGGCATCCCCTCTTTCGTCCACTTCCATCGGTAATTTACTTGGAGCTATATTTTTATTCACCACATGATATGTGTTTTGCTTGGAGCGTCTTGTATTATTTGCGTCTTTGCTTGTTAGTTTACCACAATCATCCTTTATGTACACACCTTTTTGAGAGAGCCATACATGAGTTGGAATTTGTTAGAATAATCTATGTGCTTCACTTATATCTTTTGAGCTTGATAGTTTTGCTCATAGTGCTTCACTTATATCTTTTGAGCGTGATAATTTTTGCTCTAGTGCTTCACTTAGATCTTTTAGAGCACGGTGGTGGATTTGTTTTAAAGAAACTTTTGATCTCTCATGATTCACTTAGATTATTTTGAGAGTCGTTAATAGCATGGTAATTTGCTTAATGTTAATATACTTGGTATTCAAGATATGTGAAAATTTCTTTTGAGTGCATTGAATACTAAGATAAGTTTGATGCTTGATAATTGTTTTGAGATATTAAGATGGTGATATTAGAATCATGCTAGTTAAGTAGTTGTGAATTTAAAGAATACTTGTGTTGAAGTTTGTGATTCCCGTAGCATGCACGTATGGTGAACCGTTATGTGATGAACTCAGAGCATGATTTATTTATTGATTGTCTTCCTTATGAGTGGCGGTCGGGGACGAGCGATGGTCTTTTCCTACCAATCTATCCCCCTAGGAGCATGCGCCTAATAATTTGCTTTGATAACTTCTAGATTTTTGCAATAAGTATATGAGTTCTTTATGACTAATGTTGAGTCCATGGATTATACACACTTTTTCCCATCCGACCACCATTGCTAGCCGCTCTAATACCGCGCACTTTTTGCCGATATCATACACCCACCATATACCTTCCTCAAAACAGCCACCATACCTACCTATCATGGCATTTCCATAGCCATTCCGAGATATATTGCCATGCAACTTTCCACCGTTCCGTTTATTATGACACGCTCCATCATTGTCATATTGCTAGCATGATCATGTAGTTGACATCGTATTTGTGGCAAAGCCACCGTTCATAATTCTTTCATACATGTCACTCATGATTCATTGCATATCCCGGTACACCGCCGGAGGCATTCATATAGAGTCATACTTTGTTCTAAGTATCGAGTTGTAATTGTTGAGTTGTAAGAAAAATAAAAGTGTGATGATTATCATTATTAGAGCATTGTCCCAAGTGAGGAAAGGATGATGGAGACTATGATTCCCCCACAAGTCGGGATGAGACTCCAGACGAAAAAAAAGAGGCCAAAAAAAAGAGAAAGGCCCAAATAAAAAAATGAGAGAAAAAGAGAGAAGGGACAATGTTACTATCCTTTTACCACACTTGTGCTTCAAAGTAGCACCAAGATCTTCATGATATAGAGTCTCTCATTTTGTCACTTTCATATACTAGTGGGTATTTTTCATTATAGAACTTGGCTTGTATATTCCAATGATGGGCTTCCTCAAAATGCCCCAGGTCTCCGTGAGCAAGCGAGTTGGATGCACACCCACTTAGTTTCTTTTGTAGAGCTTTCATATACTTATAGCTCTAGTGCATCCGTTGCATGGCAATCCCTACTCACTCACATTGATATCTATTGATGGGCATCTCCATGGCCTGTTGATACGCCTAGTTGATGTGAGACTATCTTCCCTCTTTTTGTCTTCTCCACAACCACCATTCTATTCCACATATAGTGCTATATCCATGGCTCACGCTCATGTATTGCGTGAAGATTGAAAAAGTTTTGAGAATGTCATAAGTATGAAACAATTGCTTGGCTTGTCATCGGGATTGTGCATGATTTAAATATTTTGTGTGGGGAAGATGGAGCATAGCCAGACTATATGATTTTGTAGGGATAACTTTCTTTGGCCATGTTATTTTGAGAAGACATGATTGCTTTGATTAGTATGCTTGAAGTATTATTATTTTTATGTCAATAAGAACGTTTGTCTTGAATCTTTCGGATCTGAATATTCATATCACAATTAAGAAGATTTACATTGAAATTATGCCAAAGTATCACTCCGCATCAAAAATTCTTTTTTATCATTTACCTACTCGAGGACGAGCAGGAATTAAGCTTGGGGACCTGATACGTCTCCAATGTATCTATAATTTTTTATTGCTCCATGCTACTTTATCTACTGTTTTGGACTATATTGGGCTTTATTTTCCACTTTTATATTATTTTTGGGACTAACCTATTAACCGGAGGCCCAACCCAGAATTGTTGTTTTTTGCCTATTTCAGTGTTCCGAAGAAACGGAATATCAAACGGAGTCCAAACGGAATGAAACCTTCGGGAACGTGATTTTCTCACCGAACGTGATACAGGAGACTTGAACCCTACTCCAAAACGTAACAGAGGCGGTCACGACAGTGGGGGCGCTCCCCCCCTAGGGCGCGCCCCCCTGCCTCGTGGCCCCCCTGTTGCTCCACCGACGTACTCCTTCCTCCTATATATACCTACGTATCCCCAAACGATCAGAACAGGAGACAAAAACCTAATTCCACCGCCGCAACCTTCTGTATCCATGAGATCCCATCTTGGGGCCTGTTCCAGAGCTCCACCGGAGGGGGCATCCACCATGGAGGGATTCTACATCAACACCATAGCCCCTCCAATGAAGTGTGAGTAGTTTACTTCAGACCTTCGGGTCCATAGCTAGTAGCTAGATGGCTTCTTCTCTCTTTTTGGATCTCAATACAATGTTCTCCCCCTCTCTCGTGGAGATCTATTCGATGTAATCTTCTTTTTTGCGGTGTGTTTGTTGAGACCGATGAATTGTGGGTTTATGATCCAACTTATCTATGAATAATATTTGAATCTTCTCTGAATTCTTTTATGTATGATTGAGTTATCTTTGCAAGTCTCTTCGAATTATCCTTTTTGGTTTGGCCAACTAGATTGGTAGTTCTTGCAATGGGAGAAGTGTTTAGCTTTGGGTTCAATCTTGTGGTGTGCTTTCCCAGTGACAGAAGGGGCAGCAAGGCACATATTGTATTGTTGCCATCAAGGATAACAAGATGGGGTTTTTATCATATTGCATGAATTTATCCCTATACATCATGTCATCTTGCTTAAGGCGTTACTCTGTTTTTAACTTAATACTCTAGACGCATGCTAGATAGCGGTCGATGAGTGGAGTAATAGTAGTAGATGCAGAATCGTTTCGATCTACTTGTCTCGGACATGATGCCTATATACATGATCATACCTAGATATACTTATAACTATGCTCAATTTTGTCAATTGCTCAACAGTAATTTGTTCACCCACCGTAGAATATCTATTCTCTTGAGAGAAGCCACTAGTGAAACCTATGGCCCCAGGGTCTATTCTCATCATATCAATCTCTATCGCTTTATTACGTGCTTTGTTTTTACTTTGCCTTTTACTTTTCACTTTGCATCTATCTATCAAAAATACCAAAGATATTATTTATCATCTCTATCAGATCTCACTCTCGTAAGTGACCGTGAAGGGATTGACAACCCCTAATCGCGTTGGTTGCGAGGAGCTATCGTTTTGTGTATGTACGAGGGACTTGTGCGTGGTCTCCTACTGGATTGATACCTTGGTTCTCAAAAACTAAGGAAAATACTTACGCTACTTTGCTGCATCATCCTCTCCTCTTCGGGGAAATCCAACGCAGTGCTCAAGAGGTAGCATGGGTGCACTCTGCGTGCCCCCACTGGTTTGTACAAAACACTTGACTCAGCACGAGTCGAGTGGAGTAGAAGACTTGTTAAACTCCAAGACAGGCACACCCCAGTGGGTGATCTGATATGAAACATAGACCCATGATAGTAGATGCACATATGGCAGCGAAGCAACAGCGACAGTTTTTCATGATTCAAAAGTTCAGTCAGAAGTTAACTGACCTTGATGTTGGTCTACAGAGCGGTGCTGGCATTATAGGCCACCTTACTGGCCTCGTGCATCACCTTCACTTGCTCCATAACAAGATTCACCTGGCGAAGAGCCTCTCCGGCGGCACTCGGCGAGTCGTCTGGAGTTTGGTATGAAGCAAAGAGTAATTGCGTCAAGGTGGCCGAAGTAGCCAGTGGATCAGACACATGAAGTTGCACTGGAGCAGTAGGAGTCAGAGCAGTCGACCCTGATGGGCGATCAGTCGTCAGTGGGTTGGCGAATGTGACGTTGGTCCGAACCGGATCTCCAGATCGCTTGACCACCATCTCTACGCCATTGTCGACTGAGGGACTTGAACCTCAAGCGCTCTCCCGCTCGAGCCCTTGCCTCTCCTCCTCCTCTCCTTCAGAGGCGCTTCTTCTTCATCATCATCGGGAAGCACGGCAATGTCTCGTGGAGCTACAACGAAAAGAAAACATTAGAAATTCAACTGACCGACAACTCAATCGACAAAATAAGTTTTGGTCGAGCGGACTTACCAGGTCGGGAGGTGGCCGCATCATCGGTTTCCTCATCTCCTGGGGCCTTGTCAATATCCATGTTAGTCGCGGCAGAGGTTGGGCTAGAAAGGTACATGATCCATTCGGTCAGAACAGAAGGATCAGCCAGCAGAGATAAACACAGGAAAGATGCTCACCCTGAGGCAACAGGGACGTCCATCTTGATCCTCGGCAGGGTCTTCCGAACCTTTGGAAGAGCAACCTTGGGCTGCTTGGCGACTCTCTCTGTTGGCTCCGGAGTTGACGTCCGAGTGCGCTTCTTCGTTTGGGTGCTTGGGGCCACATTCTTACCGTGCCCGTCCGCTGGGTCATGATGTTGCTTGATCGACGTTCTGAGTGAGGCGACGAGTGCCAACGTTGTCAGGACCCCGACTCAATGCACACCGATCTTAGCATGATGGGTTGACATCCAGTCCATACCCAAGATGATATTAATATCCGAAGATTTGAGAGCTATCAATGATGCAAGGAAAACAAGTCTGTCGACTTGAATTTCATTCCCTTGGCTTACTCTAGAGGTTTTCCATCTAGAACCAGGAGTAGAAATTTCCATGGTAGAAGGCATGTCATAGAATGAGGTGTTATGCAAACGGGCATAGTTTTTGGATATAAATGAAGGAGATAATCCACTATCAAAAAGAACAAATGCCGGATGGCAATTAACAAGGAGCGTACCGAGAACGATGTTAGGATCCTCCTGAGCCTCTTTAGCTGAGACACAATTCACATGTCCACGTACAGCGGTGGCCGGCTTGGTGTAGTACACCTTCCCTATTGGCTTGCCATGGCCAACAGCCTTTCCAGACTGGTTGGGGTTGGGGTTGGTCTGGCGACACTCTCGCATGTAGTGGCCCGGTTCTCGACCTACTGACATCAGCCTTGCACAATGCTGATGCAGTAAAGCTTTTCTGGAATTTAAATAAATCTAAATGATTATTTATTTTGAGAAAATGACCAAAACTTCTAAAAATCATAGAAAATAATCTATAACTCAGAATGAAATAAATTATGTATGGAAAATGACCAGAAAAATCCAAAGAATCTGTTTATGGCATTATCATGCATGTTTGAACAACTTAAAGCTGCTGTATACAACAATTTGAGTTAATGGCATTTGAAATGTCATATATGGAGTTTGAATTTGAATCTTAGATTCAAACCAACTCCATTTAACCTGCTGCTAGTTGCATTAGCTCAAACCATAGCATATTGCCATGTCATGAGCATGCATCATATTGTGCATTGCATTGATTGTCTTCTTCCTTGTTTGCCGGTGTTTGTCCCCTCTCGATAGACGTGGTTCCGACGATGAGTTTGATGACACCGATGGAGAACTATACTATCTTCAGAAGTGCCAGGCAAGTAAAACCCCCTTGTTCATTTCGATACAATCCCACTCTCTCGCTCCAGCTCTCTTTTACTGCATTAGGACAACAACGATTCAACTATTACATGTTGCAGTAGTTGAACCCCTTATCCTTTGCATGACATGTCATTGCCACAGTAAATAGATGAAACCCACTAGCATGAGTAGGAGTTGTTTGAGCCCTGATGTGCCTACTCATTCATGATTGTTTGTCATGCCTGCTATGCTTAGATTTGTGTCAGGTCTAATTCATTGGGGATGAATTGGAACAGTGATGAACATGTCCTACCGTGTGTGAGCTAAGTGTGTGAACACGATTTGGTAAAGGTAGTGGTGAGAGGCCATGTAGGAGTACATGGTGGGTTGTCTCATTGAAGCCGTCCTTAGGAACCGAGTTCTGTGTTTGTGATCCATGAATAGCTACTACCATGCATTGGGCTCCTTAATTGACTCTCTCGGCTTCTTAACCACCCTTGTCCTCTGTCCAGGAGTTGCAAGTAGTTTCTGGTGTTTGTAGTATGCTGGAGGCCGTGCGCAGCGCTGACCCGAGGGGTGGGTTGTGATGCGGTAGGCACGTGGCCAGGTATGCCGGGTGCCTGTTTGGTGTCGCGGAACCCTGTACACATTGTTCGGGGCCGTATGTGGAAACCTCGGCCAGACTCCCTGCAGATGGAACCTGAATAGGCGATAAACCTGGACTAGAGACTTGAGTGTTTAGGTAGGCCATGGCCGACACCCTCGTTGGGCTTCCGCTTGAAGGTTGCCGAGTACATGTCGTGTAAACGACGGTAAGTGGTGAGAGTGTGTGTGAAGAAGTACACCCCAGCAGGGTTAACAACATCTATTCGAATAGCCGCGTCCGCGGTAAAGGACCTCTGGGTTGCCTATACAGTTCATAGACAAGTGAAAGTGGATACTCAAAAATACGCAAGATAAGCGTGAGTGCTATGGATGGCGTTCTCGTAGGGATACGGGAGTGGATCCATAGTGGTGTACTGATATGGTGAATATGTGGACTCGTGTGCGCCACCTCAAAAGAGTTACTTGCAGTCGTAGTTAGGATAGCCACCGAGTCAAAGCTGGCTTGCTGCAGTTAAACCCCACCATCCCTTTGTTGATAATGATGCATATGTAGTTAGTTCTGATGTAAGTCTTGCTGGGTACATTTGTACTCACGTTTGCCTATTTTATGTTTTTGCAGAGAGACTTGAGTCTCACTAGTAGTTCCATGTGGACTTTGACGTTTAGCTTGTTACCTCAGCTACGATCTTGTGCCCTCGATAGGATCTGGTAGATAGTCGGGCTTCTCAGCCTTTTCCATTTGTAGATGTCTGTACTCAGACATGTTAAGCTTCCGCTTGTGCTTTGACTTGTATGCTCTGAATGTTGGGTCATGATACCCATGTTTGTAATATCTCGCTCCTTGGAGCCTATTGAATAAAATACTTGAGTTGTAGAGTCATGTTTTGATGCCATGTTGTATTTGCACATATCAAGCATATTGTGTGTATGCTATTGAAATGCTTCGTATGTGTGGGATCTGACTATCTAGTTGTTTATCCTTGGTAGCCTCTCTTACCGGGAAATGTCTCCTAGTGCTTCCACTGAGCCTTGGTAGCTTGCTACTGCTCCAAAACACTTAGGCTGGCCGGCATGTGTCCTTCTTCGTTCTATGTTTGTCCCTTCGGGGAAATGTCATGTGGTGTCTACCGGAGTCCTGTTAGCCTGCTACAGCCCAGTTTACCGGAGTCCTGCTAGCCCAGCTGCTATAGCCCGGATTCACTCGCTGATGACGGACACGTTCGTTGCTGGGTCATGTATGCCTATCCCTGTAAGCTAGTGCCACTTTGGGTTCACGACTAGCCATGTCAGCCCGGGCTCCTTGTCATATGGATGCTAGCGACACTATCATATACGTGTGCCAAAAGGCGCAAACGGTCCCGGGCCTGGTAAGGCGACACCCGTGGAACACCATGCGTGAGGCCTCAAAGTGATATGAGGTGTTACATGCTAGATCAGTGTGGCACTGAGTCGGGGTCCTTTCGAATGCTTCTTCTTCGTCCGACTCCTCGCTTTCCTCCTCGTCTTCTTTGTCCGAAGATTCCCATTTGCCGCTCTCCTCCGCATTGTTCTCTCCCTCTTGGCCCTGCTCCAGAACTTGTTCACCATTGGGCATCGAGTACATCTCAGTGAAAACCTACAAGACAAGAAGTCGAGTAAAAGTCAGTCGGGCTCAAGAGCAGTCGGGATGTGTATTCAAAAATAGTCGGAATGGAGGACACACCTTGTCTGGCCGATTGTCATCACTGAAGGGGACGACTCTCCTAGCTCCTCTGGGGTTGTCCTTGTTGCCTGTAATGCTCTTCAAGCACATGGCCACTGTCTTGGCCGGTACTTCTTCTGGATGAACCCGAGCAGTGTCGTCAGCCCCAGAGTACATCCACTTGGGATGGTCATGGGCCTGGATAGGCTGGATGCGTCGACTGAGGAATACTTCCAGCAGGTCCATGCTAGTGACACCCTGATTGATCAGTTGGACCACCCTCTCAACTAGCATGTTCGTCTCCACGCTCTCGGCATCAGTCACTTTCAGCGAGGAAGGAGTCTGAACACGATCAAAAGTCAAGTGGGGAAGTCTGGTCGACTGACCTGGAGTTGCAAGGTCCTGGCAGTAGAACCAGGTCGACTGCCAGCCTCTAACCGACTCAGGAAGAGTCATGGAAGGGAAAGAGCTCCTATGCCTCTTCTGGATACCCAAACCCCCACACATATGAATGACATGTGTTTTCTCGTCACTCGTGTTTGCTTTTTTCACCGACTGAGAAAAGATGGTGAAAATATGCTTGAAAAGACCCCAGTGCGGTCGACACCCCAGAAAGTTCTCGCACATAGACACGAATGCAGCAAGATATGTGATGGTATTGGGAGCAAAGTGATGGAGTTGGGCACCGAAGAAGTTCAAGAAGCCCCGGAAGAAGGGGTGCGGAGGAAGTGAGAAGCCTCGGTCGACATGGGTGGCGAGTAGTACACACTCACCCGCTCGAGGCTGCGGCTCCGTCTCCCCCTCCGGCAGCCTCGCTGCACCCTTGGCGATAAGCCCGGACTCCACCAGCTCGTCCAGATCTTCCTGCCGGAGCAAAGACCGGATCCAATCGCCTTGGATCCAACCTAGCGGCAGCACCGAGCGCAACGACGACCCGCGATTCTGCTTCTTGCCTTTCGCCGCCCCCGTCGCCTTCTTCACGCATTCCAGCACCGCCGTCTTGTCCTTCACCATGGTGGCGGAGCGGCAGCGTCGAGAGCGGAGGAGCCGGATGCAATGGAGAAGCAGAGGAAGAGGGGAGAAAATAGACGCGCACAATGCAGGTGCCTCGGCTCCATCGCCTTATAAAGGCCCACTTCCGAGTGGCTGACGTGTGGGCCCAGGCAATCCCGTCAAATCCCGCAATAGTCACGCGCGGAGTATGTGGCGAAAAAGGTGGCGCGGAGATCGAGTCACTCTTGTTTATCCATCCCGCTAACCTCGGCATGCTCCGTTCCGCGCGCTTCCCCGAAATTTCAAATCACGCGAGATCCAGGATACGCCGCTACCAATCACGCCAAAGATTCTGCGCGCAGAAACAACACTCGACAGATGATGTTACAAATTCACTCGGTAACTTTCTGAATCGATCAAGGTGACTGAATCGAGGCTGAAGTTCCAACATGAGTCTTCTGTCCTGCGTAGAATACTCATGAGGCGCAAGGCTCGGAGCAAGATCAACTTCAACCTTCTTTCCACTCGAACCTTAATCCATTCGGGGGCTAATGATGAGGATACAAACCTAGGGTAGGGTCACAGGCCTGACCTATACACCATACCCAAGGTCACTACCCTAGAAGCAAAGAAGTCCAAGAGACAAGAAGGAATACCAAGGAAAAGTGTCGAGTGCAATCCACTCGACCAACCATATCACTCGGGTAGCCCTCTTACCTGATGTCACTCGACCATACAAGAAACCACTCGACCTAATGGAGACCAGGAGTCACTCAGAAATGCAACGGTCAGGCTTCACTCCGTAGTCTTTAAGATCATTAATAGCACTTATGGCTGGCGTTATCAGTAACGCCCCGTCTTTATGTACATTGAACCCCTTGTAATGGAGGATGGTTGGGGTCCTGGCGCACTCTATATATGCCACCCCCCTCCTCTAGCACAAGGGTTCGCACCCCCTGTAACACCACACGCATATAATCCAATCGACCACCTCCGAGCACCGAGATGTAGGGCTTTTACTTCCACTGTGAAGGGCCTGAACTTATAAATCCTGTGTATACAACTCCACCATAGCTGAGATCTTGCCTCTCCATACCTACCCCCTTTCTACTGTCAGTCTTAGGACCACGACAGTGGGCGCGAGGAGGAGCGCGGACGTTGGCAGCAAGCACATATGCACATCTTCAAAAGTGAGCTCATCAAGCTGATCTAGGGTGGGGGATCGGAACTAGTCGTCAAACTTGGCTCAGTCCTTGCCGTTGGAACGAAACTTGCCCATTCTAAGGCCTCTGGTTGGGCCAAGGTGACTGTCGAGGATCTTGGAGAACGCATCAAAGCTTTTTGCGATAGCGATGGCAGAGCTCGTGGGTGTCGATGAGGTCGAGAGGGGTGGAGTTCCATAGGGGGCGCCACCGCCGGGAAAGGACGGTTGTCCGCGCCCCACATTTGATTGGGAGGAGGGAGATGATGACTGTCAACATATCATCGGGGAGGCTGCTGATGAAGTCTAGGCCTGTTGGAGTCGCTTGCGGTTCTAGCTCAAGCTCACCCCGCCTCCGCTTGTTGGCAGCCCCGTTCTCCACCTCTGGAGTCTCCTTATCAGTGGCGCTTTCTGATAGAAATGGGAGTGCAGGGGATATTTAGTTAAAACAGGGCAATAGAAAAGTGTATTTTAGTAACTAGAAGTTATTAGGTACGAATATAGTAAGAAAAGGGAATAACAATTGGCTGCTTAAGTACTACACAATTCATTTGACATTGCTGGGTAAGTCAACATGTAGATAGTTGAAAAGAAAACTTACTTCGAACAAAGTCTGGACGGATGATTTTGTCGGGAAAGTTAGCATATATCTCATGTACAGGCCCTTTTATGTGCAGTGCAATTTTAGTGCCAGCTTTCAGTACATAAAACTTAGAAATTTCTGTCCAAAAGCCAGTGCCAAAATAGGAGTCACCACGTTCATCAAGTCTTACAGTAGCAACGATTGTAAATCCATGGTTTATGTGTAGTATGACATCCCTGCAGTCTTGATTTATGTAAAGGGAAAGATTGTGCACTGCATATTCTCTTGCATAGCAAGGGACGCGCTGCAGAAAATGGTAGGATTTTTAAAGAAAATATGGTAACATGCAAATATGGGCCCAAATTGAATGAACTGTACAGCAGTTGAAATCGAAGGACAAAAATCTATAATTAAACAGATAGGGTAAACATGATGTCATGGAAATATGAGACTCGAAAGAACAATACATCATTAATTTGCCTAATATAGAAAGAAGAGGGGGGAAATCCCCTTTGACGTATATGGTGCATGTGGCACCTTTTCTCCAAATGTAGCAATATTTAGAATATATATGTTCAGGAAAGTAGGCCATGCCAACCGATTTAGGGTGAGATTGAACATACCGCGTGCATCCTCAAGTCATCTGGTACGGTGAGATGGAATCTCTGGCGGAGTCCTCAAAGTCCTGATGTGTCGGCGCACTGTACACTCTATGAATGAAAGAAAACCCTCAAATCAGGTCAAATAAAAATGAATTCACGGCGATTTCCACCGGGTGATTAGAGTAGGCATATGAACTGGGATAAGAGATGAGATAATATCTCATTAAATTAGTTACCTTGTCGTCCATGAGAAAGAACTCTCAGTATGGCAGATTCCCCAACCAAGCAGAGCTGGGTCGACTGTGAGTAGCGTCGAGAAAGCCGATGGCGATAGGCGGAGGCAAGCGGAAGTAGCGAAATGCAGTGGGGTTTGTCAGCAGCCTGGCGGTGGCGGTAGGCGTCAATCTAAGTGGTTACCAACATGATATGTGGTGCCATGCATAGATGCGGAGGAGCTTGTGCAGGTGTGAATGGGGACCGGAGGGGGTGGCAAGCGGGGGTGAGGGTTTTTGTGACATGGGGATGGCGAGGGTTTTCTTTTTTCTTTTTTGAATTGGGTGGTGAGTGTTTTCTGTCCCACAAAGAATTTTGGAGGCAACGATTTGCTAGAGCCAACTGTGTGTGATTGTCGCAATAGGCAAAACGAAAGTCATTGCATACGGTTCCAATTTTGGGAACCATGTGTGATTGAAGAAACATGCAAAATGAAAGTCATTGCACACAGTTCCAAATTTGTACCAAATTTCTTTGTAATTTGTACCAAATTTCAACCAAATATTTAACTAAGAAATGTTTATGCATGTCACCAACAATTATATCATTGAACACTATGTCCAAATATGCATCCAACGATATAATTTTTGCTGACCTGCACTAACATTTTGTTAGTTAAATCTTTGGTCAACATTTAACACAAATTACAATAGGGACCAATAAACGAGGATGGAGGTAGATTCCATCAACCAAACTGATTGCATCCATATCCCACAGTTAGACATAAGTAAACATAGATTAACATAGACAATAAGCGTACATGTGCACAAGCATAGTTCAACCGTCATTAAGCATGCTCAAGCGTACATAGTTCAATCCCACATCTCATCTCACATGCCGGCACGATCCTGAATCTTCTCCAGGTACTCGGCGTACGTGTCGTGCACCACCCTGCGGGAATACTTCTGCTTGAAGGATCCAACGGCTCGTCCTCTTCCATGCGCCAGAACACTTTGATAGGCATCATGAAGCTTGTGGTTGCAAAATGGGCATCGATAGTCGCCGTTCCAGGTCCTAATACGCCTATTATGCATTCCTTCATAAAGCTCCCTCGGGATTTGCCTCTTGTACCTCCTCTGGACATCTTCATCCTTGCTATCCACATCGTCAGACAGCACCTATACAAATAGTAAAAAAATGTGGCGCCAAATTAATGGTTACAAACTAATCTCTAGAGAACATTTGGCAGTTGCTAAAAATTGGCATCAAATCAGCGACAACATGTCGTGAAGTAGGACTAGGAATTTATGGCTATTTATTTATACATATCCAGAGATTATGGTTCAATTTTTAAGCACATTTTTCTATGTACAGACCAATCTTGAAGAAAATAATGGCACAAACATATGTAGGTCATTCAAAATCAATTGTCAAGTCCTGGCTAGGAATTATTAGCACGAACCCTAACCCAAGTCGGATTACTAGCAGAAATCATTTCCACAGATGAAACAACCAAACACTTATCACTTGCACCATTCAAATAATCAATACACTACACGGATCTAACGAAACTTACTCAGATTTGATGGATTGGGAGAACATAACCATATGATTTCTATTCCAAAAAGGGGGAGGCGGGAGTAACCAGAGAAACCCTAGGATATATTTGACACATAAATGGGTATAGATGACTAACCAGTTGTCTGTCATCGTCGAAGTCATCGCCGGAGTGGTAATCGGAGTCGTCACCAGAGTCGGTGTGGAACTCCACCTCCGACTGTGGAAGCTCGATGTCGTCGACAATGTCAGGGTGCAGCGATAACTCGCCGGCGATGATGGCAACCTCTGTCTCCATCTCCACACCATGCTCTGGTGCTTTAGCAGCCCCGGCGTCGCCACTCCCACCGATGGGGCGCTTCGGCAGCATCCTCATACACTGACGGCTTTGAGGACTGAGAGCGGCGTCGAGGATTGATACGTCCATTTTGCATCATTCTTTTATATCGATATTTATTGCATTATGGGCTTTTATTTCACGTTATGTCACAATACTTATGGCCATTCTCTCTTATTTTACAAGGTTTACATGAAGAGGGAGAATGCCGGCAGCTGGAATTCTGGGCTGGAAAAGGAGAAAATATTGGAGACCTATTCTGCGCAACTCCAAAAGTCCTGAAACTCCACGGAATATCTTAAAATAAATAAAGAAAAATCGTCGCCAAAGATGAAGGCCAGGGGGCCCACACCCTGCTCACGAGGGTGGGGGCGCCCCCCTACCTCGTGGCCCCCCTGGTGGCTCTCCGATGCCCATCTTCTCCTATATGAAGTCTTTTGATGAGAGAAAAATAGAGGGCAACCTTTCGGGACGAGACTCCGCCGCCACGAGGCGGAACCTTGGCGGAACCAATCTAGGGCTCCGGTAGAGCTGTTCTGCCGGGGACACTTCCCTCCGGGAGGGGGAAATCATCACCAACGCTCCTCTCATCGGGAGAGGGCAATCTCCATCAACATCTTCACCAGCACCATCTCATCTCCAAACCCTAGTTCATCTCTTGTATCCAATTCTTGTCTCCAAGTCCGGGATTAGTGCTAGTAGGTTGCTAGTAGTGTTGATTACTCCTTGTAGTTGATGCTAGTTAGTTTATTTGGTGGAAGATCATATGTTCAGATCCTTTATGCATATTATTACCCCTATGATTATGAACATGAATATGCTTTGTGAGTAATTATGTTTGCTCCTAAGGACAAGGGAGAAGTCTTGCTATTAGTAGTCATGTGAATTTGGTATTCGTTCGATATTTTGATAAGATGTATGTTGTCTAGCCTCTAGTGGTGTTATGTGAAAGTCAACTACATAACACTTCACCATTATTTGGGCCTAGAGGAAGGCATTGGGAAGTAATAAGTAGATGATGGGTTGCTAGAGTGATAGAAGCTTAAACCCTAGTTTATGCATTGCTTCGTAAGGGGCTGATTTGGATCCATATGTTTCATGCTATGGTTAGGTTTACCTTAATACTTTTGTTGTAGTTGCGGATGCTTGCAATAGAGGTTAATCATAAGTGGGATGCTTGTTCAAGTAAGAACAACACCCAAGCACCGGTCCACCCACATATCAAATTATCAAAGTACCGAACGCGAATCATATGAGCGTGATGAAAACTAGCTTGACGATATTCCCATGTGTCCTCGGGAGCGCTTTTCCTATTATAAGAGTTTGTCCAGGCTTGTCCTTTGCTACAAAAAGGATTGGGCCACCTTGCTGCACTTTATTTACTTTTGTTACTTGTTGCTCGTTACAATTTATCTTACCACAAAACTATCTGTTACCACTTATTATAGTACTTGCAGAGAATACCTTGCCGAAAACCGCTTATCATTTCCTTCTGCTCCTTGTTGGGTTCGACACTCTTACTTATCGAAAGGACTATGATAGATCCCCTATACTTGTGGGTCATCAAGACACTTTTCTGGCGCCGTTGCCGAGGAGTGTAACGCCTTTGGTAGGTGGAATTTGGTAAGGAAAGATTTATATAGTGTGCTGAAATTTTCTGTCACTTGTTACTATGGAAAGTAATTCTCTGAGGGGCTTGTTCGGAATATCTTCACCCCGTCCAGTAGAGCAAAGAGTTGCTCCTCAACCTACTAAACCTATTGAAAATGAAACTCCTTTTGAAATCCCTTCGGGTATGATGGAAAAACTGCTAGCTAACACTTCTACGGGAGATGGAACAAAGCATCCTGATGAACATCTACTCTATGTGGATGAAGTTTGTGGACTATTTAAGCTTCCAGGTATACCCGATGATGTTGTTAAGAAGAAGGCCTTTCCTTTATATTTGAAGGGAGATGCATTTCCATGGTACAGGCTATGTGATGATATGAGATCATGGAACTATAAAAGATTGAAATTGGAATTTCGTCAAAAGTATTACCCTATGCATCTTGTTCATCGTGATCGCAATTATATATATAATTTTTGGCCTCGCGAAGGAGAAAGCATCGCTCAAGCTTGGGGGAGGCTTAAATCAATGTTATATTCATGCCCCTATCATGAGCTCCCAAGAGAAGTAATTATTCAAAGTTTTTATGCTCGGCTTTCTGATGACAATCGCACCATGCTCGATACTTCTTGTGTTGGCTCTTTTATGATGAAGACTATTGAATTTAAATGGAATTTATTGGATAGAATTAAATGCAACTCTAAAGATTGGGACCTCGACGAAGGTAAGGAGTCAGGTATGACACCTAAGTTTGATTGTGTTAAATCTTTTATGGATACCGATATTTTCCGTAAGTTTAGCACTAAATATGGACTTGACTCTGAGATAGTAGCTTCTTTCTGTGAATCTTTTGCTACCTATGTTGATCTCCCCAAGGAGAAGTGGTTTAAATATCATCCTCCCATAGAAGTAAAAGTAGCTGCACCTATTAAAGTTGAAGAAAAGACTGTCACCTATAATGATCCTATTGTTCCCACTTCTTATGTTGAGAAACCACCTTTCCCTGTTGGAATGAAGGATCATGCTAAAGCTTCAACTGTTGTTTGTAAAAGCAATATTAGAACTTATACACCTCCTGAGAAAGTTAAAGTAGAACCTAATATTGCTATTGTTGAAGATCTCTTGTCTGATAATATTGATGGGCATGTTATTCAATTCTGTGGTGAAACTGCTAGAATTGCTAAACCTTGTGCTAGAGATAAACGTAGACCTGTGGTAGGTGTGCCTGTTATTTCTGTTAAAATAGGAGACCATTGTTATCATGGCTTATTTGATATCGGTGCTAGTGCTAGTGTAATACCCATTGACTTATACAAAGAAATTATGCATGATATTGCACCTGCTGAGTTAGAAGATATTGATGTTACAATTAAACTTGCCAATAGAGATACTATATCCGCAATGGGAATTGTTAGAGATGTTGAAGTCTTGTGTGGAAAAACCAAATATCCCGCTGATTTTCTTGTTCTTGGTTCTCCACAAGATAGCTTTTGTCCCATTATATTTGGCAGACCCTTCTTGAATACTGTTAATGCTAAGATAGACTGCGAAAAGAATGTTGTTACTATTGGCTTGGATGATATGGTTCATGAGTTTAATTTCTCTAAATTTGGTAAACAACATCGCGAGGAAGAATTGCCTAGTAAAGATGAAATTATTGGTCTTGCCTCTATTGCCGTACCTCCTAGTGATCCTTTAGACCACTATTAGCTAGACCATGAAAATGATATGTTCATGAATGAAAGAAGGGAAATAGATGAAGTATTCTTTAAACAGGAACCTATTCTGCAACACAATTTGCATGTTGAAATCCTAGGGGATCCTCCTCCACCCAAGGGTGATCCCGTATTTGAGCTTAAACCATTGCCTGATAATCTTAAATATGCTTATCTTGATGAAAAGAAAATATATCCTATCATTATTAGTGCTAACCTTTCAAAGCATGAAGAAGAAAGATTATTGAAATCTCTAAAGAAGCACCGTGCCGCTATTGGATATACTCTTGATGATCTTAAGGGCATCAGTCCCACTCTATGTCAACATAAAATAAATTTGGAAGCGGATGCAAAACTAGTTCGTGATCCTCAACGACGTTTGAATCATAAAATGAAAGAAGTGGTAAGAAAAGAAATATTCAAGCTTCTGGAGGCAGGTATAATTTATCTCGTTGCTGATAGTCAGTGGGTAAGTCATGTCCATTGTGTCCCTAAGAAGGGAGGTATTACTGTTGTCCCTAATGATAAAGATGAATTGATTCCGCAAAGAATTATCACAGGTTATAGGATGGTAATTGATTTCCGCAAATTAAATAAGGCTACTAAGAAAGATCATTACCCCTTACCTTTTATTGATCAAATGCTAGAAAGATTATGCAAACATACACATTATTGCTTTCTAGATGGTTATTCTGGTTTCTCTCAAATACCTGTGTCGGCTAGAGATCAATCAAAGACTACTTTTACATGCCCTTTTGGTACTTTTGCTTATAGACATATGCCTTTCGGTTTATGTAATGCACCTGCTACCTTTCAAAGATGCATGATGGCTATATTCTCTGATTTTTGTGAAAAAAATTGTGAGGTTTTCATGGACGATTTTTCCGTCTATGGTTCCTCTTTTGATGATTGCTTGAGCAATCTTGATCGAGTTTTGCAGAGATGTGAAGAAACTAATCTTGTCTTGAATTGGGAAAAGTGCTACTTTATGGTTAATGAAGGTATTGTCTTGGGGCACAAAGTTTCTGAAAGAGGTATTGAAGTTGATAAAGCCAAGGTTGATGCTACTGAAAAGATGCCATGTCCCAAGGACATCAAAGGTATAAGAAGTTTCCTTGGTCACGCCGGATTTTATAGGAGGTTCATTAAGGACTTCTCAAAAATTTCTCGGCCTCTGACTAATTTACTACAAAAAGATGTACCATTTGTCTTTGATGATGATTGTGTAGAAGCATTTGAAATACTTAAGAAAGCATTATTCTCTGCACCTATTGTTCAACCACCTGATTGGAATTTACCCTTTGAAATTATGTGTGATGCTAGTGATTATGCTGTAGGTGATGTTCTTGGGCAAAGAGTTGATAAGAAATTAAATGTTATCCATTATGCTAGTAAGACTCTAGACAATGCTCAAAGAAATTATGCTACCACCGAAAAGGAACTTTTAGCGGTTGTATTTGCTTGTGATAAATTCAGACCCTATATTGTTGATTCTAAAGTAACTATTCACACTGCTCATGCTGCTATTAAATATCTTATGGAAAAGAAAGATGCAAAACCTAGACTTATTAGATGGGTTCTCTTGCTGCAAGAATTTGATTTGCATATTCTTGATAGAAAAGGAGCTGAGAACCCCGTTGCAGACAACTTATCTAGGTTAGAGAATGTTCTTGATGACCCACTACCTATTGATGATAGCTTTCCTGATGAACAATTAAATGTCATAAGCACTTCTTGTAGCACTCCATGGTATGCTAATTATATTGTTGCTAAATTTATACCACCTAGCTTCACATACCAACAAAACAAAAAGTTTTTCTATGATTTGCGACATTACTTTTGGGATGACACACATCTTTATAAAGAAGGAGTAGATGGTGTTATTAGACGTTGTGTACCTAAGCATGAACAGAAAAGATCCAACGCAAGTGTCACTCCGAAGCTTATGGAGGACACCACGCTGGAGATAGAACTGCACATAAGGTATTGCAATCTGGTTTTTATTGGCCCACTCTCTTCAAGGATGCCCGTAAGTTCGTTTTGTCTTGCGATGAATGTCAAAGAATTGGTAATATTAGTAGACGTCAACAAATGCCTATGAATTATTCACTTGTTATTGAACCATTTGATGTTTGAGGCTTTGATTATATGGGACCTTTTCCTGCCTCTAACGGATATACACATATTTTAGTTGCTGTTGATTACGTTACTAAGTGGGTAGAAGCTATTCCAACTAGTAGTGCTGATCATAACACCTCTATTAAAATGCTTAAGGAAGTTATTTTTCCGAGGTTTGGAGTCCCTAGATATTTAATGACTGATGGTGGTTCACACTTTATTCATGGTGCTTTCCGTAAAATGCTTGCTAAATATGACATTAATCATAGAATTGCATCTCCATATCACCCGCAGTCTAGTGGTCAAGTAGAATTGAGCAATAGAGAGCTCAAATTAATTTTGCAAAAGACTGTCAATAGGTCTAGAAAGAATTGGTCCAAGAAATTGGATGACGCATTATGGGCCTATAGAACTGCATATAAGAATCCTGTGGGTATGTCTCCGTATAAAATGGTTTATGGAAAAGCATGTCACTTACCTCTCGAACTAGAACATAAGGCATATTGGGCTATTAAAGAGCTCAACTATGATTTCAATCTTGCCGGTGAGAAGAGGTTATTTGATATTAGCTCACTTGATGAATGGAGAACCCAAGCTTATGAAAATGCCAAGTTGTTTAAAGAAAAAGTTAAAAGATGGCATGACAAAAGGATACAAAAGCATGAGTTTAATGTAGGTGATTATGTATTGTTATACAACTCTCGTCTAAGATTTTTTGCAGGAAAACTTCTCTCTAAATGGGTAGATCCCTACATTATCGAGGAGGTCTATCGTTCGGGTGCCATAAAAATCAACAACTTCGAAGGCACAAATCCGAAGGTGGTAAACGGTCAAAGGATCAAACACTATATCTCAGGTAATCCCATAAATGTTGAAACCAATATTATTGAAACCGTAACCCCGGAGGAATACATAAGAGACACTTTCCAGACCGTTCCAGACTCCGAAAAGGAATAGGTATGTGGTACGGTAAGTAAACCGACTCCAAAAAATTTTTAAGACAATATTTCTCTGTTTTGGAATATTTAGAAAAATAGAAAAATTAAGTGGCAATCCGGGAAGGACACGACGCCTCCATGAGGGTGGAGGGCGCGCCCTACCCCCTGGGCGTGCCCCCCTACCTCGTGAGCACCTCGTGTGCCCTCCGGACTCCGTTTCCTGGCACGATACGTATTTTGGTCGGTAAAAATTCATTATATATTCTCCCGAAGGTTTTGACTCTCGTATCATGCAAATCTCCCCTGTTCTTGTTTCGAGCTATTTTTTCTGACAGGTCTAGATCATCATGACGACCCCAAGTGCTTCCAAGGACAAGTTCTTTGAGAAGGTGATCAACCCTTACCTCACGGAGGTGCTGCGACACCCTGTAAGACCTTGAAGTAAGTCTAGAGGGGGGTGATTAGACTACTTGACCAATAAAAACTTAACCTTTTCCAAATTTTATAGTTTGGCAGATTTTAGCTATTTTAGGACAAGTCAAGCAATCATCACACAATTCAAGCAAGCATGCAAAGAGTGTATAGGCAGCGGAAATTAAAGCATGCAACTTGCAAGAAATTAAAGTAAAGGGAAGGGTTTGGAGGATTCAAACGCAATTGGAGACACGGATGTTTTTGGCGTGGTTCCGATAGGTGGTGCTATCGTACATCCACGTTGATGGAGACTTCAACCCACGAAGGGTAACGGTTGCGCGAGTCCATGGAGGGCTCCACCCACAAAGGGTCCACGAAGAAGCAACCTTGTCTATCCCACCATGGCCGTCGCCCACGAAGGACTTGCCTCACTAGCGGTAGATCTTCACGAAGTAGGCGATCTCCTTGCCCTTACAAACTCCTTGGTTCAAATCCATAATCTTGTCGGAGGCTCCCAAGTGGCACCTAGCCAATCTAGGAGACACCACTCTCCAAGAAGTAACAAATGGTGCGTTGATGATGAACTCCTTGCTCTTGTGCTTCAAATGATAGTCTCGCCAACACTCAACTCTCTCTCATAGGATTTGGATCTGGTGGAAAGAGGGTTTGAGTGGAAAGCAACTTGGGGAAGGCTAGAGATCAAGATTCATATGGTAGGAATGGAATATCTTGGCCTTGACACATGAGTAGGTGGTTCTCTCTCAGAAATGGTAAGTTGGAAGTGTAGGTTTAGTCTGATGGCTCTCTCCACGAATGAAGAGGAGGTGGAGGGGTATATATAGCCTCCACACAAAATATAACCGTTACACACAATTTACCAAACTCGGTGGGACCAAATCGTTAAACTCGGTCGGACCGATTTAGTAAACCCAGTGACCGTTAGTGATTTTCGGTGGGACCGACATGCATCTCGGTGAGACCGATTCGGTTAGGGTTAGGGCATAACGTAATCTCGGTAAGACCGATTACACAAACTCGGTGAGACCGATTTGGTAATAAGCTTTCTAGAGAGTTTATCAGGTAAACTCGGTGGGACCGATTTGCTCTTTTCGGTGAGACCGAAATGTTACAAAAAGGAAACAGAGAGTTTACATTGCAATCTCGGTGGGACCGATCGCTCACTTTGGTTAGACCGAAGCGTTACGAAGGGTAACAGAGAGATTACAATCCCATCTTGGTGAGACCGAGATCCCTATCGGTAAGACCGATTTGCTTAGGGTTTGTGGCAGTGGTTATGACTTTTGGAATCGGTGGCGCCGGATTGGAAGAATCGGTGTGACCGATTTTGGCTTTGGGTTTAGGTCATTTGTGGATGTGGGAAAGTAGTTGAGGGTTTTGGAGCATATCACTAAGCACATGAAGCAAGAGGCTCATTAAGAAACACCTCATCCCTTCTTGATAGTATTGGCTTTTCCTATAGACTCAATGTGATCTTGGATCACTAAAATGTAAAATGAAGAGTCTTGAGCTTTTGAGCTTGAGCCAATCCTTTGTCCTTAGTATTTTGAGGGATCCACTTTCATCATCCATGCCATGCCATTCATTGAGCTTTCCTGAAACAATAGTCTTGGAATAGCATTAGCTCAATGAGCTATATGTTGTTATGCATTACCAAAACCACCTAGGGATAGTTGCACTTTCAATCTCCCCCTTTTTGGTAATTGATGACAACATATAGATCAAAGCTTCGACAAATGATAATAACATTTAAAGAACATCGTCGCTTTGAGAAGCATGTGATAAGCAAGAGCTCCCCCTAAATTTGTGCATAGTTTTAGATTTGCTTTGAACTGCAAATGCACAATGAATTAGGCTCATGGGTTACTCTTCCATGTCACATACATCTTGGTGGAGCGCTCAAAATAATAAACAATGAATACATGCACTCATCACCAAGCATAGTGAGTGATCACATAAGATAGATAAGATAATATCAAGCATGCATAAGTGTAGCTTATGATCAAACACATGATCATCAATGTCTCACAAGCATAGTATCTCAACCAAAAGCAAACAAAGATTGAAAACCCACCAAATAAAGCAAGAGAGAACAAAAGCAACACTCTCTCTCTCGAAGCCTATGATCTATACATTTTTCTCCCCCTTTGGCAACAAGTTACCAAAAAGTTCATCGAAAATGCATAGTGCTAGATCGACTCTTAGGCTTGATCTTCTGATGGTGGTGTCCTGATAACTCCAAGGACGAAGGCTTCAGTTGATGTAGAGGGTGCTGGAGTTGATGCTGAAGCTGGTTGCACTGGAGCTGAAGGGGCAGTAGCTGGTGCTGAAGTTGTTGCTCTAGTGTCTGTCACTGGCACTGCAACTGACCTCTGGGCTCTGGGCACTCTGGCAAACACATTTGTGGTAGTCTTGCCCTTCCTCTCCTGCATGTCATCCTGCAGCTGCTCCACAACTGACTGAATCTCAGTTACCTTGACATCTAGATCATAGAATTTTTGTTCCATGATTCTTTCCAGGCTCTCCTGGTTTTGAGTTAGGGTGGCCAACCCCTTCTCAATCCTCAGAGATGATGCTATCAAGTAACCAAGATGCTCCAGTTTGATTTTCAAGAAATATTCAGATGCCTCCTCTTGAGTTGGCATCTTGGCAGCCTTCTCCCTCTTTGCCTTCTCCTTCTTCTCCTGAGCTTGAACTGATGATGGATCATCTTCATTCATGACAACCTCATTGTCCTCAAAGTTTGGATAAAGTGGAAAGTGTTCCTTATCCAACTGATATTTTCCCGTGCCCATCTTTGAGTTTATCAATTCTTGAATCTGAGGTGCATATCCACAGCTCCTCTTCTAATCTGCTGCAGTCCTCTTGATTGTTTCAACTATAAGGCTCATGACTTTGAATTTTTCTAGCACATCAAATAAATGCAACATATTGATGGCATGCCCTCTGATCATGTTATGGTCACCTGACTTGAGCAACAAAGTGTGCCTCAGAATCCAATTTATGGTTGTCAACCCTGACAGCAGAAAGGGAACTGATCCAAAAGTGAAAGTCTCTAGGGCTTTGTCTGGGATCTCCTTGTACATGTGTGCCATGGTATTGTGTCCCATCTTCTTCTTTGCATAAATGTCCAGATCATCATCATTTTCCTTTGGGGCATTGATCAGACTTTCCCATTCTTCAACAGTAGATTGGTACCTTGTACCTTCAGACATCCAAACAATTCTACCATCTGGGTAAAAATGTGCTGTGGAGTAGAATTGCATGATAAGTTCATCATTCCAATCTGTGAGCTTTTCCCCAACAAAATCTGCAACTCCACAACCAACAAAGTTGTCTTGCACTCCAGGATAGTTGTCAACCCACCTCATGTCACAAACTATGGGCTTCTTGTCCAATAAGATTGTCTCATAGAAGTCCTGCTGTTCCTTTGTGTGGAACCTGTAATCAACAGCAGTTCTTCTTATTGTGGCATATGGATCTGCCATTCTGCACAGTCTCAGCCCTGAATCCTTCCTGATTTTCATGTCCTCAGCCACAGGATGGGCATCATTGTGGTCTGGTATCTTGGGCTTGAGCTTTCTTAGAACATGTCCTTCTTCATCTTCCTCCTCAGCAACATTGGGCACTGGGGCCTTGTTCTTCTCAGCAGCTGGAATACTCCTAGTATTCCTCTTTGGAACAGACTTGGCCTTGGGGGCAGCTTTGGGTGCTTCCTTGGGCTTAGATGTTGCAGCCCCTGATCTGATTGCATCACCCATAAGCTTAGGTGCCTTTGGTGCTGGTGCAGCAAGCTCTTCCTCTTCCATCATCGAAGGTTGCCCTACAACTCTGGCCATGGTCTTCTTGACCCTTTCCTTCCTCTTCTTGCTTTCATCAGCTGGCTCTTTGGGATCAGGATTTTTAGGTAGTTGAGTTGATGCTCTGGCCTTGGGCATAGGTTGCCTTCTTGCAGGCTTTTTAATCTTCATGCCTGGCTTATATCCTCTGCTAAGCCATATTCCTTCTTGAGCACCACTTTATTGGAAGTAGCCTCATCTTCCTCAGCCTTGTAATCTTCATCCTCTGAATCTGAAGTTCTTTTCCTCCTTTGCCTAGTTGCAGCCTTAGGCAAATTGCTAGGAGTACTTCTGCTCCCTTCATCTGAAGTACTGGAGGGACTAGTGCCCTCACTCAAGTCCATCTGCTCTTCTGGCCTGTTCTGACTGTCACTTTGATCAGACATACTGCAAAAGCTGACTGCTGACCCTGTGAAGAGTTATAGATGAGATAGAAAAGATGAGCATCACGAAATGCAGAGGTTTTTGCAAAAGAATGACTCAAAAGTTCAGTATTAGTTTTCCACAGAAAGCATTTCGGATCCACCGATTTTCAAACTCGGTGATATCGAAGCAGTTTTGGAACCTAAACTGATGATCTCGGTTGGACCGAGTTTCAGTTCGGTGGTACCGAGACTGCTAGGGTTTCACAGAATCCTCAAATCGGTTGCACCGATTAGTAATTCTCGGTCAGACCGAGAGTCACTAGTGCAATGGCATGAGCCAAATCGGTGAGACCGAGTTTTTCAACTCGGTGTGTCCGAGATGGTTTCGGCGGAAACCTAAACCTAAAAATTTGAATCACATCTAATCTATGAACTACTTTGGCTGGATAGAAGGGTTTCAATCGTGGCAAGAATCAATATGAAAACAATGTGCTAGGAATCAGACGTGGATAGCACAAAGATCAAGTCCATACCCTAACTTGGCGGTGGACTTGCTATGGCGGCAACGGCAGGGACGAAATCCGTTGACGGCGGTGAAGACCAGCGACAGGAGGCTGCTAGCGATGAGGAGACGATCCGGAGACCACGATGGCAGAGCGAGCTGTTGCGCGGGCGAAGGGTTTCGGAGAAATTTCCAAAATTTTGCCCGTGGCTATATATAGCCTGACCCTGTCAGTGTGACCGAGTGGAACAACTCGGTGGCACCGAGATGCATAACTGTGTTCAGTTACAGCAAATCGGTGAGACCGAAAAGTTCAAATCGGTTGCACCGAGATTGAAAACTCAGATCAACTTGATGATCTCGGTAGGACCGAAATGGAAGAATCGGTCAAACCGAGAATCACAAAGAGGTTTTGGAAGTTTAAGTCTATGATGAATCGGGGACTCCGAGTGCTCCTCACATAGAGTGGTTCGAATTTGACTTGATCAAATTTTGTGATGTAGCATGAATAGAGTTTGAGATGAGAAAAGCATAGATAGCTAAAGAAGGTTCTTAGGCATTCTTGTCCATCCACTTGGCACACAGAAAAGAACCAAACAATCAAAACAACAAGTGGATGTCCTTGAATGAGTAAAATATGCACCAACATGCTCACACAATAAGATGGCTATTGAAATATGTGGCAAAGCATGCACAACCAATTCTAGCATCTATCAAACAATTGGCGATGACTAGGTCATCTATATATGAGTATATTGACTTAGGAGTCAAATGAGAACATTTGATCATAGGTCATACTCATCGTTTAAGCTCAAGTGGGGTTACCACTTTTACATAATGCATTAATGTGTTCACACCATTAGAGTTGCTTTGACTCAATTCTTAGAGTTAAGCTCCCCCTAAATGTGAGATCCCCCCTTGGAGGGATGAACTAACCTTGGGTTTTGTCGATGATGACTTCATGTAGGTGTTGAAGATGTAGATGCTCAATGTTGATGTAGTTCATTTGGAGCAATCCTTTGGAGTGAGTTGCACTTTCAACTTGCCTACATGGGTTAGTCCCACAAGGAACAAACAAGAATATCCATAGACATAGAGTGATGCACACACAAGATGATGTCCATGAAAACATTAGGTTACCTTGTACCTTGCCTTACCAACATGAGGGTTTGTGACTCCTTGAACTAGTGCAAGATGTGAAGGTTGATTGCACTTGTTCTTGCCAAAATGATATGAGTGAAGAATGTTGGCGGAGTCACCCTCAAGAACTCTCTAGTTCTTCTTCTTTGGGATCCACATCATCTTGACGGGAATCCTTGGAGTTGTAGTTGTACTTGATGAAGTAGAACTTGACGTAGTCTTGGGATCCCACTTGACCAAGGCCTTGGGTGCTTCTTTAAATGCATCAATCTCCTCTTGAAGCTTGTCCTTGCCTTTGTTCTTGTGGTCTTGTGGTGGAAGATCATCTTGAGCTTGTGTCCCCTTGAAGTAAGTAGGATCATACTTCTCTTGTTGAGGAACAAACTTTGTCTTGGGGTATTGATCTTTTTCCCACTCAACTCCATTGGCGTTGAACTTTCGTTCAGAACCAACACCTTGATTCTTCTGGTGCCTTCCTTGCTTGCGTACAATTTCCTCGAATTTCTTACTCCTGGCAAGGCTCTTGTAAACACCTTTCTCTATAATTCCCTTCAATAAACTATTTTCTTGCTCAAGTGTAACTTGGCTAAGAGAATCATTAGTGGAATCAAGAGAACTACTAGAAGCAACAATATTGGATTTAACATTATTATTGTTACTACTAGAGGAAGTATCTTTCTTGTACTTGTTACTAGACTTGACTTGAGGCATGTAAGTAGATAAGAGTAAATGCTTGAAAATGTAAGAAGAACTTTTCTTGCGGAGGTCATCATTGATTGCCTTTAAGAACTCATGCTCTTGCTCAAGATTGAGCTTTTCAAAGCGTAACTTCTCATGAGCCCTTAAAAGTTCTCGATGATCTTTGAAGATAGTTTCATGAGCCAACTTAAGAGTGTTTAGTTCTTTAGTTAGAATCTCAATTTTCTCCTTATCATTGTCATTCGTTTGATTAGCATGATTAATTGACGTTTCATCATAGTATTGATCACTAGAGTTGTCAACAAGTAAATCATCATCTACAAGCAAGTCATCTTCATCACTATTAAAATCAACATACTCGGGATGTGTTACCTTTGGACCTTTGTCCATGAAGCATATTCCAATTCCTTCATTTGGTGAATCAAATATGTCGTAGGAGTTGGTTGACACAAGTGCTAGACCGGCAACACCTTCATCTTGAGTATTTTCGCAGTCGGAGTGATAGCTTCTCTCGGAGTGTTTGTCGGAGTCGGAGCCGGAAACCCATTCACCAAGATGAGCTTGATGTCTTTGTTTTGTGTAGCTCCTTGATGACTTGTCCTTCCTTTCCGAATCCTTGCTTCTCCGTGAGGGTCTTCGTTCATAACGATCATCTCTACTCCTTCTCTCTCTTGGTGGTGATTCTTCTCTTTTGCTCCTTCTTCTTGGAGAATATTCTCTTCTTTTGTAGGGTGTCGTACACTCATTGGAGTAGTGTCCAGGCCTCCCACAATTGTAGCAATTTTGCTCTCAACTAGAAGATCTGCTTCTTTCTTTGCTTCTACTCTTGTAGAATTTGTTGAAGTTCTTCACCATTAAGCTCAATTCTTCATTGAAGGTTTGTTTCTCACTTGATGATGTGGGGGCTTCACTTGAGGCTTTGTAAGCACCACTTGACTTGTTGTGAAGTTCCTCCTTATCCTTGAGTGACATCTCATGAGCAACAATCCTTCCAATGACTTTTGTTGGCTTGAGATCTTTGTATTTTGGCATCATTTGGATCAATGTGCACACGGTATCATACTTTCCATCCAATGCTCTTAGGATCTTCTTGATGATGAATTTGTCGGTCATCTCTTCACTCCCTAAGCCGGCAATCTCATTTGTGATAAGAGCAAGCCTAGAGTACATTTCAGCGACACCTTCACCATCCTTCATTTTGAACTTGTCAAGCTGACTTTGGAGCACATCCAACTTGGATTCCTTGATGGACTCGGTACCTTCGTGCATATCAATCAAAGTATCCCAAATTTCCTTTGCATTCTCAAGACGGCTGATCTTGTTGAATTCTTCGGGGCACAATTCGTTGAAGATGATGTCACATGCTTGAGCTTTGTATTGCAGCATCTTTAATTCTTCCGCATTTGCTTCACGGTTTGGTTCTCTCCCATCGAACAATTCACCTTGCAAGCCAATACAAATAATTGCCCAAACGGCGGGGTTATGTCCAAGAATATGCATTTTCATCTTATGCTTCCAACTAGCAAAATTAGTACCATCAAAGTAAGGACCTCTACGGTGATAATTTCCCTCACTAGACGCCATACTCTCCTAGGTTGTGAAACCAAGGCTATGACCACCAAAAGCTATGGAAATCAAAGCAAATGGAGACCAAGGCTCTGATACCACTTGTAGGACCTTGAAGTAAGTCTAGAGGGGGGTGATTAGACTACTTGACCAATAAAAACTTAACCTTTTCCCAATTTTATAGTTTGGCAGATTTTAGCTATTTTAGGACAAGTCAAGCAATCATCACACAATTCAAGCAAGCATGCAAAGAGTGTATAGGCAGCGGAAATTAAAGCATGCAACTTGCAAGAAATTAAAGGGAAGGGTTTGGAGGATTCAAACGCAATTGGAGACACGGATGTTTTTGGCGTGGTTCCGATAGGTGGTGCTATCGTACATCCACGTTGATGGAGACTTCAACCCACGAAGGGTAACGGCTGCGCGAGTCCACGGAGGGCTCCGCCCACGAAGGATCCACGAAGAAGCAACCTTGTCTATCCCACCATGGTCGTCTCCCACGAAGGACTTGCCTCACTAGCGGTAGATCTTCACGAAGTAGGCGATCTCCTTGCCCTTACAAACTCCTTGGTTCAACTCCACAATCTTGTAGGAGGCTCCCAAGTGACACCTAGCCAATCTAGGAGACACCACTCTCCAAGAAGTAACAAATGGTGCGTTGATGATGAACTCCTTGCTCTTGTGATTCAAACGATAGTCTCCCCAACACTCAACTCTCTCTCATAGGATTTGGATCTGGTGGAAAGAGGGTTTGAGTTGAAAGCAACTTGGGGAAGGCTAGAGATCAAGATTCATATGGTAGGAATGGAATATCTTGGCCTCAACACATGAGTAGGAGGTTCTCTCTCAGAAATGGTAAGTTGGAAGTGTAGGTTTAGTCTGATGGCTCTCTCCACGAATGAAGAGGAGGTGGAGGGGTATATATAGCCTCCACACAAAATCTAACCGTTACACACAATTGACCAAACTCGATGGGACCGAATCGTTAAACTCGGTCGGACCAATTTAGTAAACCTAGTGACCGTTAGTGATTTTCGGTGGGACCGACATGCATCTCGGTGAGACCGATTCGGTTAGGGTTAGGGCATAACGTAATCTTGGTAAGACCGATTACACAAACTCGGCGAGACCGATTTGGTAATAAGCTTTCCAGATTGTTGGTCAGGTAAACTCGGTGGGACCAATTTGCTCTTTTCAGTGAGACCGAAATGTTACAAAAAGGAAACAGAGAGTTTACATTGCAATCTCGGTGGGACCAATCGCTCACTTCGGTTAGACCGAAACGTTACGAAGGGAAACAGAGAGATTACAATCCCATCTCGGTGAGAGCGAGATCCCTATCGGTAAGACCGATTTGCTTAGGGTTTGTGGCAGTGGCTATGACTTTTGGAATCGGTGGCGCCGGATTGGAAGAATCGGTGTGACCGATTTTGGCTTTGGGTTTAGGTCATTTGTGGATGTGGGAAAGTAGTTGAGGGTTTTGGAGCATATCACTAAGCACATGAAGCAAGAGGCTCATTAAGCAACACCTCATCCCTTCTTGATAGTATTGGCTTTTCCTATAGACTCAATGTGATCTTGGATCACTAAAATGTAAAATGAAGAGTCTTGAGCTTTTGAGCTTGAGCCAATCCTTTGTCCTTACTATTTTGAGGAATCCACTTTCATCATCCATGCCATGCCATTCATTGAGCTTTCCTGAAACAATAGTCTTGGAATAGCATTAGCTCAATGAGCTATATGTTGTTATGAATTACCAAAACCACCTAGGGATAGTTGCACTTTCACACCCTCAAACCATTGAGATGCGTGATGGGTTGCTGCACATCCGTGATGTTGAGGGACCAAAGGGAACCGGAAGCGTGGAGTCGAGGCTCGAAGCAATGGAGCAACAAGTTTTCAAGTGCCAGGGGATGGTGGAGCGTGGAATCAACACTAGCCACAAGATGCTCGCGGAGTTCACCAACAACTATGAGCCGGATGCGAAGAACACCGAGGAGGCCATCTTCAAGCTACATGAGAAGATCAAGCACCTCCAAGCCCAAATCTATGATCTGCAAAATCAAAACTGTGAGTATGAATATAGATTCAAAAGGATGAGTTTGGCTGCAGATTTGAGGATTCCGGAGACTCGATCATCCTTCTATGATGGTGAGCCTATGTCATGGAAGGTGGACAACAAGCCTGCATCATCAACAACACCTCCACCATCAACAACAAAGAAGGAGACATAATCACATGGGTATGGGCACTCCCCTTGGCAACCGCCAAGCTTGGGGGAGGTGCCCTGGTATCGTATCACCATCACAACTCCTATCTTTACCGTTTCTCTTAGTTCGATCCTATTAGTAGTATCTTGATTTGGTAGAATAAAGTCATGGCATGATCTAGTTTTTAGTTTTTCTTTATGATCCTTCTTTGTAATCGAGTCCGTGAGCTATATAATAAAGATTAGTGTGAGTCAAGGGCTTGATTATTTTGCCATGATCTTGGGTGAATAAAAGAAAAGAAGAAAAAGAATAAAAAGAATCAAAGAATTCATATTGATCTTATTGAAAGTAATGACTTCACATAGAAAGAGTATGATGATTAAAAATTGTTGGGAGTTAGCAAATATAGCTTTGGTCATCGTTGCAATTAATAGGAAGTAATAAGGAAAGAGAGGTTTCACATATAGATATATTATCATTGACATCTTTTATGATTGGGAGCACTCATTAAAATATGACATGCTAAAGAGTTGAGGTTGGACAAGGAAGACAACATAATGAGTAATGTTTTCTTACATCTGAGATAAAGTATGTTGCCATGGATCCTCTAACGTGTTGAGCTTGCCTTTCCCCCTCATGCTAGCCAAATTCTCAGCACCAAGTAGAAATACTACTTGTGCTTCCAAATACCCTTAAACCAGTTCAGCCATGAGAGTCCACCATATTTACCTATGGATTGAGTAAGATCCTTCAAGTAAGTTGTCATCGATGCAAGCAATAAAAATTGCTCTCTAAATATGCATGACTTATTAGTGCAGAGAAAATAAGCTCTGTACGAACTTGTTGTGGACGTAATAAAAGCGACGGACTGCATAATAAAGGTCCACATACAAGGGGCAATATAAAGTGACGTTCTTTTCCATTAAGATTTTGTGCATCAACCCTAAACGCGCATGAAAACCTCTGCTTCCCTCTGCGAAGGGCCTATCTTTTATTATTATCCTCTACCTTATGAAAGAGTCACGGTGATCTTCACCTTTCCTTTTTCATTTTATCCTTTGGCAAGCTCAGCATGTTGGAAAGAACATGATATATATATATATATATCTAATTGTATGTAGGGGAGCATGAATTATTATTGTTGACATTACCCTTGAGGTAAAAGGTTGTGGGGCAAAACTATAAGCCCCTATCTTTCTTTGTGTCCGATTAAAACTCCGTAACCACAAGTATTGCGTGAGTGTTAGCAATTATGAAGGACTAAGTGATAGTTGAGTATGTGGACTTGCTTTTAAGCTCTGACATAGACTCTTTCCGATGTTATGATAAATTGCAATTGCTTCAATGACTGAGGTTATAATTTGTTGGTGCTCAATAAGGTTTATGATTCATACTTTTGCATTGTGAAAAGATCATCACTTGAACATAAGTAATCATATGAAAAAATCTATATATGTTGCAGTTATGGAAATAATCATGATGCCTTCATGTCTGTATTTTATTTATTTTTGTCGACGCCTCTACCTCTAAACATGAGGACAAGCGAGGTCTAAGCTTGGGAGAGTTGATACGTCCATTTTGCATCATGCTTTTATATCGATATTTATTGCATTATGGGCTGTTATTTCACGTTATGTCACAATACTTATGGCCATTCTCTCTTATTTTACAAGGTTTACATGAAGAGGGAGAATGCCGGCAGCTGGAATTCTGGGCTGGAAAAGGAGCAAATATTGGAGACCTATTCTGCGCAACTCCAAAAGTCCTGAAACTCCACAGAATATCTTAAAATAAATAAAGAAAAATCATCACCAAAGATGAAGGCCAGGGGGGCCACACCCTGCTCATGAGGGTGGGGGGCACCCCCCCCCCCTGGGGCGTGCCCCCCTACCTCGTGGGCACCCTGGTGGCTCTCTGACGCCCATCTTCTCCTATATGAAGTCTTTTGATGAGAAAAAATAGAAGGCAACCTTTCGGGACGAGACTCCGCCGCCACGAGGCGGAACCTTGGCGGAACCAATCTAGGGCTCCGGCAGAGCTGTTCTACCGGGGACACTTCCCTCCGGGAGGGGGAAATCATCACCATCGTCATCACCAACGCTCCTCTCATCGGGAGAGGGCATTCTCCATCAACATCTTCGGGTGCGGTCGGGATCGTCGCTGCTGCTCGCAAGCGAGGGAGCTGAGGCGCTGGAGGGGCTCTACGGGTCGCGGCAAGCACAACGGGTGCACGCCCGTGACCAAATGGTCACCGGGGCTTCGCCGGCGACGAGCCCGTGCGGCGGAGCGTCTCGGCTCCGGTAGGGGGGGCGGCTAGAGCTCGAAATCGAACATGGGGTTAGGGGGAAACGAATCAGGGGCTCACGGGGATCATGCAGGGAGGGTCAGCGAGCTCGGGGAAGCACGAACGGCGGCGAATCGACGGCGACCATCGGCGGCGGTCGAGGAGGAAAACAATGGCGTGGAGGCGATGCAGAGCTTCCCGAGGGGCTTGGCTTGGTGGGGAGGAAGAGGGGGTCGCGGCGGAGCTCCTGAGCTCAGCGGAGGGGCGAGGGGTGGCCGGTGGCGGCTGCTATGGCGAACGGCGGCGATGGGTGCGTCGGGTGAGAGAGAGAGCAGGGGGAGAAGCATGGGAGAGAGGGGGGGATAAGGCCAGGGGATCGGGGCGGCTGCGTGGCGTCGTCCGGGGCATCGAGGGCGACGAGAAGGGCGCCAGGCAGGCAGGAAGGGAGGTGGCGTGGCGCGGTGGCGCGCGCGCGCGCCGGGCACACTCCCCTCCCTCTGTCGAGGACGAAGACGACAGAGGAGGGAGGCGGGCTGGGCCGCCTGCTGGCTGGGCGGGACAGGGAGGAGCCCAGGTAAGCTCCTCCTTTTATTTATTTTTGTTTTTCTAATTTCTGACATTTGTTTTGATTTAAATAAAATATTAAATCATTTTATAATCTTATGCCAATTTTTGCAGGAGCTAGATATATTATTCCAGAGCTCCCCAACAGATGGCATAATTTTTGGACATATATTAATATATATAACTAATATATTTCCAATGCAAATATTTATGCATTAATTCCAAATGCCCAAAATAAATACTTATGAGCTCTTAAAAATATTGGTTTGATTTTTATCTCTGTCCAATATTTTCAGAGAGCAACATGAGCATTTTCTTGGACCTTTTTGGAGAAATTTTTATTTGGATCATTTTCAGAAATGATTCTGAGGGTTTCACAAATCCCCATTTCAAGTTTCTGATGAAAGAGTAAACATGATGCAACACTCTAATGCATGACTAGCTAGGGTGTGACAAGTCTACTGTGATTTAACTAGTGTGGAATATAAAAGGGGGAAACCATAAGCATTGGGAGTATAGTGTTGAGTGTGACATGGCGGATCCGAAGGTGCAAACCAGACAAAGGCAACTTCGCAACCAAGACAAGAAATCAGAGTAAAGCAGTGGCGATCTATTTTCTTGCTGCGATAAATAAGTTGAGTAGATACGGAAGAGTACCGCCTCTGGTGCGGCGCCGTGTATGCATCTGCTGAGAATTTGACGGTGCTGCGGTAGCGATGGCTGTCGGCGGCGTGGAAGCAGATCTAGGATGGTAGACGGTGGCAGCGGGGTGCGGTGGATGAGACGGTCGTAGGAGCGGCCCAGCAAGGTGGACGACGGCGGGGATGAAGCAAGAGTACGGGATGCAAGGTTCCCGGTCTGAAGCCGTGGATGAGAGAGGTCGATCTCTTGTAATGGACGGCGGCGTCGGCGTATCAGCTCCAGCATGGTGGAGGAGGACGGTGGTGGATGGGGCGGCGGACGGCGGCGGACGGAGGAGGGTGGGGTGGAGAGGGTGTTTTGGCGCCCATGGAGTACGAATGGGGAAAAGGGAGGTAGAGAGGAAGGGGGAACCATGTATTCAGGACACGCTTGTCTCAAATGTGAGGAAATTTACAAACTTAGCCCCCATTTCAAATTTCCTACATCAGCAATATTAGTCGGTTGGGGATAGGATGGTAATCTCGCATACACCGAATATTTGCCCACGAGAGTTTGTTTTTGGCGCCCACCGTGTATGAATATGAATCGGGGAGGGAGTCGATTTCGGCCGAGGACATACTGTGTTTTGGCGCCCACCGTGTATGAACCCGGGTGAGAGGCGGTTACGTCACGTTTGGGTGAAATTACAAACCTACCCCTATCGAAACCTATAGAAATCCAGCAGATAGGCTTTCCATGGTAGGGATAGGCAGCAATAATTTCCATCTCGCAGATTTTGGTTTTGGGCGGTTACTGCGACTTTCCCCGCTCCGTTCAAATTTTGCAGAGTGTATGTTTACCGTGCCAACTCAATTAGAATCCCGTTTGTATTCTATTTTTTTCGGGCGGGATCCATTTTCAATTGGAATTAAATTCTATATACATCATTTTTTATATATATACTTTCAAAAGCACAACATCATTTATACATAAATATGATTTACAAATGGCATGATCTCAGATTCATAAGGTTGTATACATCAATTTGGATTTTCAAATATTTGAAACCACTTTATGTTGAAATCCAATGTATGCATTCCTCGCTAACTGTCTCCAATTAATGTGTGTTTCATGCAGGGTTTTTTTACTTCTCAAACATGTATAATGTGTTTCACACATGCAACATATAGTGTAATCCCGTTTATACATTAATTGCATATAAACCATGCATTGTTTGTAATTAAAGAATCTATGGATCACCAATATTGATAAATTATATAACATTACACGTGTGCCCAAATTCAAATGAATATGCATGTTTGATACACCAATTTGCGTTATGATATTATCAATGTCGTAATATCCATTTTAAATATTTGAATCCCCTTTAATCCAGACATTCGTCTCATATAGCTATCACTCATGCTTATATAGGACTATCTATCTGGACCTATACGCGTTCATCGTCTCTCAGGTATCTCTCGTGCTACTTGTATGTCGACAATGATATTTTATCTTCGTAACACACTGACGGTACTCGCTCCCTCGACCTTCATCACTCTATCTCTCTCTAAGTATATCTCGCTCCCTGCTATGTGTCTCTAACTATGATTCTCCATGTGGAATCTCTTTTTCTCACACAAACACAAAACTTTGTCTCCCGGGGTCTCATTTCTCTCTACTATTCCCATGTGTGCCACTCGTACACCCCTCATCCCTCATACAGAGATGTCTTTCGCTCCTTAGATATGAGAACCTACGACTCTTCCTCTTAAATATCTCTTTCTCACACACAAACACAAACTCTGTCTCCCAGGGTCTCATATTTCTCCATTGTTCTCTTGTATGTCGCTCACACACACTCTCTCTCCATAGAGATATCTCGCCTTCCCTCATATGTCTTTCTAGCTATCACTCTCGTTGTGAAATATCTTTCTCTTTCGCAGACACAAAACTCCGTCTCTCGAGATCTAATTTCTCTCTGATATCTGTTTGTATGTGACTCACATGCACCCTCTCTCTATCTCTCTCACACCCACACACATAACTCAGCCTTCTGATCCACTCGAATCCTATCTCTAACGCACACTAGCTAGCATCTTTATCTTTCTATTTATCTGTTTCTCCATCAACCTTCTTTCTCGCCCTCACTCTTGATTCCTATCACGCACACTACATATGTTTCTCTCTACATACAGTCAAGTGCCCTCTCACACACATATATAACTTCACCCTCTGAACCACCCGGTGGTCATCTCCAACACCCAAACTAACGAATGTCCCTCTAGCTAGCATCTCCATCTCTTTATCTATCTGTAGTTTCTCCGTCAACATTTCTTTCTCGCACGGAGTCTTGCTTCCTATCACCCACACTATATATGTCTCTCCATACATATGCATTTATAGGTTGATCTGTTTTGCACAATCGTTGTGCCTCACTCCCTCTGCTCACCATAGATGAATGCTCCAGCCCACGCCACTATATCTTAAAGACAAAAACACATGCTCAATTGTCGGGCCTTCTTCCCTGCATTCTCACATGCATGCATATTGTCATACCGATCCGTCTCTCCCATGTCGTTGATCTTATGACTTATGTCTTCTTTCTTTTATCTCGATCATGCGCGCACACACACACACACACATCCCACGTATACATGTATACCTCTCACACATGCACGTTCAAGGTCTCTATGTCTCCATACATAGTTAATTACCCTCAATCCTAACGCCACATCGAATCGTTCTCCTCTTGTGTGCACATAACTTCCGCCTGGATGGGTAAAACACACACTCACACTTAACAATCTCCTTCTAGCTACCCGCCCCCCCGCCTCTCACTCTTCCCCTATATCCCTAAACCAATAAGACCATCCCTTTGTTTAATTCCCGCCTACATGCACCATTGATATATAGTAGTCTTCCTCGGTGTCTCTTGAACAAACACGTTCTCTCGATGTCGACTCCTCTCACGCGCACACACCTTCTCTTCCCTTTCTACAGGCATTTTCTCTCTCGCACCCCATCGTTGGTGGCCTCTGCCATACACATCACCTCTCTATGATGAAGCAATGCACACTTAAATTACATCCGCCACAGAGGACCC
>NC_041393.1:262398377-262446782 GCF_002162155.2 Triticum dicoccoides
CACACACATGCTCTAGGCGGAGCATTTGTTCCTACCACCCTTCATCCAACCTTACCCGTATGATAAACAATCACCATAATTTACTTGCATAACATGGACAAATTCCACTTTACTTTAGTAGTCAGCAAACTTATCATCTGTACCCTTATAAAAAAATGAGTTGGTGATGATGGTGTGCCTGCCATCTTGTAATACAGACCATATGATCTATATCTGATGGATAGAAAGCAAACTATGATAATTTTACAAAAGATACTCACACCTCTCTCCACATCCTTATCTCCCACAACCTCATTGCTCAGCAATTAAAAAAGGAATAAGTCTCTGGAACAATCTAGCATGCATGCTGGCCGCTGCCGCCTGCCGGCGTCGTCCATCCCCATGCCTCCGTCCATTCCGACCACCAGTCACCACCACGCTCCACTCATCCTCACCTTATCTCTCATCTTTCATTTTTTCGATGACATTCTCGATATACCAGTTTTCCGATAAAATTCTCGAGATATCATTAGTTTTTACACATGGGATTACTCCTACATGGGTCAATCACAACATGTGTTATGTTAAAAAATGCATATTGATGTTCCGTGCAATGCACAAGAATCTTGCTTGTAATTATATAACGCAAATCATGAGCAGGAAGTGACATGTTTTTGACACAACCACTTTAACATGGCCACGTAAATCACTAGCTAAAGTAAATACCATTATACTTTTATCCCGATGCAAAAGGTTGAGTACATGTCCGAAGAGTAGAGTCGCAGACACGCATTCTGTCTCTCAGAATCTCTCTCACACACACACCAGTTACGTGACGCACACTTAAGCAGACACGTATGTTACAATTTGTGCACCCGCGGGTACACGTGATGTTGCGCATTTATTTAAGCCGGAAGGCGAACCCAAACAGTAGCTGCATTCATTCCCCTCCCGTCGCCTCTTCTCTGGTCGCCGTCACCCGGTAGCCATGGCCCGGCCGAAGGTAACAACATATGCCATACTCCCGCCAGAGCGGCGCTTTAATATGGAAATTTTAGTGGTCATGCATGCATCTTTTTGTGCTAGCAGTCCTATATAAGGGTTGACCGGTTGCTTCCCGCGGACGTGCGCGGGTGGTGGAAGAGGAAGGAGAAGGGAAGCGGACTTTGGAGTAACATTTTTTACCACAATTTCTTAGGAAACTGAGTGCAATAATTGAGTAGTTTTGCAAACTACCAGTACTACACCTGAAACGGTTCAAAACCTATACTCCCTTGCCAGCGCGCGCTTCCCGCATGAAACGGTCAGCGTCGCCCTGGAGCGTCAGTGCCGCATTAATGCCCGGCCAGAGTGGAGGCGACCTCTCACTGGCGCCGGCTTTGAAGTGGCGCGGCGGCCAAGAGAGCGCCGCTTCCCGGTGCACGCGACTGCTCTGCATCGAGACTAGCCATAGGCCCTGTTTGGATCCATGGGTTAGAGTTAGTTTGAGCTAGTTGGGGCTCAAATAGCCCTAAAGTATCCAAGCATGAGGGTTTAAATTGGAGCAAGTTGCACCGAACCCACCAAAAAAAACTATCCCACCCAAGAGGTGCTAACTGGAGATAGTTCTCATTGGGACCACTGAAAACTCACTTTTCTCTCTCCATCAAGTGCATTTATTGTCAATCTAACCCTGTCACCCGAACACCTCTTTGGCTACAGTTAGTTCAGGGTTAGTCATGAGTTAGTCTAACCTCTAGCTAAGTTAGAGTATCAAACAGGAGCAGTATAGGACATGCAAGTTGCTCAAAGCATACAGTCAAATTCGTACGTGAAAGGATTTTTTTTCTTTTTGAAAACGAAACGTGAAAGGAATTCTTTTTAGAATGCTCTTGTCATGTCGCTAACATGTGATGAGTTAACCGACCTCAATAGACGGCAAAAACGCCAGCCCGCCGCACTTTGATCGAGACAAGGAGGGAGAAGCAATACAGGCTGCTGGATTACTAGAGATAGGTGTCGCATGGAAGCCAAGAAATATGGTGATAGCGTGGGTTAGCCATGTACTAGTATGATGTAACTACACTGGGCTGCCGTGTTTCGTACTCTTCCAGTCCACTGTGGAGATGATTGGTTTATTTTATATCGCTGAATAATATTAAATATTATGAGTGCAGACGCTCCACCACGAGGTTCCTTGCTCCTTCTCGGTCTTCGGGAATCTATGTTCTTCCACTTTAATTTTTTTTACGTGAGCTTTGTTCATCCTTTTGCCAACACGCGAGACATCTAGCATCAAGGTGCACGTGTTATTCAAGGATCGTTCCATCTATATGAAGAACACGTGGGACTGGAACTACGAGGCGGACATGTACCCAGGAGTGGACGTACGAACCTAAGTAATGTAGCGCAGTAAGTGAAGTAGAAAGGCACAAATGGTATGAACATGCATGGCATATAGGGTGTGTTTGGTCGCGTTCTCGTCTCAGCATAGTTGTTCCCTCTTCATGCATGCTCAATTCAACACCCCTCTTCATGCATGCTCTCTTCATGCATGCTTCTAGTGTATTTGTACTAAACTAGTGTGGACTCATGCACCCTCCATACACTCTACCAAACACCCAAAAGTAGGTCGAGAAGGGAACTCTTGGGTGGCATTTGTCTCTTGCTACGTACTACCACTAAATATTGTACATGCAATGCATGGTGATTTTATGGAGTATGTGCCTAAGTACTCTACTACTACTATATTAGTTGGAGGCACATATTAACTTTTATATTTATTTACGTGTATGCCCCGAGACCTTCCAACTAGACGTGTCTTTCTCTCCAGGTCGCACTTTGTATCGTTCATACCACTAAGTACTACTATGTGTGGTCTCCGACCCAGAAGTGGAAGAACTGGAGACGCTCTACCACGCTATTTTTTTACGCTGGGCTCTACCACGCTGTTCATGTCCCACTCCTTTCGCTGACGTGTGGGACATCCAGCACATGCCGTGTTTGGCACCCTTCGTCATAAGAGTTGAAACACTAGCATTCATCAGAAATAAAAAATAATTACAAATCAGCAGTGATACTATTTTTTTGAGAACCAATCAGTAGTGATACTATACCACGCGGTTTCCTTGCTCCTCGATATCGAAAAGAATACTTCTGTTCGCCAACATGTGGGACGTCGACCATCCTAGTCCACTTGCCATGCATGCAGAACTCCAAGGGAGAGTCACCCCGGTCGTCGCACTACAGTAACAATGACTAATGAGCCGTCAAATCATAGGCCCACTTCCCACTTTGAAGTTGCTCGGACGAAGGAACCATCATGACTTCATTGAATTTCGCTTCTTGAAGAAAACTACTGTACCAGCAGTACTGCTAGCTATAGTAGTTACTCCAACAAAGGTCTCCTTTCGTTCATAGGATAGGAATTTATAGGAATATGAAAATCATAGGAAGTGAGATGACATGCATCTCAATTCCTATAGAGAAAGAGATGCCATTTGATGCATAGGATAGGAATTTATTTTTCCATTTAGTCTAGGCTAATGTACTGGTAATTTGCTCTAAAAACTACAGTAGTAACTAGTAGTACTGGTACATGCTCGTACTCAGACACAGACACACACACTAACTACTAGTACTAGTCCTTCTCACATGCTGGCCAGACGCCATCGTTCTCCTTCCCGGATTTGGTTGTGACACCCCCACCGTGCTTGGATCTCCGCCGACCTCTCCGCAGCAACACGTGCATCATTTTCTTTCTTGCGACGGCGGGCCTCTCTTTTCTTGATTGCTTTCTGACTTTTCTGCTCCCTCTGTGCGGCTTTGGCCGTCTCTTGCTCTACCGCCCATTCGGCCTTGGCATCTTCAAATTCCTCCCACATAGTTGTGAGGTCACAAGCGGCGATGAACTCGGCACGGCAAGATGCCATCGCTTCCCTACCATTTTGTGTGCGGTCGTGGGCGGCGAGGAACTCAGCGCAGCGGGATGCCATCGCTGCCTTACCGGTTAGTGTGTGGCGCGGTGGCATGAACGACGCTTTGTGAGAGCTCTGGGGTGGAGTGGCCGGACAACCGTATAGTGCATTTGTTTATCAAGAGCTCAAGGACAGAAGACGAAGGAAATTTGGATTGCCCTTCAATCCTGGTCATTTATTACCGAGTAAAATGCATTGGCGGTCATCGAACTTGTCTTGCTAGCTCACTTTGATCATTGTATACGAGATATGGTGATTATACGGTCACTGGCTCAGCGTATAGCTCCGTATTTGTCTGGTTGACCAGTCAAACAATCCACAAGCGCATCATCAGCTCGTGTTCTATAGCTATCTACGCGAGCCTACCTGTCAATGGAGAAAGAAATACTGTAAAAACCAAAATTATGCGTATGTGGGGAATCAAATCACGGACTCGCCATTGCAACGCACCCTCGTCAGCCAAATGAAAATGAAGTACTTCGCGTCAGACACTCACGCTTACGCTGTCAAAGCATGCTAATGCATGCACGTCGCCCTCTAAATCAAAGTCCTGCTCATGGTGCAATGCAAATGGCAAGCCCATCACCTGCGCGCCCCGGTGGTGCGTGACATTATTGTTTAGACGTTTGATGGAGGCCTACGCGAACGCCGAGCATGTATTCACCTGGCTCAATACCAACGGTCATACTCGGAGCGCCTTGCTCATGTACATCGTCCATCACAACGACAATCTATAAAACAGCCTAGCTAGAGAGGGTACTATGGTAGTATGGTACGGAGTATGTACTATCGTGAGCGACCGATCTTAGTGCCACTACACACCAAAACCCCTTCCATCGCTAGCGCACGCTTCCCACCTGAAACGGTCACCGTCTCTCCAGAATGTCAATGCCGCATTCACCGGACTTAACTGCAGGTGTAATTGGTGTGTCACTGACATGCGGGCCAGATGCCCGTTGGGCCCACATGTCAGTAACCCAACGCATTTGCAGTTAAGTCACTGAAGCAGCGTCCACATTCACGCCCGACGAACCTACTCCAGTGCCAGTTGTCCATCCGTCTGCCGCGGCTCATTGCCATTCGCCTGCTATATTAACTTGAGCCCCAGCTCCCAGCCATAGCCAAAGACCCACACTTATTCTCCTCTGGTCCCTTCCTTCTGTCGGCACCACTCCAACCATGGCCTCCTGGCACTCCGAAGCTCTCTTGGACGTACTATCGCAGGAGCAGACGAGGGACATCGGCGGCTCCGCTCCGGGCGCGCTCCAAAGCTCTCTTCGATGTACTATCGCAGGAGCAAACAAAGGAGATCGTCGGCACCCCCCCCCCCCGGCCGCCCTCCGCCGCCACGACCACGAAGCCGGCGCGCGTGTGCGGGTGCAGTCGGCAGCGAGAAAGAGTAGTACATGGTAGGTCGCCGCCGCTCTGGTCCTAGGAAGGCCACCGCTACTCCACTTAGTCGACGCCAAGCTTGGTGGGGTAAATGTCGGCGGCCGACTAGCCGCTTGACGGCGATGTGGAGGCAGAAATCTTCAGAACCTTGTGCTCCGGAGGAGGAGGTTATCGAGGCGGATGAGGAGGAGGCAAAGGCACTGGCCGGCTTTCTCGGGTTCATGGCCGGACATGGTGGTCGGGCGCCGGCGATCGTTTAGATTAGGTTTACAGTAGGTTTTAGTATGGTTTCTGCGAAATATGTAATGAATTTCGTCGAGTTTGTAGGAAAAGTTTTTGAAATGTAATGAATTTCATCCGGTTAATTTGAAATTTGCTTTGTTTGCACGAATTTTGTCCGGTTAGTTCATATAGTTGTCGAAGGGTATGCGGACAGCATCGTATGGCATCCATCAGTGTCCTCAGACAGATGCCGGTGTAAATTTGTGGGCCAGCACTGGAGATGCCCTAACTATCATGCTAGAATCGCTAACAGTCCTCCATTATTTGGCAGGGAATAGTTATCCCTCGATCAAAATCAGATCCGCGGTGTTTCGCACTCCTCCCGCGTAAGAGTGTAAACTCTTGCTTACATAAAAATGGAGCAAGTGGACAGCACTATAGCACGTCATATCACTCGAACTAGCCCGCCTAACGAGCGGGAAAGCATCGCCCTCATCATTTTGTTCTGGATTTCTATCGATCGATCGCGCGAAAATGTTACGCTTCGCAAGTTCTAAAGGAAAAGGCGGCACACTTACGACTCGTACACGTCGCACCCCCGACAGTCCGGCTCGCACGCCGCTCACCAGAGGGGACACGCGTTGTCTTGCAATTTCACAGACATGTGGGACTGTAATTAAATAAACCATCGATAGCCGAAATCTAATCGCTCGACGGGCGTTGGCTGAGAAGAGAGAAACGGGGGAGGGAGAAGAGATCGCCCGCCCGCCGCGCACGGACTCCAAGAAATATATGGTGATAATGTGAGGTGGGCCATGCTGGAGTCTGGACTGCTTCCGGAGCCCGCTCTGACCGCCCTGGCCCCTCAAGACGCCAGCTACCTGCCGCATGCATGCATAGCAAGTAGTACTAAAAAACTAGGCTATAAGCCCGCTTATGTGGAGGATAGAGAGGCATTGACAAAGTCAAGGAGTGGCCTCTGCAAGAGCCCGTCTCTACACGTGCTCCTAGGTATAAAAAAACTAATTCTAAAAAAAGGCATAAAAACAATTGTATCTAAAAAAGGAAGGTAAAAAACATTTGAGAGGAAATAGATAGAGAGAAAGTGAGAAAAAGTTGTAACCTTATAGCCAACCTTATAGTCAACAGTATGGTAGCGTTACATGAGGAAGGAGGGAGTGGTGCACATGCCAAGTTCACTGGGCTGCCGTGTTTCACACTCCTCCGTCGTAACAGTGGAGACAATAGCTTTCATCAAAAATAAACAATGAATACTCGTTGCACGTCCTCTATATCGGAAAGAATACTTTCATTCGCCGACATGTGGGACGTCGACCATCCTGGTCCACCTGCCATGCACAAAATTATCTTGGTCTACCCCGGTCGTATCGCAAGCCCAACCTTTCCCACTGTAAGTTGTTCGGACAAAGGAACCATCATGACTTCGTTGAATTTCGCTTCTTCAAGAAAACTTACTGTACCCGCAATACTGCTACCACACGCGAAGACTGGACGGCACTGTACCACGTCATATCACTGAAACCCACTAGGCCAAACTAGCCCGCCTAGGTCATCTATTTTGGAACGGAGGGAGTACGTCTCTGCACTGTTATGATTTTTTGTTGCACGTTCTCTATACTTTTGCTACGATTTTCCTACCCTATGAACCAAATGAGGCCTGAATGTATCCGTGTCGACTATTGTCTGATTGATCGCTAAGCCTACAATTTTAGGAGCTAGGGCTATTCGTCGATCGACGAGGGATAAGTATAAGCGTACCACGAGCTCATCAGCCCCAACGTTTCTCTTCGGTGAGTGTTTTGCAAGTACTATAGCTCGCACAGTAGCTAGCCTACTGATACCAAGAATCATCAAACAAGCCCTGCTGATATGATAAACAGTTCAAACTTACATCTAAGCATGCCATATATTACATCAAAAACTGGTGAGGATACATCTATTTCCATAACTCAGAGAGGGTTCACATGATTCACTATCAAACAAAAGTAGCAAGTACTGCCCACACAAGACAGTGCACTAGCCCTAAGATGGTTTGATAACACGCATCGTTCTGGTAATTAAACACAGGGCAATGCAAACTACCCTGAAGGATTAGCACGCCCAACTATTTCTTATCATCGATCTCTCAGGTAATGACCACAGCACAGACAGCGGCATGGGAATCGATTTCTGGGGTGATGTCCACATGACTGACCGCGACATCGGAATCGATCTCTGGGGCGATGTCCACAGGATGGACAGCGGCATCGGAATCGATCTCCGGGGCGGTGCCAACAGGACGGGCCGCGACATCGGAATCATCAAGGACATCCACCAGCACCTGCACAACCCTAACATATTAGCAAGCACATTGCAGATAATTAAAAACCACAACTATGGTAATAAGCCATTATTTTTTACCTTGTGCCGCTCACCGGGGGATCTCATCCCTCCGGGGGCCATCTCCTCGTCCTCGATGGGGGCCATCACCTTGCCAGGGGAATACTGCTTCTCAACGGCGACTATCTCCACAAACTTGGCCTTGAGCCTCGCATAGGTGGCCATCAGAGTTCCTGGGGTAGGCACGGTGGGGCCCTTGCTGTTCTTCCAACTTTCTTTGAGGAGTTCGTCCGCCAACGTCGTCAACTCTTTCGCCAATGCTTGTTTCTTGGAGTTCTTCGTCTCCATGGGTTGGCCCTCCAACATGGTCAACTCGTTGGTCGGTGCTCGCTTCCTGGAGATCACTGTCTCCAGTGGGTTGTCTGCCGGCAACTCTTTGCCTAGTGCTCCAGGATCCATCAATGAACTGACAAACAAAAAGCAATCGAAAGGAAACCACAATCACAATGAAAATGGGAAAAGAATGGGATGTGAGAATTGGTCGGTGCTTCACAAAAAGAAGATTCTTGGAATGAAAATATAGCAGCATAACTGATTTGCCCACCTTTCCTTCGTCGGTACAGAAGAAAAATGGCAGAAGTGAGTAGCCTGGAGTGAGGTTTTCTTCAAGAAAGGGAAGAAAGGGCTTGAACGAGCGTTCCGGTGAAATGATGTTTGCTTCGTCCAGTCCAACTTGGAGGCCACCTTACTACTGCTGGTAAAGGTGTGGGTTTTGTGATATGACGGGTTATGACGGCCACACCGGGGTGACAGGTGAGTCTCGACTGTAGCACCTCGCCGTGATTTGGTGGATGGCATGTGGGCCCGGATGCTTTGAAATGTCCCTCATGTAGATAGAGCGGCTAGTCATATAGGAGTGCTCAATATTGTGCACCGCAACCAAGGCGGAGAGGAAAATGAGAGAACTACATAATTAATGCATGAGTTTAATTAGGGTTGTTTTGTAAAGTACGAGATACATTCCTCCAATCGAAAAATGCCTTGGTTCATGAGATTTTATATTTGAGCCCTATAAACCGGAAGGGAGGGAGTACTGCACGCTGTGTAGTCTAGTCACTTGTTGAAATCTCTAGAAAGGCAAATACTCCTTTCCGGTTTACAGGGCTATACTACTCCCTCCGTCTAGGTGTGTAAGTCATCTTACGAAAACCAAATAGTCCCAAAACACTTAGGCGCGGTGCATTAACTTCTACCTTGTTTCTTGTTTCTTGACATATCAACCAATAAGAGATGAGAGGTGTGCATGCTTTTAATGACTCGCAATGGCTAGTTCATTGCATGCAATGCTATTAATTAGCAAATAAACATTGGTGACCCCAGGAGGAAACGGTGCTAAGTGCGTGGACCTATGCAGAATGAGTATCAACCAATGGATGATGGAGTTTAATTGTTAAACAATACTACCTCCGTTTTAGTTTACAAGTCCTGCGCGTATATCTAGGTTGTCAATTTTATCACCCTAATATAAACTATATAACACAAAAATTATACCTTTTCAAAGTAGAAACTCCAAAGTTTATGTTGGTATATTTTTTGTAATATATGATTTGTATTAGGTTGGTCAAATTGACGACCTAGGGGTACGCGAACACCCTGTAAACTGAGAGAGAGGTAGTAGCAATTTTGTCTCATGCAAGAGCCTGGCTAGTATATGCGTGCTCCAAGGCACCGCACCATGCGAGCGTTCGCAACTGCCACGTTCGGGTTGCGCTTGGCTCTTTGCCTCTTCGAGAAGACGAACAATGATGTTACTCCTACTTCTACAGTATCGAATCCACTGCTGCATGTCCGTCCACCTCGTGCGGGAGGGATAGCGTGTAGCGAAAGCTTCTACTTACTGCTCCTGCCTTTGCGTCTATGACAGGTGGGCCCAACAGGTGGTTGGCCCTCCTATCATGCAGCCAAAGGTAGGTGCAGTTAAGGCACCGGAGCTCAGTCCGTGAGGGAGAGGGCATTGTAGTAATCAAATTTTGTGATCTTGTACGAGTTTACACGACACATCAAAGCACTGCACTCGATATAAGTCTTTTTACACATTTCAAATGGACTACAACATACAGATGTATGTAAACATATTCTGCTTCGTATGTAGTCACTTGTTGCAATCTCTAAAAAGACTTATATTTGGAAACAGAGGGAGTACAACGCATGCATGCATGTCGTGAATTTCCTTTTGATACTTGCATGTGTTGATTTGATGCACCTTGCCAAATTTTGACTATAAATTTAACTAACCAAATTTTCATGCATGTCACAAAAAATTACAGGGCTGTTTGGATTGTGACTATGTTTGTCTTATGTTGCCACATTATTTTTCCCACACTTGCCACACTTGCCTAACCTGAGTTGCTCAAATTGTTAGACACACTTTGGCTTGCCTAAGGGAATCTTGCCACATTTTTTGTGTCTATGACCTATGGGGTTCACTGCTAATAAAAAAATTCTTGTCTTAGGTGTGGATAATAAAAAAGACTTATATTTAGGAACGGAGGGAGTAGAAAATATAAATAATAATGCATGTTGGGGCAACCCACGTTTCCGCTAATTTTAGCCGTGGGCTTGTTCACAATTTTTACGAGGGAGTGGTTGTTCATTTAATGGAGGGACTTGTAGTACCAGACTTGAACGATACAAAGTGCGACCTGGCACACCATAACACCACTTGGAACAAGCGGGTAGCTATCTCAAAAAACAATCAACAACTAAAAAAACCGCGACCTGGCATGTAGTAGTACACAATTTTAAAAGATTGTTTTGATGGAGTGAAAAAGGAAAACTACCCCACTACGTATATATAGGCGGAGCCTCCCTGCTTGCTTGCTAGGGGTGCTCTATTCACACACTCTCATCCTCTCCAGATCTAAACAAGATAGGGGTAGTAACACTGTCTTTCTCCCTTCAAAAAACATTGTCTTTCTATCCTCACCGCTGGTTATAGATCCGGACGTATCCCCCTCCGCCGGTGAAGGGGAGGAGGGGCAGTGTTTAGGCCGTCGTCGACAGAGAGGGAGGAGACCCACTGCCGGCCGCACCGTTATCTCTGGCCGAGCACCGGCGCGGGAGGTCCTCTGATCCCTTCGTCGTTGATTGTGGGCGGATCCGTCCTCCCGCCGCCCGCCTATCCACATCCCGACGACCTTCAGGTATATCTTCGTTCGAAACCGCCTTACCTCTACTTCCTCAGCTCGCTACGTCACTGCATGTGCATCATTTTCTACCTCTCAGCCCCTCTCGATCGGATGGTCCAACGTCAGCTATTTTTTTTCTTCTATTGTTAGAGGTAAAGCTACTTCATGGAGTCGAATCTTGTACTCCCTCCGTCCGAAAATACTTGTCATTGAAATGGATGTATCTAGGTGTATTTTAGTTCTAGACACATCCATTTTGATGACAAGTAATTCCGGATGGAGGGAGTACTTGGTTCAAACAAGAAATAAAGTCGGGGTGGGGGAATTTAGTATGTACATCGGACTTGGTACAAACAGGAAGGAAAGGGGGTGAAAGTAGTACAGACTAGTCATCCAACTGGTCTCTTGGTCCAAAAGGGAAATATAGGGGTAACGTTGTACACAGTGGTATGACCAGGACTAGATTTTCTATCCACACATAGGAGTAGGTGGCTTGAGTGAACAAAAATGGGACCAACCCAGATATGTTTCTTGGATGTTTGTTTCTCGAGGCAACAAACTATGAATCACCACTTTATGCCCCTGTTTACGTACATGGTGCTGGACTGTTGGTGCACCCACTGTCTCATGCCCTTATACCAAATATTTAGCTGTTCTTAATCTAATGTCCCTGGTAAAAATGAAGCCATGCCACTGTTATAAGCCATGACAAATTTAGCCAAATGTTTTTGCATGTAATTGTTTGAGACTCTAACTGTTTCCTCTGTACCTTTTTGTGCAAACAGGGATATCCAATTCACCTGGTTGCTGTTGTGACCTTTTGGTGCACTGCACAAAACTCTTCTTAAAAGAAGTGATTTTTGTGTTGTTTAACTGGAATGTCAGAATGGAACAGTTGGTTCATTTCGGTGGAGCTGCACAAAGGGAGATTTGTGTTCCAATCCTCGTCATCCATATTGGCGCCATAACCTTCCTTTAGGTAAGAATGATATTTAATGCATGTGTTCATCTCTATTTTCCGACTGCCATGAGAAAATAATGCTATTTTTTACTAGTACACTTGTACTCCCTCACTGACAAAACTAATTCTGAATTAGAAGGCCAATCATGTACTTGGTTTAACTGGTGAGGAGAAAGAGAAACAGAAAATGAAGAGGAAGAAGAATAATAAGAAATAGTGCCAAGGAGATCTTGCTGAAGCCAGAGGCCTCAGTCGAGGCCATTCAAGGGCTCCGGCAACGACTACCTTACATGTGAGACGATCCTCTAGGGAGCCCTTCAACTTCTGCTGTCTCACTTAATTAATTAGGAGTACTTAAGTACCACTAATTTATTACTGCCTAATTTTCCTGTCGGAGTTAAACAAATCTTTACTAGGACCCTATGTTGAATCATGTACGTGTGTATGTTTGTCTATGGAGGTGAATCATGTGGTGGAGCAGGGAGGGAATATTATTAGTGTCATGATGTAATAGTGTTATTGTTTTGCATGTCAATTTATTGCCATTGGTTCATGAGGCAATGTTTTGCGTATTGTCCATCATGAATTTCATGCTACTGTTTGAGTAATATGCTAATGTCTTCCTATCCTTTCTCACTAAGCTAATGAAGGTTTCACCTTGTTCCTACTTGTGCAAACAGGGATCATGTTGTGCCAATAATACATTTTAGTGGAACTACACAAGACAATACAATGAACTGTATCCCAGCCAGTGCTTTAACTCTGCTGGAAGTTCTTGATAATCTTTTGATATAATCTCAGCACTGGTAAACAAGAGTGATTTCAACCATACATTTGAAGTGCACAAAAATATATACTATTGTGTGATTCCAGTGAGTGCTTTATCATCTCTTATGGGACTACATGAATAAGCTTTTTTTCTCAGGTTGGTACGGGCCTAAGGCCTTCATCCATATTAGTTTGCTGTCTTCTCTATTTGTATCATGCTACTGTCATGAGAAACTCCTTTATCTTTGCATGTTAAAGTTTTGCAACCTATGATAAATGGCAATGCTTTGAGTGTTGAGCTAATTGGCACTGATTAAATAAACTAATACCTCTCTTTAAGCAAGACTACTATGTTGCTAACTTTACCGATTAAGATAATGAGGGTGCTTCTATTTGTTAGTGTATGTTTCATCAACTAGTCCCACTATTACAGTAATCTCACTCTCTCAATATATGTGCCAACAGGGATGCTCGATTTTGGTGGAACTGCACAAAAAACTTTGGGTGCTTCATTGCCTCGACAGCTTCCGTCCTTTCCTGTCAGTCGCTAATCTCGGCTTGCTTTCTTCCTTCGCTGTCAGTCGCTTCGCTTATCTCGGATTCCAGTCAAAGGAAATAGTAATTGATATGCTAGCTCACATAGTTTGGTACTGGTCTTTATCCTGATTATTGTGCTTGTCATGTATTGGTAATTTGGTATTGTGCTACTGTTTGCCGATTTTATAAAGGAGTAACTTGGAGCCTGAACTCGCAGGCAAATCATTGCATTGGGTGATTTCAGTAGAACTGCACAAAATGATTAGATGGACAGATACTTATGCTGCTGCCATGTACTCCAAAGTTCACTCAGACAAGCATCGATGTTGACAAGAAGTGCCTATATTCATTCGAGTATCAACCAGCGTCAACCAGTTGTCAAACTCCCAAGTATTAGGAGAGTGAACGCCAAAAATATTGCTTGGTGCATAGCCCAGAAGAACACAGTCCAGTCTTTGGTCCCAACTTGTGCCTTTTGGTTATCGGCAGCTATGGTAGCGAACTGTATGGCATGGAGTCTAAAGATTCCAGACAAGTTGGTTGACGCGTACATTCATCTGGCATTTAATTAGTCTGCACTCCAGGGATGCTCCATTTCAGTTGAACTGCACAAAGAATTTGGGTGGTTCATTTTCTCAACCGCCTCCTTTCTCCTCTGCAATGTAGAATTTTGGCGAGCTACAGGACCGAGATGAGCCAGTAAACTAGTTGGATGAAATTAGTGGCCAATTTGCTCAAACCTCGCTCAGCATGAGACCACTATTTGAGGATAAACCTACAAGCAAAGTTCAGATTGTCTGTGCTGCCTCTTATGTACTCGAAAGTTTACTCGTACAAGAACTAATTTTAGCAAGAAGTACCTCCGACTGAACACCATTTACCAGTATGTACCCTAGGTAATTAAAGTTCGTCCATGGATCATATTAGTTGTGATCTCAATCATTTGGATGCATAAACATAATGAACATGTGTATATCTAAATCTTTTTGTGAGTTATGTAAGAATATTGTCGTGTGATCTATCAATCATTTGGATGCATAGATATGCTGAGGTTGTGTATATATGAATCTTTTGAGTTGTTGATACTGAATGTTGGCTATGAATATGAACGTGTCCTGTGAACCTGAGTTTGATACGAATGTTTACCTTTTCTGTTGTATTTGTGTGTGAACTTGTTAGTATGCCTACTGTGGGGTATGTGACGTGTAGGTGTCAACGGCACACCTTCTTCCCAAGAAGAATTGCACCTCCTTTGTTAGGGTAGCAACGGCGCATCATCTCTTTTTAATCTTTTTATTGCTCTGTTTTCCCCTCTCCCCTGCTCAACCCCTGTCGTAATGTTTTCAGTCTCAAAACAAACATAGTACTGCGTTGTTTTTGGGGCTTGATGAAAAATCGAGTGTTGGTTTCTGTAGGCTGGCCTGCCCAGCAAATGGGCTGCTGGTCCACCACGACGAACTGGGAGGCTAAAAATACAAGTTGTATGGTGCAGAGGCAACTAAAAAATGCTATCGATAGCCATCCACTGAAGAAAAAAAATCGCTCCTGATGTGCTTCTTCAGTCGTGCCGCTGGCCCCCTCTTTAATCCAGTTCACTCGGGGATCTGGTATCATTTTTTTAAGAGGGCGAACAAGTATCAGCTAGGCATAGGTTTTATATTTTAACATGCGTAGCCCACGACATACGGAGACAGTGGTTTCAACTTATTTTTGAGGTCCATATCGGCCTATGGGCTTTTTCTTAAAGATCAGCAGCCCAATGTATTTTTTAATAAAAAGCAGGTCTCTGTTCTATTTATCTATATATAAGAATAATAATGATGTGTCCTATTTATGTTTTCCCTTCTAACCACATTGTATATATGTATATTATTACTATTATCTTATATTTTATAGAGACTTATATATACATTATAAAAACATCCCACGTGTTTTTAACTTCTAAAAGTAAATGTTTAACGGAAGTTGGCAAGGAAAATCCTGGTTGTTTTTGACTCACAGGCAAGGAAAATCCTGGTGATTGCGTACAAAAGTTTGCGAAGATTTTAAGGACCAATTTAATAATAACACGCTCATTATTATTTTGAGCAATAACTCGCTAATTTGTTAATTATATATATATATATATATATATATATATATATAATGTGCCTCTCTGGTTTATTATTTGATATTAATTGCTCCTTCTAACATAACATTATATATATAACGAGCCCAGCTAATTCGTGTATTTCAAGGAAGTGCAAATGGGCTGGGATTTCTTAGAAAATATAAATGGGCCTGATTGACGCGAAATTATTTGTTCACCCAGCCCAGCAAATGGACTGTACATTCTAGAAAACATGGGTTAAATATATGCCACATTTTTGCAGGCTGACATGTGGGCCAATAGGTCGAAGCATACGCAGGGCATTGTCAACTTGGTCAACAAATGATTGTGTCATCCACAGCCATTGGATTAATATCCAACGGCCTGCATGCACCTTCAATCTCTCGTCTTCTTCCTCCAGCATCGCCGGGACCGCCTGGTCCGGCCTCCGGCGGCTAGCGGCTCTGCTTAGCACACATCGCTGCGAAGCGCTACCCCACCGCCGGCCAGGTTATCCCTCCACCCCTTGACACCTCCTGTTATTCTCCACAGACTGCAGCCCCACACCGCAATAGAACCAGTTATAACCCTTCTCCTCCTCTCAATCTGCGACTCCACTGCCGCGTCTTCCCATCTCCAAGTCGTTCCCGTCCGGGGCCTCGCCGTCGTCCACCGCCTCGCTGTGCTCGGTGCAGCATGGTCAACAAACGAGAGTCATCGGAAGAGGACTGTATGTGGAGAGCCTGACGGCTGGGACCCACGAGGTCCATGGTCACATGCAAGGAAAGTTCCTCCTTATTAAGCTAAAAAAATTGTTTCCTCCACCTGAAAGCTGGGACCCACCGGTTGTATCTTTGCACGGAAGGAAGTGCCTCCTTATTTTGCGAAAAAAAATATTCATCCCATTGACAGCTGGGACCCGTCAGATTTGGTGGCTGACTTGTGGGCCTACTAAGCGGACGTGTACGCACGGCTTTGTCAACTTAATCAATAAATGATTCTAGTAGCTGGACCGTTGGATGTTAATCCAACAGCCATGCGCCTTCTTCAACCTCTGTTCTTGCTCCTGACTCCCATGGGCGGCAGCGCGGCTGTGCTGCCGTGCACCCGAACCAATGAAGTTTCCCACTCCTCTCCATCTGCGACTCCACTGCCCTGTCTTCCCCATCACCGGGTCGTTCCAATCTGGGGCCTCGCTGTCATCCATCGGCCTTGGTGCGCTCGGCACGGTGTGGTCAACGTGGTCAACAACCGAGAGTCATCGGAAGATGACTGTATGTGAGAGGCTCACAGTGGGGACGCACCACGCCCATGGACGCATGCATGCAACGGAACAAGGCGTGGTCAACGTGGTCATGGAGCGTCTTCCATCGGAAGTATACTGTACGTGGAAAGTCTGACAGCTGGGTCAACGGCCGCAGCAAGGAAGTGCCTCCTTATTACGCGGAAAATAATGATTCCTCCAACTGACAGCAGGGACCCACTGGACGGGCCACCGTATTTTGCGAAAAAACGTTTGCCCCCTGACTGCTGGGACCCACCTAACAGGCCACCGTATTTCGCGAAAAAAAATGTTTCCCCGGCTATCAGCTCAGACCCACCGGAAGTGCCTCCTTATTAAACAGAAAAAAATGAATACTCCCCCTGCTAGCTGGGACCCACCTTGGTGGGAAGCTGACTTGTGGGCCCACTAAGTTGACGGGGACGGAGGGCTTTGTCAACTTAGTCAATATGAACGATTCTAGATGTAGTGACCGTACGATGTCCATCCAACGGCCATCATGCTTCTTCAACCTCCGGTCTTCTTGTTCCAGCCGCCCAAAGCAGTGCCGGTTGTGCCGCCTGCTCCTGCCTCCCATGGCCGGCTGTGATGCCGCAGTGGCCTCATCGCCCCTACTACTCCCGCCGCTGGCCAGGGCATCCCTCCACACACCCACACCCCCTGTTATTCATGCACACCACAGCCGAACGAGTGAACCCTCATACTCCTCTACGCGTGGGCATCCACTGCCGCGTCTTCCCTAGCTCCGTGTCGTCCCCTTCCTAGGCCTCTCCGTCGTCCACCGCTGTGGTGCTCTCGGCGTGGCGTGGTCAATGTGGTCAATGACCGACTTCCATCGGAAGAGTACTGTACGTGGAGAGGCTGACAGCTGGGTCCACGGCAGCTGCAAGGAAGTGCCTCCTTATTACGTGCAAAATAATTATTCCTCCACCTGACAGTAGGGACCCACCGGACAGGCCACCATATTTCACGGAAAAAATGTTTCCCCCCTGACTGCTGAGACCCACCAGCTACACCTTCGCACGCAAGGAAGTGCATCCGGGCAAAAAAATGACTCACCCCCCTGACTGCTGGGACCCACCAGCTACATCTTCGCATGCAAGGAAGTGCGGCCGAAAAAAATGATTCGCCCCCCTGACTGCTGGGACCCACCAGCTACATATTCGCACGCAAGGAAGTGCCTGATAGTCGGGACCCACCTGGTCGAAGCGTACGTAGCATTGTCATTCTGGTCGCGAACGTGTACGTACATATATACTAGTCGATGTAGAGGCGCGCACGTGTCGTAGTAGAGGCGCGTACATGTCGCAGTAGAGGCGCGCACGTAGCATGTACAAGTAAGTATAGCGGCCAGTGTGCAAGAAAGAAAATACGGCCACGTATGTGTATATATGGGCGGGGTCTCGAACGCCTACTCGCGCATACGTACGGCCAGGGCTCATGTACATGGTTGGGTTGGAACGGAGAAACAGCGTCGTCGTCGTGTTCATGGGGAGCCAACCGGCTGGGCCGGAACGGAATGTGTCATCATGTTCATCGGGAGGGCTTGGATGGAACATGCGGTGGAAATGAGGCCTGGCGTACCGCGGAATGGAGGAAACGCCTTGTGTTCGACCGGCTACGTTCAAAACAGGATCTTGTTCATCGGGAGGGGTCTGGCGTATCGCAAAACGGAGGAAACAGACCTCCTATGGTCGAAACGGGTGTCCTGTTGATCGGGAGGGGTGTGGCGTACCGCAAAACGGACGAAACGGACTTGTGTTGGAGGGCTACGGTCGAAATGGGGGTCCTGTTCATCGAGAGGAGTGTGGCGTACCGCAAAACGGGACTCCATGGGATATTGTTCATCTCCACCGTCGACCTCCTCCAGCCTCCACGGGCTCCTGTTCATCCAGCCTCTACCGCACGCTACTCCACCGGCCACTGTTCAACCACCCCTCCACGGGCACCCCTCCACCGTCTACTGTTCATCCAGCCCTCCACGGGGTCATCCTGTTCATCCAGAGGCAATGCCACGGGGTCCTGTTCATCCACCCCCACTGCTCACTGTTCATCCACCCCCCCTGCAATGGTCACTGTTCATCCAATCGATCGGCTTCAATCAGCAGCAGTAGCGAAGGAATCGCTCGATCGGGTTCAGTTAACAACCATCGATCGATCGCTCGGGTTCAGTAACGCGTAGCCTGCAGTGCAATCGCTTGGGTTCAGTTAGAGCCCAATGCCTTGCTCGGGTTCAGTTAGAGCCAACGCCTCGCACACACGCGCGTACGTGTATGAGAGAAACGTGCATCGCTCGGCCCCCGACCACCCACCATAACCGGGAACTCCCCAAAATTTTCCTCGCCCTCACTTCTACCACGGTTTTTTCCGTCATGGACGGCCCAAAGAATGTCGTGCAGCTGCGTCTCCGGCCCGCCCAGGACGAAAAGCCCATTTTCTGTCATGATTTTTTGTCATAGAAGTAGGAGCCCACCACATCTATGATGATACCGGGTTTTGTCACAATTATCATCATAGAAGTGTCATAAGTATGACAGAAAAAATTTTGTTTGGCCCAAAATGTCACGGATGTGTCTTTTTTCGTAGTGAACCCACTAGTAGCTTTTTTCCAAGACATGCAACTATGGCACAAGAACTATATAGTGTGCAAATAACTTTGAAAGATGGTCGCTGGATGAAGCTAATTCGACAGTGTAGAGATGGCAAATCTGAGCACTACTGGCCGTTGGATATCATCAACATTCCACCAGATCTGCCACATGTACAATTTAGAAGACTCCATGGTTGAACTTAAGCATAATGCACAAACCTCAAAACACAAGCACTTCTCCTTTGTTCTAGAATCTTCCGTATCATAATTGAATTATTTTTTCTAAATGAATTGTCATTATTTGTTTTTTACTTTATGCTTTACAATGCACAACCTCATGAATCTTAACATTTTTATAAAACTAATTGATTTTGAATTAGATGAACTATAAGAACTAAACGAACATCTACATCATGCATATATGACTCAAAGCTTTACATGCTATAGTGTGTATTTATTCATCTCATGCGTTCAATGCATGTGTAGCTTACTAGTTTTGAGTAGAGTAGCAAATTTCACGCGGCCCCGGGTATATCAAAATTCAGGGCCCATGCATCATTGCCTTTCGATCGAACCTACGTCCACAATTTTTTGTATGTACTATATCTCCACTGGTCCCTGAACCCAAAATGTTGCCTCGTTCCCGTAAAACCAAGCGGCCCACACATATTTAAGGTGTCGACTCGAACTCAATCCCTCTCCCATTTACTACGACGTGGGCCTGCATGTCGTAGTACTCCTACAAACCCTACCGCCGCACGCATCATCGGTTTTCTTCAAGAGGACGAGGGAGAAGCCGATTTGTAGTGGAGGCGCTTTAAAAAAAGGATCTGTAGTGGATACCCCTACCCTAGGGTGCCCTAGGTAGCTGTCGCACACATCATTGATTTTCCCTTTTCTTTATGCTCTTGCGCCCTAGAGTGAAATGATGGTTGCTTCATCCGTCTAGCTTAATGCGGGAAAGGTGGGGCTTGTGATTTGACCCCTCATCGCTCATTTTCTACTACTGCGGCGCTACGACCGGGGTGCCTCCAATTCCAACCGCTGCTCTGAACTGTAATTTGGTGCATCGCACGTGGAACAAGACGGTGGATGAGCCACAAGTCGGCCAAAGGGGTCCTGTTAAGTGTGTCGCCATTTCATGTGCGGATTGACCCTGCTTGAGTTGCTACGCCAACACGACAGGAGCAGACTACCACTTGGTTTTGCTCCTTGGTGAATCCCGACTATATTGATCTAAAAAGATATGTACATACTAAACTACCCTCTCCGTCTCGTTTTTTTAGGCGTCTCGGTATATAGGGCGTGCATGTAGTTCTAGGTCATCCATTTGACTAACTAAATATGAGTTACTGTGTCACAAAAAGTATATCATTGGATTCTTAAGCAGATGTAGTTTCTAAACATATACTGTTCATCACATATATAGCCACTTAAATTCTCAACATAGAACGACATGCATGCCATGTAAACCGATACGTAGGAAGTATAGTAAAAATGAGGTGATTTTACCGAGCGATCGGCGGGGGAGCATGGCCTTTCATGCGGTCCCACGTGTCATGATGTACCAAGGCGATACGCGTGTCCCTCTTGAGGAAGAAGCAATACTACGTGGTTTGAGATGATGGCGAACGGAAGTGTGAAATAATGGTTGCTTCGTCCGTCTGGGAAGGTGCGGCATTGTGATTTGACGTCTCATTGCTCATTACTACTACTGGGGCGGTACGGCTGGGGTGCGTCCCCCCTGCTGTTCTGCACTATTATTTGGTGCTTGACACGTCGACCCCGTTGCTATATGTCGCACATGTCGGCGACAGGAAGTATATAATTCATGAAAGCGAGCATCGATGAAGGAGTACAAGACATGGCTTGGGTTTTTGCTGCTTCACGCGATCCATTGATACAAACCCGGACTAAAAAAGGCGAGGGCGGGTCTTTTCCCGTGCGGCAGGCAGGGGAGTTTGGCATAGTCTATTCGAGGCAAGGAGGCAGGAAGGGAAACAAACAAATAAAGGTTGAGCGACTTAGTTTTGGGAAAATCTGATTTTACGGAGTACGTACCCACTAGGGTTTATAGGGCTCATCTAAAAAACATTCGTTTTTCCATTTTATAAGTCTCAATTCTACTACTAGTAGTAGTACCATCACATGTTGGATTTTGAGGTGCGTTAGATCACCCGATGCAAGCAGTGTCAAGAGAAAACTCACCAATGCATGTAGAAGTTCATGGAAAATTAGTGGTCATTCATGCATTCTTTCTAATTAATGCATCGGTAAACATAACTTCTTGAGAAAAACGAGCGTACTAATTACTTGTGCAAAGTACGAAATTAATTCGACCACTCACCGTCTACCTTGGTTGGAGAGATTTTGAAATTGAGCCATAAACTAGAAAGGAGGGAGTAGTAACTTTTGTCTCGATTACTATTTGTGGCCTTGTATAGATGCAAAATGTATTTTTTTATAGTGGCCTTGTATAAGTAAATGGAGGGAGTACTAAAGGACATATATTTTTCAAACAATATGATAATCTCTCTAACCAAGGTAGTAGGGACGAGGAGTAAACGGAGGGAATAGTAAAATTTTCTCCTCATCATGCGAGCCACCGCGCGTGTGGGTGAGGGAGCGGGCGTAAGGCGTACAGTAGTACTACTACCAGTAAGCAAGCTTCACCTCATCCTGTGAGCCACCGTGCATATGGGCGGGGGAGACGGCATACTAAGCAAGCTTCTCCTCGTTCTGCGAGTTGACGGGACACATCAAAAGTACTCCAGTGTATAGAGCCTTGCCTCTAAGGTAGGCCCCACATGGTTTGCCTCTTTTTTAACATAATGTGTCAAGTCGCAATTTGTTTGTTCACCCATGGTAGACGATCCTCCCTCCATCAAGTGGACAACCAGTACACGTTGTCAAATTACCACGTGGGCTGCCTTTTCATACAGAAATGAGCTCCACCGTGTACCCGCACGGGTGTGGTTGGGAAAGAGACGGGAGTACGTGCGCCGTGCATGCACCTCTTCTCTTTGTGCATGTCCCCCACCTATGTGGGTGTGTGTGAGATAGATACAAACCTAGACATAATGCGCCGTCCATCCCCATGCCTCTGCCCAGTCCGACCACCAGTCACCACAACGCCCCACTCCTCCTCACCTTATCTCTCATCTTTCTCCCTCCATTTTTATATACAAGGCCACTATCAAAATTACAATTTGCAGATATACAAGGCCACTAACACTAATCGATGCAATATTAATGGTGTTTGCCTCGTAGTACTAGCAAAGGAGGACATTAATTATCCCTTGCATGCATGCGGGGGTGTGAGCATTGGCTTGATGTGCATGAAAGAGAAGAATACACATTAATTTACACGGCAAACAAGGAAACAAGGTGGCTTTCAACATTGACTTAGAAGACATTAATTTTTGCCTTGGTACCTATAATATGGGTTTGTGGCCTTGTATACAAACATGGAGTCCGATAAAATTCTCGAGATACCATTTATCCGATAAAATTCTCGAGATATCATTAGTTTTTACAAAATGGGATTACTCCTGCATGGGTCGATCCCAACATGTGTTTTGTAAAAAATGCATCTTAATGTTCCGTGCAATGCACGGGCATCTTGCTAGTCCATGAAAACAACACATGGCAAAATTCCATGGTGAACGAGGGATTTGAATCTGTTGGGAGGGGCTATTTGGATCTTGCCCGGGGTAGCCAAAATATTGGAGACCCTTTTGTCCACCGGTACCTTTGCCATTGATGAACGAGGAATGGCGCGGGTGCTCATGCATCCTCCAGCGCGCACGTTGGAGATGAGCTCGCACGAGTTGTGTTTTTTTTGTCCCACCACGCCACTCGAGCCGCCCACAGATCGACTGGCGACCCGCAAATTACGCCATCCAACCATAGTCGCACACATTATGACAGCAACTTAACCAACCGGACGAAATTCACGCTAACACGGCGATATTTCATATAAACAATGACCGAAATCATATAAAATACCGGATTTTCATACAAACATGACGGATTTCATTACATTCAAATGAACTACGCGGTGCTAGTTCTGGACAGCACATGTATATAATACCTGGCCTAAATGGTCGCCCGCCGATCGATTTGTGTTCCTCATGTCTGGCAGCATGATCACCGGACCGCCGTATGCTTCAGCGCAAAGGACGGCTCGATTCCCCACTGCCCAACTGAGATCATTGGCCGATGCCGAAGATGGTGGTGGAAGGGGGCTTCCCCGCTTTCGTGGAGCCCATGCAGGGTCGACGAAGGTCCTCGCAACAAAAGGATCCAGCAAGACACCTGTTGTGTACACCGGCGTCGCCTCCGCGGTGGCCTTCATGGGACCCAAGCGGTGGCGGCCTCCCGTGTTCTACTTCTCCTCGATGATGGCGGCGGACGCGGAGGCGCTGGCCACCGACTCGTCGCTCTTCGCGCACCCGGCTGCTGTCGCTACTTGCATGGCGCGGCCTCCAACATGGGAGTCTCGTCCACAAAAATGGGAGACGCCGTACGAGACGGCGGCATGGACGGCAACAATAACGCCCGTGCACTGCTCCTCATCAAGCTGGCCTGGAGTGGCGAGTTGCTGAACCATGCGTCGGCTTGGGGCGGCAACTGGCTCCGTCGGGCGAGGGGAGGGAGGTGGATCAGCGAGCTGCATAGTTCGTATCTGGTGGGCTCGGCGGGCCACCCAGCCGGCTTGGATGCGGAATAACTACTCTTTGTAAGCCATTGTAAGAGTGGACAAAATGGTGAAGTAGGAGATAGGGGAGCGGTGGAGGTGTGCGATTCTTGGCCGGCGTTTGGCGTCGTTTAAATAGGAGATTAAATAGACGGCGAACAGGAGGAGCTCGGACGGCGTTGCGTTTAATGCCGGCCCGGTCATGAATGAACATGTGTCCAGAGTGGGTTTCTCGGCTTCCACATGAGCGGGTTTCATGGAGGCGTTTGAATGCGGCAAGGAGGCGTGTTCAGACGGGCGTGCAGCGAGTGGCGCCCTCGACTCTGATGTAGGACACCGCGTCGTTCTTCCACTGACGTGGGCTCTTTGGGTACATGGCTTGCATGTCAGTGACCCATCGCAGGTAGCGCACAGCAGAGGAACCTTTGGTGGGCCAGGGCGGTCAGAAGCGGGCATTTCATAAACCGATGATTGTTCATTGAGTGTGACATCATCTTTTTCATGTAGATAAGCCTACTATGTTGATATCCCGTTCAATACGTTGTGATTCATAAAGACCGCTGCAAACATCAATGTTCTTCTTATCACAGATAAGATTGATTAATACCCGTAACAATCCATGTCCGTAACAAAGGGTGCATGCACGTATAGGTTGAGCGTGTGTCTTGTGTTGTGTGTTATGTGCATGCAGGCGTGCGAGTGTTGCGTGCGTGCAAGGATACGTTTTAGTGTTGCATGCATGTGTGCGTATGTGCGTTGTTCATGAGTGCATGTGTACATGTCAGTGTTGCACGCCTGCATGTGTGCGTGTGTTCGTTATGTGTATGTGTCAGTGTTGCACGCCTGCATGCGTGCGTGTCTTGCGTGCGTGCATGTGTACGTGTGGGGTGAGGCTACACGTCAGTCGACTGACTTTTTCATCTCTGATCATTAGATTTTCCAGCCATTGGATACGAAATTAAGGGCCTGCAATTTATCATCAAACTCCACCCTCCTGATCCGCCAGCCACTATCGGCCGAACTGCCGGCCCCCGCCGCTGCGGCCGGCCCGCCCGCCCCAAAACCACTCCCCACTGCCGGTCCGCCGCCGCACCGGCCATCCCTCTAGGCCCCCCGCGCCAAGCTTTTTCTCCGGTGATCCCCCCCCCCACCGCCAGCGACTGCCAACCAGAGGTCTCACGACTTCGAATACCCACCGACCACCAATTTATTACCATTTATGTCCTTCATATACGCACTGACGGGTGGGCCCTATGGTAATGTGCGCTGCTGAATGTGGACTGTTTGACTGATCAATTGATCGTGTCATCAACAAATTACGGAGTTGTATGGTGAGCCAGTGACCGTATGATCACCCTAAAATGTATTTTATTAACACAGTACAGACTACCATTTCTTTCTTTCATATATGGGCTGACAGGTGGGCCCCACGGTTACGTGCCCCGATGGTGCAACACTAGTTGCGCCACATGGAACGTTTGACTGGTCAATTGATTATGTCATCAACAAAATATGGAGTTGTACGGGTGAGCTAGTGACTGTATAATCATGACATGTATTTATTTAACACGGTACAGACGCAAGGGCTCATATATACGCGCAAGCACTCACCGCTATAAGCGCACACACGAAGACCCTACCCCTATGAGCACCTTCGAGAGAGTGAGCCAGCATATGATCTTGAGATTTTATGAAGTCACCATAGGTGCCTCGTAATCAAGTGGAACGTCTCCTCCCACTAAACGCACATCACCGGAAAATACTGAAATTAACCCAGGATAAATGCGAGCACTGGGACTTTAACCCTGGTGGGCTTGAGAAACCACAGTCCTCCTAACCATCCAACCACATGTTGGTTAGCACGACAAAATGTATGTGGTGACCGTGATGAGCTTATTCTGAAGTCCAGTGACCATATCGTGCTTTCGCTTCAAATACAATGACTGTAAGTGTCATCAACAAAATACAGAGCACGCATCAAATGCAAAGTTCGTCAGTGTCATCAAGAAAATAAGGAGACGTATCGTGAGCTAGATACCGTATGATCACCACAAGAATGTATACAGTGACCGTAATGAGCATATTCTGAAGTCCAGCGACCGTATAGTGCTTTATCTTGAAATATAGTGACCGTCACGCATGAATGTGTCGTGGGCCTGCATACTTTTAGAGGGCCGAGAGATAGTTTGTGTGCGTACGTGAAAGTGAGGGGGTGTCCGGTGGAGACAAGGAGAGATATGCCCTTTGTTTCTCTTTCCCGTGACTAATATTTCAGGAGAATATATAACATTCACAATGCAGAACAAATATTTTTGGATGCACCATGCAATTAACTTTCATGTATAACATTGTACTATTGTATATGCTTATTTTCTTAGTAGCTGATTGCATGTGTGGTGTGGTGGGCACATCATTTCTAGTTGTGGTGGGTCAACATGAGGACTCATGTGTCGGTTCCATCCTGCGCCACATAGGTTGGACCGAGATGCGTTATACGAAGACCCATGTGGAGGACTCGGCGTACAACACGAAGCTACCAGAGTTGCGGAGGACTCTATCCCCACTGGTGATAAGCCGACTATATATGATTTGTAACCCTAGGCCCCCAGTATGTTATAGAAGCTTGGGGGCTAGTTCATCAATAGTATACACACACGCACAATGCCTGGTATTCATGTGTACTTTGTACACACCCCTATCACTAATATACAGTACTAGGAGTAGGCTTTTTCCTCAACTGCAAGGGTCCGAACTAGGGTAAAACTTTGCCTTGTATTACCATCCAGCCTAACAGTCAGGGATATCCTACCGAATGATATGATGGAATCATATCTGCCAACTACTAACAGAGAGGTGTGTCGGGGGGGCAATGTGTGCGAGAGAGGCCTAAAGATAATGTGCATGCGGGAGACACGTAGGCACATATATGTGCGTATAGAAGTCTAGTAGAGACCGTGCGTGTGTATATATGCATGTGAGAGAAATAGTGTTTTCCAACTGAGATTAGTGAAAAGAGTGGTACATAGTAGTCAGAAAGAGAGAGAGAGAGATACAGAGAGAGCATGTGCGTGAGACACCCCAACACCCCGAGAGAGATTGTGAGCATGTGTGAAAGAGAAATGCCGATGCATATAGTGTATGCAATTATGCGTTGGATAGAGAGATATATAGCGCGTTTGTGAGCCGAGGCATAGTGCATCTAAGTGTAAAAGGCAGTTCTACACATTAAATTGAAATATAAATGGCATTATTATTTTTGGATGACATCATGAATTTTGCAAATTGTGTATGGACAAAAATCGGTCTATCAGACACCCATACTCTATTGAATTCTAGCATGTGCATGTGTTTATTTCATATTATCGATCCATAGAGTGAGAACGGTTTGAAATACAGGTAATGGATGCTTTTGCAATTCATATATAAACATTAATTAGTGCACTCCATGTTGTTAGTGTCAAGCACTTCATACATTTGTCACTAGCATGGATACATTCCGAATTGCTAGCTACGAAATAGAATACATGTCGAATTCAACATAAAGGGGGTTTCGAAGATTCGAATTCATAGGAAGTACATTCATCTTTTTGAACCTGAGATAATGGCATTTGTAAATCATATGTAACAGGGGGCATCAATCTTTATTGTGCGTTTGAACATGCTATATATATCCATACGCATGTCTAACTTTTTTTGCAACCAAGGAGATTATATCTGGAACCATGCATGAACTGAGGTAAGTTGCATATTTTTTAATATATACTCGTGTACAATGTATATTCAAATGTACCCCCTCCATTCCAAAATAATTGTAGCTTTAGGATTTTCAAGAGTAAAGATTTGTTAAGTTTGACAAATCCTGAAAGTTCAATTCAAGAGAACCGAAAACGTTAATGCTTCTGCTCCCAAATATTGAACGAAGCGCCAAATAGGCCTCTGGTCACCCGAAACCGCGCGAGACTAATGTTTGCTGGTAGGAAATTACTGTCCTGACTCTGGCCCGTGTAGCCTATTGGCTCGATGTCCAAAGGTCTAAACCGGGGTAGGTTTGTAACTTCACCAAGATGCCAGTCTCAACCGCCTCCGAGAAGCATTCATACGCCGTGGGTGCCTAAACACCCATGCGCTCAGCCCAAATCTATCCCGCCCACATTTGGGACACCTGAGATTACTGTCCTACCCCCAACCCACAATATGTCCGAAATTTTAGATGGGGGCAAAGTTTGTAACTTTCCCCAAATTTCAAACAAGCGCGTCCCATACCGAAACATTGTTCCCCCTTAGTTCCCCGCCTCCCTCCGTTTCCCCATTCATACTCCGTGGGCGCCCAAACGCCCTCTCCACCAGCTACGAAACCTCAGCCTCCTCGGTCCTCCACCCCATAGCGCCTAATCCACCGCCGCCCTCCTCCATCACGTCGGAGCCAGTACCCCTACGTCGTCGTCCAACGCAACCACAACCGCAACGCCCTCAAGGACTTAGTAGCTGAAGCCGAGGCAGAGCTGCCTCCATGACGCCGACGCCAACGTGCGCCGTACCAGAACCACTCCGACCACGCCGTCTTGCGCCTCACTGCTGCCGCTCCACTGTCGCAACCGTCCACCGCACCGGAGCTGTTCCCGCTACGCTGTCATTCGCCGCCTCGGATCTGGTTCCCCGCTGCCGAAAGACGGCCACCACACGACACTCAACAACTTGGCCATGGGTTCGTCCAAGGCTCCACCATCCTCCACAACTTCTCGTTTCCAGCGAACCACAAGAAGATCGTTGGAAAAACGGAAGGACGACATAGCACTGCCAGCAGAAAGAGGTACTCCTCTTCCCTTATTCGTGCAAATCTTACGTCTCTGCTCACACCGTATTCATCCCATGAAAGAAACTAGTTGAGCGCTTCTTACTGCATCTTCTTCATGATACTAAATGCACAAGGTTTCCTCCCTTTACTATTTCACCTTTGCTAGAGGTCAGTAGCCCACCTGGATTTCAATTCAGGGTCAGTCAAACCGCAATTAAAAGAAGCAGCACCCGCTTAGGCGCGCGGAGCACCTAGTCCGCCTGTTCACCAGGGAAGCGATGCATCGGTGTCTATCATAGGGGTGTGGGGCGCAGGAGGTGCTTGCGCCCGATATGGAGGTCGGCGGGGCTTGAATGGATGGTCGGGGGCGGTGCCAAGCACGGCGGTGCGATGAGGTCGAGGGGAGGGCGCAGGCAGGGGATTGGGCCGGTGGTCGCTGCGTTTCGAGGAATATCGTCAACACTGACTGGCTGGAGGTAGATGAAGACGATCTGCCCATTCTTTGTACATCCGACGGTGCAGAAAAAATGGACTGACCTATTTGATTTCAGTCAACTGTTATTTTCATAGAATCCTGTAGTAATTTAGTGTGCCATGCATATTGTAGAGCTATCATATGTCTCTCGTCATTTATTTCTCACCGACCTGCTATCTGCTACCTTTACACTTTACTAATTGTGCACACACTTCACCCATACTCACACTATTGTTTTTTATGCATGGGTATTTCAGACTCTGACGCAGTGTTGATGAATGTAGAAAAGAAAAGACAGAAGTCGCTCCAGTGTAATTCGAAGATAAGCACTAAGTTTTTCAGCGCTCTAAAGGGTGCAGTGTCAGCAGTTGGAGAGAGTAAAATGTAGCTCTGTAGTTGATGATCTCAATTGCCACACACAACCATCCCAGGTGCTTGCTTTAACTTTGCCCATGGCAAATGTGGTTGCATGTTACATATGGTGTCTAGCTTGTATTGCTTCCAGTTTGGTTAAATTGCATCTGCTTACTTTACACAGTATACCTTTGATAATGACATGCCTTCCTGTTTTTGATACATACTACATATGTTTATTAACCATGTTCGTACATCAAACTAATGCTCTTTTGTATCCCTTGCCAATCACTTATGATGAGACAGTCATCCCAGTGGGTTATTGTGAGACGCCCTACTCGTTTAAAGAGTGTAGTGTCATCCTCCCCACATGATTCTCAAGAAACAGCAAGGCTAAATGAAGATAGTCAACGTAGCTCTCTAGTTGATGACCGCAATTCCCCCACACCACCATCGCAGGTGCTTGCTCTTACTTGGTAGTGTGATATGTGGTTGCATGTTGCATATGGTGTCTACCTTGTAATGCTTCTAATTAGGGTAAATTGCATCTGCTTAGTTAACAAATTATACATGTGAATATGACATGCCTTCCTGTTTTTGGTACATACTATGTCCTTCTATTAACCATGTTCTTACATCAAACTACTTTTCTTGTGTATCCCTCATCAATCACTTCTGACAATACACCTTCAAGTTGACAGTGTAATATTGGTTGCATCTTGCATATCATTTCAAACATGTATTGCCTCTAATTTGTTGAAGTGCCACTTATAATGAGACACATCTAACTTCATAGAGTGATTTTGGTTGGATCTTTCATATAGTCTCTAGATTGCATTGCTTCCAATTTGTTGAAATGCCTTCTGCTTAGCGTTTTTCATACATATTCCATCCTCCTACAATGTGGTTGCCATACATAAAAGTTGTGTTCGTCAGTATCATGCACCAACGAATTTGGAAGTGTTAATTTCATTCTTTTTTCTTGTGTGTTTACTTGACAAGGAAAAATCTGAAAGGATGAAGGCACGGAATGATGGTGGTCCTCTGGAGCAACCCAAACAGATGATCTCTGCAGATTCTCCTGCTACTCGTACTGCAGTGCTAGTTCCAAATCTCATCTCCCCTACTCCACAACCCAAGGTGCTTGATCTAACATGGCAGTGTGATATATGGTTGCATGTTGCATATGGTGCCTAGCTTGTATTGCTCCTAATTTGTTAGATTGCATCTCCTTAGCTTACACATTATACATGTGAATATGACACGCCTTCCTGTTTTTGGTACATACTACATCTACCTATCACACCATGTTCTTACATCAAACTACTTTTCTTGTGTATCCTGCATCTATCGCTTATGATGAGACAGTCACACCCGTGGGTTAATATGAGACGCACTACTCTTATAAAGAATGCAATTTCATCCTCTCCACATGATTCTCAAGAAACAGCAAGCCTAAATGAAGATATTGAACATAGCTCTGTACTTGAAGACCGCACTTCCCCTACACCACCATCACAGGTGCTTGCTCTAACTTCGCAGTGTGATATGTGGTTGCATGTTGCATACGGTGTCTAGCTTGTAATGCTTCTAATTAGGGTAAATTGCATCTTCTTACTTTACACATTATACCTGTGAATATGACATGCCTTCCTATTTTTGGTACACACTACATCTATGTGTTAACCTTGTTCTTACATGAAACTACCTCTCTTGTGTATCCTGCATCAATCACTTATGATGAGTCACCTTTATTCGTTGCATATTGCATATCATTTCTAGCATGTTGCCATGTATTGCTTCTAATTTGGTTAAATACATTTGTTAGGGCACCCTTTTAATTTGGCAGAGTGGTATTGGTTTCATCTTTCATATGGTTTCTAGTTTGCATTGATTCTAACAAGTTCAAGCACCTTGTGCTTAGTTTACACTTTATACATCATACATGTCAATATGTCACGCCGTCCTGTTTTTCATACATATTCCATCCTCCTATCATGCGGCTGCCTTACATGAAAGTAGTGTTCGTCAGTATCATGCATCAATGAGTTCTGAAGAGCAAATTTTATTCCTTTTTCTTGTGGGTTTGACTTGACAAGGCAAAATCAAGAAAGAGGAAGGAAAAGAGTAAGGAAGGCGATGATGGTGGTCCTCTGCAGCAACGTAAATGAAGCATATGTGCCGATTCTCCTTGTACTGATAGTGCATTACAAGGTCCAAGTCTCCGCTCCCCTACTCCACCATCCAAGGTGCTTTCTCTAACTTGGCAGTGTGATATCTGGTTGCATGTTGCATATGGTGTCTAGCTTGTATTGCTCCTAATTAATGTAAACTGCATCTGCTTAGCTTACACATGATACATATGAATATGACACGCTTTCCTATTTTTGGTATATACTATATCTGTCTATCACACCATGTTCTTACATGAAACTACTCTTCTTGTGTATCCTGCATCAGTCACTTATGATGGGACACCTTTAAGTTGGCAGTGTGATATTGGTTTGCGTCTTGAATATGTTTTCTAGCATGTATTGCTTCTAGTTTGATGAATGCCACCTATGACGAGACAGTTTTAACTTGGCAGAGTGATATTGATTGCACCATCCATATGGTGTCTGGTTTGCAGTGCTTCTAATTTGTTGAAGTGCCTTCTGCTTAGTTACCACATCATAGGTGTGAATATGTCAAGCCGTCCATTTTTTCGTACATATTCCATCCTCGTATCCTGACTTTGCCTTTCATCAGAGTAGTGTTCGTCAGTATCATGCATGAATGAGTTCTAAAGAGCGAATTATATTCCTTTTTCTTATCGGTTTGACCTCACAATGCAAAATCAATAAAGCTGAAGGAAATTGGCAAGGCATTGGATGACTGTGGTCCTTCCGAGCAACTGAAACGGAGGTTCTCTACAGATTCTACTCTGCCATCCTCCCAACAAGATTCGCAAGACAACGCAAGGCTAGACAGTCAACGTAGTTGTGTAGATGATGAGCACATCTCCCCTACTCCACCATCATAGGTGCTTGCTCTAACTTGGCACTATTATATGTGGTTGCATGTTGCATATGATGTCTAGCTTGTATTGCTTCTAACTTTGTTGAATTGCATCTGCTTACTTTACACATAATGCCTGTGAATATGACATGTGTTCCTGTTTCTAGAACATACTATATCTGATCACACGATGTTCTTACATCAGACTACTGTTCTTGCATATCCCGCATCAGTCACTTATGATAAGGCACCTTTAAGTCGCCACTGTGATATTGGTTGTGTCTTGCATATGATTTCTAGCATGTACTGCTTCTAATTTGGTGAAACGCCATACAGTTTGAACTTGGCAGAGTGATATTGGTTGCATCTTTCATATGGTGTCTAGCTTGCAGTGCTTCTAATTTGTTGAAATGCCTTCTGCTTAGTTACCACATCATAGGTGTGAATATGTCACGACATCCTGTTTTTCATACATATTCCATCCTCGCATCATGTGTTTGCCTTTCATCCCAGTAGTGTTCGTCGGTATCATGCATGAATGAGTTCTGAAGAGCGAATTTTATTCCTTTTTCTTATCGGTTTGACTTCACAATGCAAAATCATTACAGCTGGAGGAATATAGTCCGGCAGTGGATGATGGTGGTCCTTCGGAGCAACTCAAACAGGGGGTCTCTACAGATTCTACTCCGCCATCCTCCCAACAAGATTTGCAAGGCAACACGAGGTTGGGTAGTCAACGTAGCTGTGTAGATGATGAGCACATCTCCCCTACTCCACCATAACAAGTGCTTGCTCTAACTTGGCACTATTATATGTGGTTGCATGTTGCGTATGATGTCTAGCTTGTATTGCTTCTATCTTTGTTGAATTGCATCTGCTTACTTCACACATAATGCCTGTGAATATGACACGTGTTCCTGTTTCTAGAACATACGTGTACATGATGAGAACATCTCCCCTACTCCACCATCACAGGTGCTTGCTCTAACTTGGAACTGTTATATGTGGTTTCGTTTTCCGTATGATGTCTAGTTTGTATTGCTTATGATTTTGTTGAATTGCATCTGCGTAGCTTACAACTTATACCTGCAACGATCACTTACCCATAAGACACATTTAACTTGGGACTGTGATGTAGGTTGCATCTTGCACTGTCTTCTAGCTTGTACTGCTTCTAATTTCTTGAAATGGCACTTACGATGAGACACTTTTTACCTGATAGAGTGATATTGGTTGCATGTTCATATGGTGCCTAGCTTTCCTTTCTTCTAATTTTGTTGAAATGCCTTCCGCTTACTGTTTTTCATACATATTCCATCCTCCTATCGTACGTGTGAATATGAAACGTTGTCTTTTTTGTATATATTTCATCCTCCTATCATGCGCTTGCCTTACATCAAAGTAGTGTTCATCCGTATCATGCATCAACCAGTTATGCAGAGATAATTTTATTCATCTTCTTGTGGTTTTGACTTCATAAGGCAATATCAGAAAATAGGAAGGAAAACAGTAAGTTAGGGGATGTTGGTGGTCCTCCACAACAACGCAAACAGAGACTCTCTAGATTTGCCACTGCTACTTCTAATGAAGTTGAAGTCCCAAGTCTACATGATGAGTTCATCTCCCGTACTCCACCATCGCAGGTGCTTGCTCTAAGTTGACAGTGTGATAATTGGCTTCATGTTGCATATGTTGTCTAGCCTGTATTTCTTCTATTTTGATTAAATTGCACCTCCTAAGTTTATATGTTATACATGTGCATATGAAATGGCTTTCTGTGTCTAGAATACACTTCATCTATCTATCATACCATGTTCTTACATCAAAGTACTGTTGTTATGTATCCCGCATTAGTCACTCATGATTGGACGCTTTTAACATGGCAGTTTGATAGTGGTTGCATCTTGCATTGATTTCTACGTTGTACTGCTTCTAATTTTTTGAATTGCCACTTATGACAAGACACTTTTATCTTGGCAGAGTAATATTGGTTGCATCTTTCATATAGTGTCTAGCTTGCATTACTTCTATTTTCTTGAAAATCCTTCTGCTTAGTTTACACATCATAGCTGTGAATATGTCATGTCGTCCTGTTTTTCTTACATATTCCATCCTCGTACGGTTGTCTTACATCAAAGTATTGCTTGTCTGTATCATGCATCAATGAGTTCTGAAGAGCGATTTTATTCTTTTGTGTTGTGGGTACGGCTTGACATGGCAAAGGCAAAAAAGAGCAAGGAAAATAATATAGTAGGGAGTAGTGTTACTCGTCGGGTGAAACGGAAACGGATCTGTCGTCGAGATTCTGCTGGTACTTATAGTGCAGTAGAAGGTCCAAGTCCACCGGCTAAATCTACAAACATAGTATCACCTGCTCCACCAGCTGCAGCATCCGCTTCAACTGTACCAGCATCTCAACGAGTTACTCGTTCGTTTGCTCTGAAACTAGCCAGTTCCCAAGCTGCCTTCACACCTAACACTACTTCCGAAGCACTGCTGACACAACAGGACTTGGCAAGATCAGATGAACCTCATGAGCATCAACACCAAGACGGTACCTGACCGAGTCAAGTTGCAGTTGCATGCTCCTTTATATGTACTCTCACAATTTGATGTACACTAACACTTTCCATATTCGTTGTTGAACTAGCACCACGGCGCAAGCGGAAACAGACATCAGGGATAATGCTTGACAGATTAACAAAATCTAAAGGAGGAAGAATGGAGATCCATTTTGAGGCAGGTTTAAAAAGGCCATGTGATGCTACAGAGTCAGCCAAGTTAGTATCAGAGGCAGCCGTTGCCGTTAGGTGTCATGCACGTATCCTCCCAATGTGGATCCAGTACAGGAATGAGAAAGACAATACCCAGTTTAACACCTTCCTTGACCATTTATTTGTAAGTAATGTTATTCATCGCAATTAGTAATATTGTCTTGCTCTGTCCATACTTTCTAGCTTCCTCCTAATAAGACTCACATTCTTTTTTCAACAGATGAGGTTCAAGTTGGATCCAAAAGATGATGCAACTAAACAAGCATGCACTCATGTTTTTCAGTCTGCTCTAAGACAGTATCGATATCACCTTAGAAAAACTCACTTTGAAGGCAAGGCTAACAATGAAATCGCCCAAACATCTCCAGTGGAATATATTACAGATGAAGACTGGACAGCCCTCATTAAACACTGGTCTGATCGAAAGTATTAGGTAGGCTATATGTATTTGATCAGACCACATATTGAACTTGTATTTATGTATGTGCCTTACAAGTGTATCTTCTTCTAGGCTAACTGTTTGAAGAACAAGACCAATCATTCTAAAGTGAAATTCCAAAGCACAACAGGATCTTGTAGCTATATTGCACACTGCGAGGCTCTTGTAAATAGCTGCTACTTCCTTCTTTTTCTGTGCCATATTACCGTATCTATATTGACTTGTTCCAAATACAGAGGAAAGCCCGTGTGGACCAAAAAGAACCTGAACCGAATGCAGTGCAAATCTTCAAGGATTGCCACACCAGCAAGATGAAGGGCATGAGCACACCAGTTCAATCCAGGACTGTAAGTCCTTACTCCTCCTGCCTTTGAACTGATTGGTACTGTGATGTGTTCATTTAACTACTTGGTTTGCAGCCAATGTCAGATACTCTGTTCACTTTTATACACAGTTGTCTTAACGTATCATTTCACCTTACATGGTTTAAAAGAGATGAAGGATATTCTTTTGGTCTTGATATGTAATCTACTTGTTATGTTCACGTGCGCACACAATGATAAAATAGCCTATTTGTTTTATATCTGTTTGCCCATGATATGAATGATGTCATACTATGTTCATCCTACTTTAAATCATGTCTCTTTATCCTTAGATGTCAATGAATGTGAGGAAATAGACAATATAGAAGGCATGCTACATGGACATATCTTCCGAAAGTGATTTTATTATGTAGTTGGCACTACAATACATGCTAATGTATTACAGTAGTTCACCAAAATAAGTTATGTATAAATGTGTAACCTACTTTGTTTATTTTTGTCTCATTAGTAACTTATCTGGTACACTAATCTACAAGTTCAAACTTTCAGGAAGTTATGGAACAAATGGTCGAACAGCCACAACCACCTGAAGGTGACGAGGCTACCACAGGCACATTGTCACCTCTTTCTGCAGTGCGTCGGCATCTCTCCACTAACAGTGCAAAAATCACCTTCTTGCGTAATTCTAGGTTGGTTGTCAAGGTAACCTCGTCCAAATCGCCTACTAAACAAAATCTTCCTGCTAGACAGAGTGATATATCTGTGCCCCAGACACAAGTCCAATGCCTAATGGATGTCATTCCAGAAACAAGAATAGTGGTTGACAAATGTCATCAAGATATGAATGGTTTTGAAACCAGACTATCAAACATTCGCTTCGTTGTTCAAGACCAATGGAAAAAAAAGGGGGAAGATCGTGTTGCTCCATCAGATTCTACAGCCTGAAACATTAGCACTCAGGTCAAATGATATGTGCTTCTATACATCTGATGGTGCTTTTATTTGCAAGGACTGTAAACTTTATGCCAACAGGCCTTTTGTTGTATGGTTGGAATTTATTTTTTTGTGATACAGCATTTATGATGCTGCCAAAGGCTGCAGTAATTACGACGCTATTTTTGTATAGTGTAGGTTTATCTTAGTAATGTATTCGCCGAAAGCTTCGTAGGAGCCCAACATGCCAACATTCGTCGGGCCCATTCCAATTGGGCTAAAAACGATTATGGGCCGAAATTTGTATGTAGCCCACTAAAAATATCTGGGCCTAAATCAGCATAAGCTTTCATATTTTTCTGGTAGGCATGTGCCCATAGTGGGCCTTTAACAGGCCTAAACATAATTTGGGCCCTCGGTAACAATAGGCCGTTTACAGGTGTAAATATCTTGAGCCCATAAAAAACATGGTCCTTTAATAGGCCGAAAGTGAGATTGGGCCTTGATTGTGCCAAATAACCCACTGGTCTTAGCAGGCCAAATGGTGGCCCATTTACGATGCGGATCTTTCACATGCCGAAATTCGGACGGGCCGTGAATGCGCCGACCTAATACACGGGCCTTTAACAGGCCAGAAGTTCGGTCGGGCTAGATTATTGTCATTTTTATATGGGCCATTAATGGGCCCGATGTGACGTTGGGCCACATATGGCCCATGGATTTCGTCCAACGTTAACAGGCCGAAAATCACAACAGGCCGAAAGTGGCCCAAATCTATAATGGGCCTCTAACAGGCCGAATGTCAGACATGGCCAAATATGACCCAAATCCTTCACGGTCGTTTATGGGTTGAAAGTTTCAATGGCCTGTAAATGGACCCAAATGAAGCAGGACCTTTAACAGGCCAAAAATACATCGGGCCGTAATTCGGCCCAAATACTTAGCAGACTGTTAACGGGCGAGAAGTGACCATGGGCCGCGATGATGACAAGTTTAGGACAGGCCGCTGACGGGCCGATTTGACACTAGCCGTACGGGCCTTAACTGAGAACGTTGGGCCTTTAGCTGGGCCGACCCATTATGGTCTGCAAAATCTTGTGGGCCTTTAGCTGGGCTAGCCCATTATGGTCCGTTAAATCTAGTGGGCCTTTAGCTGGGCCGGCCCATTACGGTCTGCAAAATCTTGTGGGCCTTTAGCTGGGTCGGCCCATTATGGTCCGCTAAATCTTTTGGGCCTTTAGTTGGGCCGACCCATTTAAACTTTATGGGCCACTTTTGGGCCCATCCATGTGTCAACATATCATAGGCCCATCTCGACCATTGGATGAGTGACACCTGTGCCAACGCGGAGCTGACGCGTGGTTCCGTTAGCCAATGAGAATTTTACACATGGAAAATCGACATTGGTCGTGGCTGTTAGCGATTTATCGGATCCAAAACCGGACCTGATAGCTTAACGGCGTCCCGTTATGGTGGATGCCACGTGTCGGTCACCCTTGACGAAAGCACTTCTATGACGCGTGATTTATCGTCATGTAAGACACTTTCGTCATGATAATTTTGGTAATGTCATGAAACACTTCTATGACAGCACAGGTATGACTATGTTGATTCTGTCATAAAATCGTCATGGATGTACATGCATGATAAAAAATGCGACCTACTGTGACAAACACGTATCATCATGAAAGTGTATTTTTTGTAGTGATATGCATCGTCAACCTAACCGTCACTTAGTGTGGGGATTTCTAGTTCGAAATCATGGTGCCACATCAAAGTTGTTCCATTGTGTACTCAAAAACATACCTCTACATACATATGTTTGGGCCACACGCATGCAGTGGTTGTCTTCGGGGACTAGCTACTTGTTGATTATTGGCGAGCTAGCCTATCTCCGGGGTCGCATGGACGACCATCACTTTGACCAACAACAAGAGAGAGGTTGTATGACCAAGGTGGATTATTCTTGGTCCATTTTACGATCAATCTTGGTGAGATACCTCTCTGGCCCGCCGACTGAAAGTGTGTGGGGGGGCTGCTACTTTACACTTTGCTAGGTGAACCTCGGTTGGGGGGCATGCATTCATAGCTTAGGATTCCCTTTGTGCTGACACGAGGGGGAGGGGGCTGCTAGCTACTTCGCACTTTGCTAGGTGAACCACTGTTGGGGGCATCCATTCATAGCTTAGGATTCCATTCATGCTGACACGAGGAAGGGGGGCTGCTAGCTACTTCGCACTTTTCTAGGTGAACCTCGGTTGGGGGGGCATGCATTCATAGCTTAGGATTCCCTTCATGCCGACAAGAGGGGGGCAAGCAATACCGTGCGCTTTGCGAGACAGGTGCGACATTGAAGTTGCATTTGGTATTTGAAAATCAAACCACCATTTTCATACATAAATTTGGTCCACATGCAAGTGTGTTCGTGTTCTGACCCTCTCCCGATGTCACATCCCTAGCTTCTGGTGCTGCCTAGTGTTTGCATCATGTTTAAATTTTTGAAACTTGAACTGAGGAAATTTGGAAGCCTCAAAAAACTTAAATAAAAGAAGGGCAAAAACCCTAAAATCTCATTCATTGTTCCAAAATGCTCTTCTTACATGTTTGATAATTTTTTGGCAAGGGTTCTGGTCCCAACCAAAATATCGAACATTTTTAAGGACTTAATCTTGGGATTTTGAATTTAAATCATTAGCTATTTGAATTTGAATTATATTCATATAATTAGAATATAATTTCAAATACCCCTGAAATATTTTATGAGCTTTTGGAAAAGTCCATCTAGCAAAATAAAACATTCAGAGGAGTTTTTGGCATTGTTTGAATTATTTTAAATTCAAAACAGTGGCAAAATAAATTTAAAAAAATAAAACAAAACAGAAGAAAAATAAAAAAAGAGTAGGAGACCTACCTGTCGCTTACCTGGCGCCAGCAACCGGCCCAGCTCCTGTGCTGGCAGCCCACCGGTGCGGCCCAGCCCACCAGGCGTCCCCCCCTGTCGTCTTCCTCCCCTCGCCCCAAAGTTGCTGCTGTCGCCGTGAGAAAGCGCCCGCGCACGCAAGCTCCACCTCCTGCTTCGTGCTGGAGGCTCAACCTCCTCCCTGTCCCCGCGCCTGGAGACGCCTCGACCCCCTCTGTTCTCCCCCCCCCCTCTTTCCTGGCTCTTCCCCTCGCTTGGCCGCAGCCATGGCCGAACGCCACCATCGCCACCGACGCCGTTCGCCGCGGCCACGGCCACCGCCTAGCCTTCCCAACTGTCCAGGAGCTCCACCTTCGTCGTCTACGCCTCCTCAAGGACACACGCGCCGCCGGACGCCCCCGAACGCCCACACCGCCGCCTTCTTCAACCTTCGGCCCCGTCGATCGCCGTCGTCAATTCGCCCCCGACAAGACATCTTCGAGCCCACTAACCCTCCCAACGGACTCGCGGTGAGCCCCTGAGTCGTTTCCCCCTTCTTCCCTGGTCGCTTTTGACCTCTAGGCCATAACCCCGTCGTGGCCGAGAGCTCCATGCCGCCGCCGTGTAGCTCGTCGTCGTTTGAGCTAGCATCTGTCACGGCCGAGAACATATTTGTGCTCCTCGCATCGTCAGGAGTCTGCTGAGACCCTCCACTAGTTTCCCCGTGCACCGGAGCTCCATTCTCGTTGAGGTCCGGAACTCCGGCGCCGCCGCGAGCTCGTTTTCGGTGAGCTCCAGCCACCACAGCCGCTGCCGCTCGCCCAGCTGGATGCGGCGCACCTTTAGCTACCCGTAGGAGCAAACCACGCGTCGAATGGTGCTCCATAGCGAGCACCCGATGCATCTCCGCCGTCGGCCATGGCCGTTGCCGGCGACACTCCGGCGAGCTGACGTGGCACCGCCATTAGTGGCTAATGATGCCACTAACTACACCCGTAGCTCACTGACACATGGGCCCCGCGCCCTAATTATTCCCAGTTTAGTTTCTGTTTAGATTAGTTATTAACCCAGCTGGTCCCACACGTCAGTTTGACTTGCTGACGTGGCCTTTGACCGGCCCCACACGTCAGTGACTCATGCCAGCGGTGTGTCACTGACCAGTGGACCCCCTGGTCAGGTTTGACCCGAGGCTGCCCTGTTGACTCTGCTGAGGTCAGCATGACGCCATGCTGACGCAATATTCCTTTTCTGGAATTTAGTTTATTTTATAAATAATCAGGAATTCTAGAAAATAGCTAAAACTTCAATAAATCATAGAAATTCAACCGTAACTCAGAATGAAATAATTTATATATGAAAAATGATCAGAAAAATCCAATCTATCCATCTGTACTATTTTCATGCATGTTAGAACAACTTATAGCTGCTGTTTAGCACAAATCACATAAATGACATTTGAATTTCACATATGGAGTTTGAATTTGAATCTTGGATTCAAACCAACTTCATTTAATCTGGTTTAGTTGCATCAGCACAAAACACATTCATATTGCCATGTCATAGCATGCATCATATTGTGCATTGCATTGATCGTGTTTCTTCTGTGTTTGCCGGTGTTGTTCCCCCTCGGTAGACGCTGTACCGATGATGTGATCGTTGACACTGATGAAGACTCAATGTTATCTTCAGAAGTGCCAGGCAAGCAAAACCCCCTTGTTCATTCCGATACAATCCCACTCTCTCGCTCCTGCTCTCTTTTACTGCATTAGGACAACACCGATTCAACTGTTACATGCTGCGGTAGTTGAACCCCTTTATCCTCTGCATGACCTATCATTGCCACAGTAAATAGATGAAACCCACTAGCATGAGTAGGAGTTGTTTGAGCCCTGATGTGCCTACTCATTCATGCTTGTTTGTCATGCCTGCTACTGCTTAGAGTTGAGTCAGGTCTGATTCATCGGGGATGAATCAGAGGCGTGTGAACATGTCCTACTGTGTGTGAGCTAAGTGTGTGAACACGATTTGGTAAAGGTAGCGGTGAGAGGCCATGTAGGAGTACATGGTGGGTTGTCTCATTGCAGCCGTCCTCAGGAACTGAGTTCTGTGTTTGTGATCCATGACCAGTTACTACCACACATTGGGTTCCGGTAACTCGACCCCTCTCGACTTATTAATCAACATGATCTCTGTCCAGGAGTTGCAACTAGTTTCTGGTGTTTGTAGGTAGTGTTAGTAGTCTACCAAGTGGCACCCGGTACAGGTGGGCTTGGGACAGACTAGGCACAGTGGCCCGGTGTACCAAGTGGCACCCGGATGGTGGACTTGGGAACCCTGCACACATCGTTTGGGGCCGTGAGCGACACCCCGGCCGGATCTCCTTGCGGATGGAACCCGAATAGGCGATAAACCTGGACGAGAGACTTGTTTGGTTAGTCAGGTCGTGGTCGACTCCCTCGCCCGGCTTCCGCTTGAAGGTTGCCGAGGTACATGACGTGTACAGGGCGATATGTGGCGGGAGCGTGTGTGAAGAAGTACACCCCTGCAGGGTTATCATTATCTATTCGAATAGCCGGATTCCTCGGATATGGAAACTTGGACCCCTTGCATAGTTCATAGACAAGTGAAAGTGGATACTCTAAAATACGCAAGATAAGCGTGAGTGCTATGGATGGCGTTCTCGTAGGGAGACGGGAGCGGATCCATAGTGGTGTATTGATATGGTGAATATGTGGACTCGTGTGCGCCACCTCAAAAGAGTTACTTGCAGTCGTAGTTTAGGATAGCCACCGAGTCAAAGCTGGCTTGCTGCAGTTAAACCCCACCATCCCCTTTGTTGATAATGATGCATATGTAGTTAGTTCTGATGTAAGTCTTGCTGGGTACATTTGTACTCACGTTTGCCTATTTTATATTTTTGCAGAGACTTCAGTCTCACTAGTAGTTCCACGTGGACTTTGATGTTTATCTTGTTACCTCAGCTACGATCTTGTGCCCTCGGCAGGATCTGGTAGATTATCAGGCTTCTTAGCCTTTTTCATTTGTAGATGTCTGTACTCAGACATGTTAAGCTTCCGCTTGTGCTTGACTTGTTTGCTCTGAATGTTGGGTCATGAGACCCATGATTGTAATATCTCGCTCCTCGGAGCCTATTGAATAATGCTTGAGTTGTAGAGTCATGTTGTGATGCCATGTTGTGTTTGCACATATCGAGCATATTGTGTGTATGTTATTGAAATGCTTGGTATGTGTGGGATTTGAATATCTAGTTGTTTATCCTTAGTAGCCTCTCTTACCGGGAAATCTCTCCTAGTGTTTCCACTGAGCCATGGTAGCTTGCTACTGCTCCGGAACACTTAGGCTGGCCGGCATGTGTCCTTCTTCGTTCCTGTGTCTGTCCCCTCGGGGAAATGTCACGCGATGAATTCCGGAGTCCTGTTAGCCCGCTACAGCCCGGTTCACCGGAGTCCTGCTAGCCCAGTGCTACAGCCTGGATTCACTCGCTGATGACCGACACGTTCGTTGTTGGGTCATGTATGCCTGTCCCTGTAAGTTAGTGCCACTTTGGGTTTACGACTAGCCATGTCAGCCTGGGCTCCTTATCAGATGGATGCTAGCGACACTATCATATACGTGTGCCAAAAGGCGCAAACAGTCCCGGGCAAAGGTAAGGCGACACCCGGGGGGATACCGTGCGTGAGGCCGCAAAGTGATATGAGGTGCTACATGCTAGATCGATGTGGCATTGAGTCGGGGTCCTGACAGCGTTGGTATCAGAGCTTGACTGCCTATAGGATTACCAAGCCAAACTGGTCGAAGTCGAGTCTAGAAATTCTTTAGTTATATAAGGGAATTGATTGTGGGATGGAACGTAAGGCTCTTTTTACTCCTTATACCTTATGCCCTTCTAATCTGAGTCATCTTATCTTTCCTACGGGGTTAAGGAACTAGGCTTTCTCTTCTTTCTATCAGGATCACGTGTTACTAATCCGTAGACTTATAGAATTGTTGGACTTAAGCCTCTGTTCAGTTTCTATTACTTCTGTATGTTAACTGTTGATGTCGAAACCTTGATATTGTGCTTCTGAGTGGCTATGCCACCATTTCTGTAGTATGTCTCCAAACTTTTTGAGCATTTACAGCCGTTATGCTGTCCGAGTCATCCCAGGTTTCTAAATAGTCTGATGCATTTGCAAATCCTTTCTTTCCTTTCCCGATGTCCTTTATGGCCAGATTAACCACACTAGACGGTGAGTTGAGGTACTCTATTGCCTCGACAATTATGTTGGAGTTATTATTATGACCCTAGGTGTCTCAGGGGATCATCTAGTAGTCTAGCCATGTTTTGTGATCCCAGTGTGATGATTCTGGCCATCATTCCCAAAAGCATCCCGTGATGCCACTTAGTAGTAGGCATTCTACTCCTGGGTTCTGAACCCGAGATTCACCCTACTTACTTCATGTTGATAGTAATTGCTAGTGCCTTTAGGATATTAGTAACCTTGCGATAGTCCTCGAGGTCCGTGGTATATCGTTCTTCCAAATACCATGAACCATTCTTGGCAGGAGTTCTTTTGAATCAAAAGATCACAACCAGAGTGCTCTTGATGAGTTCTCCATTCCACATTGTGAATCTGCATGTCCTTCCTTTTCAGCATGGGTTATCCGGAAGAAATATGCTGAATTTGTTCGGCATACTAATCCATGTATCCACAACTCAGAAAATTGTATGTTCCATTGAGTTGTCCCTCTTTAGTTGTATTCCAATCTTCATCTATCCGTTGATAGTCAAGAGTAATTGTGCATTCGTGTTATCGATGCTTATTATTCTTGTGGTCCGTCAAGCCATTCTATTCAGGATGACTAGGAGAAACAAACTCCAGTACCTCATCCATATTCAGGATTGGGTCAAAGCAGTTGTACTCCGCAGATCAAATACTAATCCAGTTTTTGTTCTGTTCTACCTTGGAGTATTACCATCTTTATATCAAGAATGTCATGGGAATTGCACACCATCCTATGAACTCTTGACACAGTGATACTTCTCTCCATCATTATTCATTTCTCGATTCCCGTGTTGTTGCAACCGGAATGTCGACAAGTGAATCGTGATGTGTGAAATCAATACTGCTAGCAACTCCGTTGCTTGGTAGTTAAATGGACAACAACCTCATTCTTGGCGTGCTGATTATTGAGTCATCATTCTAAGATTGAGCGTGCTACCTAGTCCTTATTTCTGGTGCACCCTCTGATCAATGAGTTAGGATTGTGTCAATACCTTGCTCTGTTGATCATATCATCTTGCCCTAAGAAGCAAGATTGTTCTCAAGCTTAGTAACATACCGGTGGTTCGTGATTTTCCGAATATCTTCTCGAAGGTATCACCAGGTTGTCACCTGACTGCTATGTTGAGCTCGTGATCAAGTTGGTTTATCCTGTAAACCACCCTTTCTCCAAGAGTCTGTGTTGGGTACCCCTGAGCTAGTTGGCTAAGCTGAACAACAACTTGGAGAGTTGGAAGATGGAAGCTTGTCCGATTTAGTTCATCTTAAGGGATATCTTGTGTGTGTGTGTGTGTTGAAGATAGATGATATCTTTATTGGTTGATCCTCGTGATCAATTGTTGGATCTATTATCTTACCCAAACCTTTGATTTGAGTATGGGCTATCGTCAAATCAAATCAGAACCAACGATATTCGTAATGTTGTCTTACTCGTGGTTGATCCCTCGAGCATACACCATTATATCTTTTGGGTCTGACCAATGCTATCACCGTGTTCACTTAACTATGGAATCCCTTTTAAAAGGAAACCCGGATGAATTGTTGTTGAGCCCATCGACAATATCCTTGTCTTCTCCATAATTTTGCTGAACATTAAGCTAGTGTTGGAAACTTTTGAAAGCATTTGTTCATGCTAGCTCATGAAGCATATGTTCGGATGTAAGAAGTGACTTCCTCCAGTTCAAGTGCATTTGATGCAAGTTGCCGCCGTGGATTCGAGAAAGTCAATGTTGTTTCCTCTGGAATCGTCCCAAGTCAGTCATGCATGTGCAAAGTATACTATGGTTTGGTAGATTAATTACCTCCACTCCATATGTATTCCATAGCACCCCAAGCCACTAATTGATTTGTTCAAGGAGAAGGAGTTCCTTCATAAGAGCTAATCCGGACTTATGAAAGAACTTCGATATCCTCAATGATGGTTCCCTACCCGAACTCGGTAGTGTTTTATTGTAAGACTACCATGTGATCATGTTTGCCTGGAACAGTGTGTTCACACGTGCGTAGCAGAACCAGCTCATGCTTTGGAGCTTGCTATCGTAGTTCATTTCCCGAGAATCTCGCAACGTCATCTCGTCGATTTGTGTTGCAAGCTTTCATTTTTCTTCCTAGACTCGATGAGTCTGGAATATCTTGACACCAACCAGATTTGAATCTCAGGCTGATATGATGGTTGGAACATTTCTCCAAGAACTATAATATTGGTCCCTCGATAACTGGTAAAGTGGATGTCGTGGCCAGCACCACCCAGCCGAAAGACCTATTATTGTAGTATCTTGATTGAAGAAGTTGGCCACCTCCCCATAAGGATTTCGTAGGATTTACCTCCCTAGTTGTTCCTTATGGATTTTTGTGTTTCCGAAGTCCGACCTTTACTTGATGTTCTAGATACCAGACCATTTCTATGAATGGGTTACACTAGCACATCAAGGAGAACATTACAAGCGGAGTGCTAAATGTCTCTCGGTCGATCATCCAGATTTTATTTCCTTGGCCCCGCCAAGGGTGAAATCTGAGAAAGTGTTGTCTTCCTTTGCATCTGCATCATCCATCATCATTCATCATGGTAGCAAGTTGTGTTGCCAGGATCCTTGACACGGATATTGGTAAAATCTTGGTGATTATGGTAGTTCTCAAGTTCTTGAGAGCATGCGCAAGTGCTAGGTTTGATCGTCGGCATTAACTGTATAGTGCTCTCAGTTTCCTCGGCAATGCAATGACCTTTTCAAACAGTGAATTCACTCTCTATTGTTGGGTTCTTCCCCAGTTACCAGAATCATTCCCAGCATTTGCATTTTGTTCCCAGCTTGCACCGCCAATGTGCCATTCCACCATGGGTCTCTTCCATTTCCGGTGATAAGCAAATTCATCCATTACGTTGTCTTCAACAAGGTAATCCACATCATCCAAGTCCGAGTATGCCATTCTACCGACCCCCTCCAAACGGTCGCTCGAGAATTGCCTTAGGCTGGTTTAAAGAGTTTCAATGATCTCTGAATCAAAGGTAATTCTTTTTGCCACTTAAGGGGATATTTCTACGAGTCACCATCCCTAAGGTGCCCCATTATGGTATCATGGCAATTCAACTCCTCGCTACGTTGACAACCGATCACCACATTCTTAAGTCTGGAATTGTTGTCTACTTAGCGAGCCCTCGTCATCTGTCTCACTCCATTTCTTCAGATGTATGCTTCGTGTCTCAGCTCAAGAGATGTTGCTATGACTCACTTTGTGAGCTGATCCTAAGTTGATTGATCTTCGAGAAGATCGATTCTTCCGGAGTTGTCCTTTTCCTCTTGCTGTCATGCTAGTTGGAGTTCTCAGAGCAAGACGACGGGACAAAGATGGTGATCGAATCAACGCTTTTATGAAGTGCACCCTGGATCGTGAAGATTATACTAGTTTGCGTTTCCCCTTCATCTTACCCTACGCTTGAATCTCGGGACGAGATTCTTGTTTAGTGGGGGCGAGTTATCACATCCCTAGCTTCTGGTGCTGCCTAGTGTTTGCATCATGTTTAAATTTTTGAAACTTGAACTGAGGAAATTTGGAAGCCTCAAAAAACTTAAATAAAAGAAGGGCAAAAACCCTAAAATCTCATTCATTGTTCCAAAATGCTCTTCTTAAATGTTTGATAATTTTTTGGCAAGGGTTCTGGTCCCAACCAAAATATCGAACATTTTTAAGGACTTAATCTTGGGATTTTGAATTTAAATCATTAGCTATTTGAATTTGAATTATATTCATATAATTAGAATATAATTTCAAATACCCCTGAAATATTTTATGAGCTTTTGGAAAAGTCCATCTAGCAAAATAAAATATTCAGAGGAGTTTTTGGCATTGTTTGAATTATTTTAAATTCAAAACAGTGGCAAAATAAATTTAAAAAAATAAAACAAAATAGAAGAAAAATAAAAAAAGAGCAGGAGACCTACCTGTCGCTTACCTGGCGCCAGCTACCGGCCCAGCTCCTGTGCTGGCAGCCCACCGGTGCGGCCCAGCCCACCAGGCGTCCCCCCCCCCTGTCGTCTTCCTCCCCTCGCCCCAAAGCTGCTGCTGTCGCCGTGAGAAAGCGCCCGCGCACGCAGGCTCCACCTCCTGCTTTGCGCTGGAGGCTCAACCTCCTC
>NC_041393.1:262447352-262452641 GCF_002162155.2 Triticum dicoccoides
ACGCCGTTCGCCGCGGCCACAGCCACCGCCTAGCCTTCCCAACTGTCCAGGAGCTCCACCTCAGTCGTCTACGCCTCCTCAAGGACACACGCGCCGCCGGACGCCCCCGAACGCCCACACCGCCGCCTTCTTCAACCTTCGGCCCCGTCGATCGCCATCGTCGATTCGCCCCCGACAAGACATCTTCGAGCCCACTAACCCTCCCAACGGACTCGCGGTGAGCCCCTGAGTCGTTTCCCCCTTCTTCCCTGGTCGCTTTTGACCTCTAGGCCATAACCCCGTCGTGGCCGAGAGCTCCATGCCGCCGCCGTGTAGCTCGTCGTCGTTTGAGCTAGCATCTGTCACGGCCGAGCACATATTTGTGCTCCTCGCATCGTCAGGAGTCTGCTGAGACCCTCCACTAGTTTCCCCGTGCACCGGAGCTCCATTCTCGTTGAGGTCCGGAACTCCGGCGCCGCCGCGAGCTCGTTTTCGGTGAGCTCCGGCCACCACAGCCGCTGCCACTCGCCCAGCTGGATGCGGCGCACCTTTAGCTACCCGTAGGAGCAAACCACGCGTCGAATGGTGCTCCATAGCGAGCACCCGGTGCATCTCCGCCGTCGGCCATGGTCGTCGCCGGCGACACTCCGGCGAGCTGACGTGGCACCGCCATTAGTGGCTAATGACGCCACTAACTACACCCGTAGCTCACTGACACATGGGCCCCGCGCCCTAATTATTCCCAGTTTAGTTTCTGTTTAGATTAGTTATTAACCCAGCTGGTCCCACACGTCAGTTTGACTTGCTGACGTGGCCTTTGACCGGCCCCACACGTCAGTGACTCATGCCAGCGGTGTGTCACTGACCAGTGGACCCCCTGGTCAGGTTTGACCCGAGGCTGCCCTGTTGACTCTGCTGAGGTCAGCATGACGCCATGCTGACGCAATATTCCTTTTCTGGAATTTAGTTTATTTTATAAATAATCAGGAATTCTAGAAAATAGCTAAAACTTCAATAAATCATAGAAATTCAACCATAACTCAGAATGAAATAATTTATATATGAAAAATGATCAGAAAAATTCAATCTATCCATCTGTACTATTTTCATGCATGTTAGAACAACTTATAGCTGCTGTTTAGCACAAATCACATAAATGACATTTGAATTTCACATATGGAGTTTGAATTTGAATCTTGGATTCAAACCAACTTCATTTAATCTGGTTTAGTTGCATCAGCACAAAACACATTCATATTGCCATGTCATAGTATGCATCATATTGTGCATTGCATTGATCGTGTTTCTTCTGTGTTTGCCGGTGTTGTTCCCCCTCGGTAGACGCTGTACCGATGATGTGATCGTTGACACTGATGAAGACTCGATGTTATCTTCAGAAGTGCCAGGCAAGCAAAACCCCCTTGTTCATTCCGATACAATCCCACTCTCTCGCTCCTGCTCTCTTTTACTGCATTAGGACAACACCGATTCAACTGTTACATGCTGCGGTAGTTGAACCCCTTTATCCTCTGCATGACCTATCATTGCCACAGTAAATAGATGAAACCCACTAGCATGAGTAGGAGTTGTTTGAGCCCTGATGTGCCTACTCATTCATGCTTGTTTGTCATGCCTGCTACTGCTTAGAGTTGAGTCAGGTCTGATTCATCGGGGATGAATCAGAGGCGTGTGAACATGTCCTACTGTGTGTGAGCTAAGTGTGTGAACACGATTTGGTAAAGGTAGCGGTGAGAGGCCATGTAGGAGTACATGGTGGGTTGTCTCATTGCAGCCGTCCTCAGGAACTGAGTTCTGTGTTTGTGATCCATGACCAGTTACTACCACACATTGGGTTCCGGTAACTCGACCCCTCTCGACTTATTAATCAACATGATCTCTGTCCAGGAGTTGCAACTAGTTTCTGGTGTTTGTAGGTAGTGTTAGTAGTCTACCAAGTGGCACCCGGTACAGGTGGGCTTGGGACAGACTAGGCACAGTGGCCCGGTGTACCAAGTGGCACCCGGATGGTGGACTTGGGAACCCTGCACACATCGTTTGGGGCCGTGAGCGACACCCCGGCCGGATCTCCTTGCGGATGGAACCCGAATAGGCGATAAACCTGGACGAGAGACTTGTTTGGTTAGTCAGGTCGTGGCCGACTCCCTCGCCCGGCTTCCGCTTGAAGGTTGCCGAGGTACATGACGTGTATAGGGCGATATGTGGCGGGGGCGTGTGTGAAGAAGTACACCCCTGCAGGGTTATCATTATCTATTCGAATAGCCGGATTCCTCGGATATGGAAACTTGGACCCCTTGCATAGTTCATAGACAAGTGAAAGTGGATACTCTAAAATACGCAAGATAAGCGTGAGTGCTATGGATGGCGTTCTCGTAGGGAGACGGGAGCGGATCCATAGTGGTGTATTGATATGGTGAATATGTGGACTCGTGTTCGCCACCTCAAAAGAGTTACTTGCAGTCGTAGTTTAGGATAGCCACCGAGTCAAAGCTGGCTTGCTGCAGTTAAACCCCACCATCCCCTTTGTTGATAATGATGCATATGTAGTTAGTTCTGATGTAAGTCTTGCTGGGTACATTTGTACTCACGTTTGCCTATTTTATGTTTTTGCAGAGAGACTTCAGTCTCACTAGTAGTTCCACGTGGACTTCGATGTTTAGCTTGTTACCTCAGCTACGATCTTGTGCCCTCGGCAGGATCTGGTAGATTATCAGGCTTCTTAGCCTTTTTCATTTGTAGATGTCTGTACTCAGACATGTTAAGCTTCCGCTTGTGCTTGACTTGTTTGCTCTGAATGTTGGGTCATGAGACCCATGATTGTAATATCTCGCTCCTCGGAGCCTATTGAATAATGCTTGAGTTGTAGAATCATGTTGTGATGCCATGTTGTGTTTGCACATATCGAGCATTTTGTGTGTATGTTATTGAAATGCTTGGTATGTGTGGGATTTGACTATCTAGTTGTTTATCCTTAGTAGCCTCTCTTACCGGGAAATGTCTCCTAGTGTTTCCACTGAGCCATGGTAGCTTGCTACTGCTCCGGAACACTTAGGCTGGCCGGCATGTGTCCTTCTTCGTTCCTGTGTCTGTCCCCTCGGGGAAATGTCACGCGATGAATTCCGGAGTCCTGTTAGCCCGCTACAGCCCGGTTCACCGGAGTCCTGCTAGCCCAGTGCTACAGCCTGGATTCACTCGCTGATGACCGACACGTTCGTTGTTGGGTCATGTATGCCTGTCCCTGTAAGTTAGTGCCACTTTGGGTTTACGACTAGCCATGTCAGCCCGGGCTCCTTATCATATGGATGCTAGCGACACTATCATATACGTGTGCCAAAAGGCGCAAACGGTCCCGGGCAAAGGTAAGGCGACACCCGTGGGGATACCGTGCGTGAGGCCGCAAAGTGATATGAGGTGCTACATGCTAGATCGATGTGGCATTGAGTCGGGGTCCTGACACCCGCGTCATTTTTCGCCAAATTTATGAACATTTGACAAGTCAGATGATGCAACAGACACGGTTCACTCAAACTAACCGTGTGCCATGCCGGTGCCCCTATCATGCACACATCCGCATAGTACATTGGGCTCCACGAGGCTTCCCCTCTCAAAAATATCTACCCGCCTGCAACTTTTTTCTGTTTGATAACACACGGTTATTGTGTTTCGACCGTGTGCGATGTTTCTTGTTCCCAATCCCGCCTGCATCCCTAGAAAATATCTACCCGCCTCGAGGGTTTTTCTGTTTCATAACACACGGTTGTTATCTCCGGACCATGTGGGATGTTTCTTGTTCCCAATCACGCCTGCATCCCTAGAGAATATATGCCCGCCTCGAGGGTTTTTTATGTTTCATAACACACGGTTGTTATCTTCGGACCGTGTGCGATGTTTCTTGTTCGCAATCCCGCCTGCATCCCTAGAAAATATTTGCCCGCCTTGAGGGTTTTTCTGTTTCATAACACATGGTTGTTATGTCCGGACCGTGTGCGATGCACCATCATCAAAATTTTCAATAGCCCCGGCATTTCACTCCCGCGTTTGACTCCTGCGTAGTAAAATTTTCAGTACCCGCGTCATTTCCTCAAACACACACACCCTCCACACACACACCAAAACCTCCTTGGGCATGTGCGCGCACACACACACCCTCCCTCGCTCGAAACCCTAGCAAGGTCCCTGTCGTCGCCGCCGCCGCAAGGCCTCCATTGTCAACATCTGCTGGTTTACCCGTGCAGCTTACCACCGATCTCCATACCCAGGCTGCCCTGAGTTTCTTAGATTATGCCTGCCAAACGCCCTTTCCCAAAGATCCCCATCCCCATCCCCATCCCCCACTCCAGAGCGTCGTAGCCTAAGCCAAGCTACGCTTCCCGTGGAGCTTGAGGAGCGACTAGCCCAAAAGAGGTGTATCGCGGTCTCTTCGCCCGACGTCGCCGAGGAAGCTGACAACCATTACTGGCCACAAACACTCAATCAGTGGGCTAGAGTATGCGGGTATGTCGCAGACGCCGGCTATGACATCGAGGTCATCGACAGCGATGGCCTGAGGCGGGCTATGTCACAGGTCAAGTGGCCCACCCCCAACCCCTCGGGTTCAACCGCCGTCGATCTCATCCACGGCCCAGTCGCTGATCTCCTCTAGCTCGCTGTCAAGAATTTGCCATCCTACATCGCCATCGAGCCCCTTTTGTCATTTCTGAAGGACACATTCTGTGATGCTGGCTTGGGATCCACAACTTCCAAGTCAAACCTCATCGAATGCGACCACGAGGAGGGCACCCTCTCCAGCTCTTCCAACGGGAAAGAGCCCGTCTACCCTTCCAAGGGGAAAGGGCCCGTCTGCGACATCAGGGAGGGCACCCTATAGCCATGCTCTTTCAAGGGGAAGGAGCCCATCTGCGACAACATGGAGTGCATCCAGGGTCCGTGCTCTTCCCACGGGAACGAGCCCATCTGTGACAAGTGAGGAAACCCATGATTTGTTTTGACGTGCCTCTTCACAGGGGGAAACCCATGATTTGTTTTGTCGAGTCCCTTTTGTAGTGTAGTGAGAATATATCCAGTTTTAATTGCTATATCTGGTTGTTTGCAGTATGCCTTGTTTATTTCAGTTGTTCAACAAGGAAGAGTGTTACCTTAATGTTCTGATGATGTCTAGATATACAAAGAAGAGCAGCACCAGCAACAACAACAACAACAGCAACAACAGCAACAGCAACAACAGCAACAACAGCAACAACAACAACAACAACAACAACAACAACAGCAACAGCAACAACAGCAACAGCAACA
>NC_041393.1:262465772-262473671 GCF_002162155.2 Triticum dicoccoides
CAACAACAACAACAACAACAACAACAACAACAACAACAACAACAACAACAACAACAACAACAACAACACAGCCATGTTTGGATACTCAACTTAGCTAGAGGTTAGAGTTAGTTTCTAGCTCATGACTAACCCTGAGCTAACTCCATCCAAAGAGGTGTTTGGATGATAGGGTTAGGAAAATAAATGCACTAGGAGAACTAGCTCCAATTAGCACCTCTTGGGTTGGACAGTTTTTTTGGGTGGGTTATAGATGCAACTAGCTCAAACTAGCCCTCATGCTTAGATATGCTTTAGGGCTATTTGAGCCTGAACTAGCTCAAACTAACTCTATCCCATGGATACAGCAGCAGTTAATCAGCCGATAATTTGTAAGAATGCAATAAACTCCTTCCGGCCCATAATATAAGATGTTAATTCATCTAATATGTGAGTATTTTGGATGTTATAAGATATTATGAAAGAGTGTCGTACTACATCATTGTGCAATTGGTGTTTAGCTTCTAATATTAACTTGGTGCTTTTAGGTACATATGTCAATGGTAAAGATCCGCGCTTCGACCCTTTCTGCGTATGGGGAAATGAGATATCGATGAACCAGCATCAAGTGAGGAAGCTGATAAAGATTGTTAGTAAAATGGGTCAAAAGATGGCAATTAAACTATTTGTTTACACTTTATCCAATACAACAGCGAACTGCAGGATGGTAAGTAAGAACTCTGCAGCCTTCTTTTTACTGCCCATAATGAGTTGTGTTAGATGACAATGTCTGAATCTTTTTTCCTTTGTAGTGGTTCCCAAAGTAGTTTACTCAAGATTACCTCTCAAACTACATGATTGGTGGGCATGCAAAGGTTAAGGTATTTCTACCAGAACACGATGATTATCTAGATGTTTTCATGAAGACCGTGAAGGATGGGCGGTCGGCCATCACAAGGAGTTGGACTAGAGTCGTGCGTGCCTTCTGCATGGAGGAGGGCACAATATGGGCATTCCGCTTCACCTTGTTCAGCAACCAGAATGTATTTTGCCTCTTTCTTTACCGTCTTTAATAGTACAAGTATACAACTGTGGTTCATCATTCTTTATTTGGTTCTTATGTAATTCTTGATATGTACCTATGAATCGAATAATGCATTGGTTGTTTGAACCTGATGGATATGAATAAAGCTATAGCATACATTCAAATTCAAATTCAAATTCAAATTTGGTACAATTTGAAATAGCAACAATTAAATTATGGTGAAATTACGCTCTCCAGGTCGTTACGGCACACACGGTTGGTAAAACACAAATGTTTGCGATATACACCATAATCCGAGACGGTTCACAGAGAGGGAACGTGTGCAAGCGTGCACACAGTTGCCGTTTGCAAAGCGTGTGTGATGTCAGACAATATCACAAACTATGCGGGCAAACTAAACGTTTGTGATAGTTGCCTTATCATACACAATTCACAACCATGAACTGTTTCTGATGAAGTATGCATCGTAAACGTTGCACCAAAGAATAGAGTGTGCGATAATTGTCGTGTACGACGATGTTACGACGGTCCGGTGTTTCGTAATCCTATCTGACACTCGTACGACGATTGCTAATCTTCTTAATTAGTTATCGCATATGGTTTGGGAAAAGCGAATGTGTGTGATGGTATGCTTATCATACACGTTCTATAATAGTGAACCGTTTGTGATGGGCCGCGCATCGTAAACGTAGCACCACAGAATATCGATTGCGATGGCAATGCAAGCACAAACGAGTAGGAGTATTGTATATGCATCTTGGCTCCCTATCCCAACGGTTTCTGGGTCGTGTGGGATTGACCCCCCTATTGCCCACACTCACTTGGCGACGGTTCCAAATGTCGTCGCGGAAAGGTGTTAAAAACCATTTGTATAACTCCGACGCGTACCAGTGAATCTGAGGTTTTGAGACAAAGAATGGATACAACAGATGAACTAGGGTTTGAGGGGAGATGGTGCTGGTGAAGATGTTTATGGAGATTGACCCCCTCTCGATGAGAGTATCGATGGTGATGACGATGGCGATGATTTCCCCCTCCCGGAGGGATGTTTCCCCGGCAGAACAGCTCCGCCGGAGCCCTAGATTGGTTCTGCCCAGGTTCCGCCTCGAGATGGCGGCGCTTTGTCCCAAAAGCTTCCCCATGATTTTTCCAGATCAAAACACACAATATAGCAGAAGATGGGCGTCGGGGGCCTGCCAGGGGGGCCCACAAGATAGGAGGGCGCTCCCAGGGGGGTAGGGTGTGCCCTCCACCCTCGTGGATGGCAGGTGGCCCCCCTCTGGTGCTTTCTTCGTCCAATATTTTTTATATATTCCAAAAATATTCTCCGTGAAGCTTCAGGACTTTTGGAGTTGTGCAAAATAGGTCTCTAATATTAGTTCATTTTCCAGTCCAGAATCCCAGCTGCCGACATTCTCCCTCTAGATGTAAACCTTATAAAATAAGAGAGAATAGGCATAAGTATTATGATATAACATGTAATAATAGCCCATAATGCAATCAATATCGATATAAAAGCATGATGCAAAATGGATGTATCACCAGTTTTAACAAGTAATACTAGCTACCCGCGTCCACAATTTGGGAGATGATACTTGATGCTAGATTAAGTTTTAGGGTGTGTGAAACAAAAGTCTTAATTAAAAATTTCTAGCCCCACACTAAACTTCGTCAATAAGCATGACCCCCTAAAAGATCATCCATCTTCGGCACCGTTTTGTGTACGCGACGGTTCACTATTCTCAACTATGGTGAAGCCCAAGGACCTGTTAGCGGATCATCAACAACCAGAGCCAATCAATTGTCAGAACCTTGTAACAAAGCGACCACAAGGGAAGCATAGAAAGAACATCACCCTCACAATCACATGTGATCTGGATCGCAACCTGCATCTACTCATAAAACCGCTTATGATGCCATTGTTGGGAAACGTAGTAGAAAACAAAAAAAATGCGCCTACGATTGATACGTCTTCAACGTATCTATAATTTATGAAGTATTCATGCTGTTATATTATCTTTCTTGGGCGTTTTACAATCATTTTATAGAAACTTTATATCATTTTTTGGGACTAACCTATTGACATAGTGCCCAGTGCCAGTTGCTATTTTTTGCTTGTTTTTTACATCGCAAAAAATCAGTACCAAACGGAGTCCAAACGCAGCAAAACTTTTTGGAGATTTTTTCTGGACCAGAAGACACCCGGTGGGCCGAAGAAGTACTAGAGGGAGCTCTGAGGGGAGCCCAACCCACCAGGGCGCGCCTAGGGGCCCAGGCGTACCCAAGTGGGTTGTGCCCACCTCGGTGGCCTTCCGCACCGCCTCTTCGCCCTATAAATTCCCAAATATTCCAAAAAAAACTAGGGCAACCCTAGATCAGAAGTTCCACCGCCTCAAGCCTCTGTAGCCACGAAAAACCAATCTAGACCCCGTTCCGGCACTCCGTCGGAGGGGGAAATCATCACCGGTGGCCATCTTCATCATCCCAATGTCCACCATGATGAGGAGGGAGTAGTCCACCCTCGGGGCTGAGGGTTTGTACCAGTAGCTATGTGTTTAATCTCTCTCTCGTGTTCTTGAGATGTCATGATCTTGATGTATCGCGGGCTTTGTTAATATAGTCGGATCATATGGTGTTTTCCCCTCTCTATCTTGTGATGAATTGAGTTATCCCTTTGAGATTTCGTTTTATCGGATTGAATACTTTTATGGATTTGAGAACACTTGATGTATGTCTTGCTATGAATACCCGTGGTGACAATGGGGTATCATATTGATTCAGTTGATATGTGTTTTGGCACTCAACTAGCGGATTCCCAAGGTGGCATTGGGGTAATCTATGCATAGGGGTTGATGCACGTTCTCGTCTTTGTTTCTCTGGTAGAAATCTTGGGGCACTCTTTGAGGTTCTTTGTGTTGGGTTGAGTATTATGAATCTGAAATTGTTTGATGCATATCGTATAATAAACTCACGGATACTCGCGGTGACATTAGAGTATCTAGGTGAAATTAGAGTTGGTTGATGTGTATTATATTGTGTTATTTTAGTACGAACTCTTGGTTAGATCGACCGGAAAGAATAGCTTGGTGTTATTTTAGTACGAACTCTAGGATAGACTGATCGGAAAGAATAGCTTTGAGGTGGTTTCGTACCCTACAAAAAATTTCTTCTTATGTTCTCCGCTAGATAAGAACTTTGGAGTGATTCTTCATCGCATGTTGAGGGATGGTTATATGATCCAATTAGATTAGCATTGTTGAGAGATTGCACTAGCGAAAGTACGGACCCTAGGCCTCATTTTCAAGCATTGCAATACCGTGTGTGCTCTGTTTTATCAATTGCTACCTTGCTATTTTTTATTGTTCTTACTACAAAAACCAATATCTACTGTCCATATTACACTTGTATCACCATCTCTTCGCTGAACTAGTGCACCTATACAAATTATCACTGTATTTGGTGTGTTGGGGACACAAGAGACTTTTTATTATTTGGTTGTAGGGTTATTTGAGAGAGACCATATTCATCCTACACCTCCCACGGATTGATAAACCTTAGGTCATCCACTTGAGGGAAAATTGCTATTGTCCTACAAAACTCTGTGCTTGGAGGCCCAACATGTGTCTACAAGAATAAAGTTGTGTAGTAGACATCAACGATCACCCAAGATCAATATGAAGATGCATAATAGATTGGGATCACGAGAGTTGCAGCGGAAGAAGAATGTGTCGGTCTAGATCGTACTTGGAGTCCCTCGAACCGTAGATGAATGATCCCTCGTACTGCCCACGAACAGTAATTCGAACCGAAGACCGAAAGCACGACATCTCTACTTGGTAGCAAGCGTGCAGCCTTCACTATCCGGCAGCGCTTCATCGTCAAGACCTAATCATCGTCGGAGAATTACAGGGAGGAGATTAGAATCACACTGGGCTTCTAATTATGAGGACAAGAGGATTAGCCACGCTCTAATTAGTCAACTAGGACCAACTAGAAAAACTAGAGGAGGCTCCAAAACTTCTATCTTCAAAAGAGCAAAATCCCCTATTATATATAGGTTGGAGGGAGAGGGAGGGCTGCCACCAAGGGGGGGAGTCCCCATTGGGGCGCCGGCCAAGGGAGAGAGAGTTGGACTCCCTCTCCTTGTCCAATTCGCCTTCCCCCCACAAGGAAAGGGGGGCGCCTTCCTACTTGGGCCCTTGTGGCCCAAGCTGTCTTCCACCTCTTGGCCTTTTTAGTCTCATTGATATTTAAACTAAATATAAAATGTTCTAAATACCTCTAGACCATTATATATGTATTTTTTAACATCTTTGTAAACATTTTCCACCTATATATAATTTATCGGTAATACCTGGTATTTCCCGATACTCTCTGAAACCCTTCCGGTGACACCGAAACACTTCCGGATACTCTCGGAACTATTTCGAATATTCATGAAACAATTCCACAAATATATCCTCATGACTCAGCGGATCGTGATTGCCTTAAGCTTGTGACCTACGTAGGTTCGGTAACTCATCGACATGAACGAAACCGTTCGTTAAATGACCAGCAGCGGGACCGTGGACGTCCGTATCGGTCTGATGAGCAGACGAATGATATTCGAGTGAACCTTTGGTTATCATGTGATGTTCTCTTTGCTTCGCGATACTTCACAAAACCAGGGATGCATCGGTATCCTCCTGAGTCATCACCATGCTCGTTATACCGAAATCCTTGTTACCGGTTTTCTTCTTCTTTCTCGTTATTGTGTTACGGCATCCCCGTGACGAAGTCACGTGTGTCTTGTCATACGATGACTAATGATGTCACACCGAAAGGGCCCTAAGAATATCTCTCCATCGTCGAAGGAGCAAATCCCGCTCTTGAGCTATCTGGCCACTTGTTAAACTTTCCGATGAAGCTGTAAGTTTTCGTTATGATCACCGTGTTACATGTGACATTTGAGCAACCCCAAAGCCCAACGTACGGTAAGAAGTGACCACGATACTTTCATGGTCTAAGGAACAATATCACACGATAACACTCTGTGTTATTACTATTGAATATAGACAATATTAACTCAATCCAAACAAGTTGGGTCGATTCAATATGATCGCTCTGTTGTTTTAAGATCGTCGTTACACTTAACGATATCCTAAGATCCGGAAAACGTGATCACCAGCAACACTTGAGCTAGTCCCACGGGCAAGACTAGGAACCTTTCATTTAACAGTTTATCATTCCACACGTGCATATGAGTTTTTCACTTAAACGCATATTCTAGGAGCATAGCATAGAATATAAACTCTTAATTATGAATATGAAAAATATAATAATAGAAATATTATTGCCTCTAGGGCATACTTCCAACAAGGCTCGCTTCAGTGCTTGTAGTCGTCACTAGGTGGTCTACGGATCTGAATGTAATTTTTATTATTTCTAGTGTTTGTTTGTACTAGCATGATTAGAAATGAATAGATTGAAAGTTTTCTCAAAATAAAATAAAAATAAAACTTATTTGCACAAGATGTTGGAATTCCTAGCTACCTCATGCAATCGATCGGCGGATGAACATGCCAAGAATGAAACTGAATTTGGCCACCCAACATGCATTTTGGTGCATCTGACATCTTTATGGAGATGGGACATACTAGCACGCATATGCATCACAGCATCAGTGCATGGCCCATGCATGCATACGTGATCACATATCCATATATTACGGCCGGTTCTTTTAGGTCCATTATGGAGAATCACGGTTCGTGGAATCAAAATCGCCGAAAACTCGTTTCTTCCCCAGGAATCGTCTTAAAATCATCATAATCAACAATGCAATCCAAAAGCGTTTTTCACCGGCGATTCTGGTGATTCTATAAGCTCCCGCAAAAGAAAACGGCTCGTTGCTGGTGTCTAATCCTATTTGGGCGTCATATTACACGTAAGAGTGAAGTGCATTGTAGGTCCCAGAACTATTTCAGGGTGTCATGTAAGTCCTTAAACTATGAATATCGGCATCTAGGTCCCCAAAAGTACAGCAAGTGTGTTACTCAGGTCCAAAATCTGTTTGACCCCTCCTGACCGGTCAGCTGGCGCCGTTGACCTAGGACATGTCAGACCGGGGCCCGCAAGGTAACGGCTGGTGACGGAAATATGCAAATAAATTCAAATTCATGAACTTTAACAAAATGTGAAAAAAATATTTGCGAACATTCATATACTTTCACAACTTTCAAAAAATGTCCATGAATATGGAAAAATGTTCACGACTTTAAAAAATATTCACGTTGTTCGTGAATATGGAAAAATCTTTGCGAACATTCATATGCTTTCAGACTTTAAAAACATGTTCCTGAATATGGGAAAAATGTTCACGAATTTAAAAAATCTTTGTGTCATTCGCGAATATGAAAAAAATGTTCATGAACATTCATATACTTTCATGACCTTAAAAAAACTTCACGACTTTAAAAAAATTGTGTCGTTCGCGAAGATGAAAAAAAATGTTTCACGAATATTGATATACTTTCACGACTTTAAAAAAATGTTTGTGAATATGGAAAAATGTAATTCGCAAACATTTTTCCATATTCGCGAATGATGGAAACATTTTTTTCCATATTCACGAATGACGCGAATATTTCTTAAAGTTCATGAATTTAAATTTATTTGCATATTTCCTTCACCAGTCATTACCTTGCGGGCCCCCGAGCCGATGGGTCAACGGCGCCAACTAGACGGTTAGAAGGGATCAGACAGATTTTAGACCTGAATGACACACTTACTGCATTTCGAGGACCTGCATGCCGATTTTCATAGTTAGAGGACCTATATAACACCCCTGAAATAGTTCAGGGACCTACAATGCACTTCACTCTACACGTAAATTGCCACTC
>NC_041393.1:262473942-262474643 GCF_002162155.2 Triticum dicoccoides
GGAATTCACTCAATCCCCCAGCAACTAGACGCCTGCCGCCGCCCCGATCTCACCATCCTGCCTCGCCGCCCGGAGCTCGACCATCCCTCATTGGAGCTCGCCCTCCAAACGCTAGAAGCACGACACCAGACGTCTGACGCCACCCCGATCTCGGCCATCCTCGCCGGAGCTCGGCCCTTCCTCCCCGATCTCAGCCATCGCTCACCCCAGGCCGCCTCGTCCCAACCCATTGGTGAGCTGCTCTTCATCGTCATCTCAATGTCTCCTCTGACCTCCTCTTCGTTAATGCAATTTGGGTGAATGGATGTATGTGATCGTGCTAATAGTCAATGGATGTAGTTGCTTGATGTGTAGGCAGTGGTTGCTAGATGATTTGCTAGAGGACCTCTTTATCTGAATGTGCTAATAGTCAAATGATGTTATTAGTATGATGATTTGATAGATGATCTGATGTTAGTTACTTGCTTGATAAATTGATGAATGGTGCTAGTATCTGCTCGAACTACAGTTCAGGGACATTACATACATTTCAGCACGCAACTCATACAACAATTACAAGTAAAAATATAAGGAAGAAAATTGGACAGATGATTCTGTGGGCAGTTTTCTAAAATCAGATTTTGAAGAATCGGGACATGAAAAGAACTAGCCCGTCAGCATATACGGCATTACCGCAGTAGTACATGAATGTTGTGGGGCTG
>NC_041393.1:262474751-262481407 GCF_002162155.2 Triticum dicoccoides
GGGGCGGTCACAAACTTCGATCAAACTTTACCACGGTAAATACTTGAAAGTATAATCAGGTGCAAATCTATATAAATTTAATGATTTATTACGGATAGCACGTATATTTAGTACATTCATTCTGCTGATTTCGTGTGATAAGCCTTGTACTGAATATATAGTTTCCATGAATGCGTGTTTGCAGCCAGTATGTCACGTTAAGCTTGATATTGCCCGTGCTTTCGACTCCATCTCATGGCCGCTCCTCCTGCAAGTGGTCCAGCATCTAGGCTTTGGGCGGCGTTGGCGCGAGTGGATCTCGATCCTCCTGTCCACGGCCAGCACCAGAATTCTCATCAACGGATCCCCAGGACCCCCCGTGTGGCACGCGAAGGGTCTACGACAGGGCGATCATGTGTCCCTGATGCTGTCCACAATCGCCATTGACGCCCTGACTGCTCTTGTCCAGCGGGTGTGTCAGGGCGGCGTCCTTCAGCGGCTGACTACTCGTCACATGGCTTCCGGCATCTTGTTGTATGATGATGATGTGGTGATCTTCTATCACCCCAGCCCCTCCGACCTCGCCGCCATGCGCGAGCTGCTCCGTGTCTTCGGAGGTGGGTCGGGAATGCACACAAACTTTGCCAAGTGCTCGGCAACGCCTATACAATGCTCCCCGGCGCAGGAGGCGACAATTGCGCAAGAGCTGGCATGCCCCATTGCGCCATTCCCCATCACCTACCTTGGGCTACCCCTCTCGGTGAGGCGCGTCCACTCCTCCCACCTGCTACCCCTCGTCGATCGCATCCGTAAAAAGCTATCTACATGGTCAGCCTCCTTGCTGGCGCGTGGCGAGAGGCTCGCGCTGGTGCGGCACGTCCTCTGCGCCATGTCTGGTCACATGCTTGCGACGATCGTCCTCAACGCCCATGTGCTCTAGCAAGTCAATCGTGACATCAAGGAATTTCTATGGCATGGTCGGAAGGACAAGGTTGCGGGACATTGCGCGGTCAACTGGTGTCGAGTATGCATGCCCCTGGAGCTTGGCGGCCTCGGCGTCCGCGACTTGCACCGCACCGGGATCTCCCTCCGTGTGCGCTGGTTATGGCTGCAGGCCACTGACCCCTCTCGTCCTTGGTGTCACCTCTCTATCCCCTCCGATCCCGAGGCCCGAGCAATTTTTCGTGCCTCAACCTGCTAGGAACTTGGGGACAGCCACTCATGCATATTCTGGTTAGACCACTGGATCCAGGGCCAGTCTATGGGGGAGGTTGCGCCTGCCATTCTCGTGTTGGTGCCACGCAGACGACGTAAATCTCGGATCGTTGCAGAGGGCCTTGACGGCCGTTGCTGGGTTCACAATATTTCCGGCGCCCTGGGCACGATCGCCACGGTCCAGTACATCCACCTTTGGCGCCGTGTCCAATCCACCATCCTATCAGACCGGCCAGATCGGCTTCGCTGGCGCTGGACCCCTGACGGCAGGTACTCGGCGCGCTCCTGCTACACTGCCATGTTCCAAGGATCGATCCCCTCCCCCGCCCCCCCCCCAGTGGCCCTCACCTGGAAGACCTGGGCACCCCTCAGCGTCAAATTCTTCATCTGGCTGGCTCTCATTGACCGCTACTAGACCAACGAGCGCCTTGCCCGTCACTGCCTGCCGCATAACCAGATGTGCGCGCTCTGCGACAAGGAAACGGAGTCCATGTAACACATCCTCACCGGCTGCTCCTTCTCTCGCATGGTCTGGCATGACGTCTATGCATCTCTGCGTCTGACTGATGCCACGCCGCACATCGACGAGCCATTCTACGACTGGTGGAAACGCACCACCGCCGGCGCACCCGCATCCCTTCGCAAAGGGGTCGCCTCGCTCGGAATCCTGGTCGTGTGGTCGCTCTGGAAGCACAGAAATGTGTGCACCTTCGACAGGATTCAACCGTGTGTCTCCGCCCTGACTCAAACCATCCTTGACGAGGCTAGATTGTGGCCTTCGGCTGGGGCAAAAGGACTGGCCAAATTCACGTTCGACCCACCTTAAATCTTGTACTTTCCTTTCACTTGCTAGCATAACCACCCTTTGTCTGTGGTTGGGCCTAGCCATTGTAACTCTATTCTACCTATCAATGCAATGATACGCATCCTGCGTATTCATGAAAAAGAGAAAGTGTGTTTACAATAAACCCAACCATTGAACTGACTACTGAGAAGCATATGTATTTCTATTAGGTCACTGCATTGCCTAACAGTAGTTCTTGTGTGCGTGAGAGAAAGAGAGAGAGCACGCGAGCCTCGTGGTTGTGGCTGTTGGCCTGGCGGTGTCAGCAATGTGTAGGTCGAGCCCACTGCCTTTGGACGGTGCGTCGGCCCGGCTTTGCCTGGTCGATCGATGGAAGGATCGACTAGTCAGTCAGTCGCGCGGCCAAGTGCACATGCGGGCGTTACTTCACTTGATTTCCGCCCAATGTCGACACCATTATTATCCTCCCAGCCATAGCCATAGTGTGGCACATCCGGTTAAGTGCGCACGTATATCGATCGGTAGATTGAAGCAGTAGAATAACATTGACAATTTGAGCCGAAAGATATATCCAAGAGGGAGCCACACGTTCCACTGGGACATGATTTTACCATTGCAGCAGATGCACCGACAAGCCCCTCCCCTTGTAGCTAGCCAAGGAAAATGCAGTGGAGTGAACGCATAGCTCCGGTCCAGTGTGGTTGGTCGGTCTGGACTGGGCACGTGGCATTAACGAAGCTAGAGAATCAAGTCCAACGGCAAGGCCAATCACTTGCTGTTTTTCTAAGATGAAGGTTCAAGGAGAGCCCGGCTTTGAATTAACAAAGTCATCAACCGGACAGGGATTACACAAGGTCATCCTTACAACCACTTAACAACTGCGAACAGCTGGTAACAAGAACATAAAAGAAAAACCGTAGATACATAGTGTTGCCAAAGCAGCTTACAAACACCAAAGACTACAAACCTTATAAAGATAAGCAAACTAAGCACTAGTTAGTAGTCGATGGAGTCCTCCAAGTGAAGTAGATCAAGTAGAGCGAACGGGGAGCTTCTTCATACGGCTAGTCGCGCCCTTATCTACACCGAAATGTGGACACCTTGGTCGATCTGCTCCTCTCCAAATCCAGAGGGGACCCCTGCCCCTCTCCTTGGCTCGAAAGGCGCCGGACCGCTGGAAGATGGAAAAGCTCACCCTAGAGCAAGGATTCTCAACCCGACACGCCGATGCACAAGGATAACCAGACGAATTGCCACACCCCGGCTCACTGCTACAACCACCAAGAGGAAAAACTGCACAAGGGCGCCGACTCTGAACAAACGAACAGCGAGAAAGATGGAGCAACCTTACTGGAAACAGATCAAGCCCGTAGGAGTCAGCTCTGTGCCCAAGCCACCGCATAAAGTTGCTGCTAGCAAAAAAGAGGAACCCTATCCCCTCCCTGCCCAAGAACTATGGCGCCAAAACTGGTGAGCAAGCAAACAAAGATCGGGCTATGAACAGATAAAAAAGGAAGCGGAACATCACTGCTACATAGACAAAGCACCAAGCTTCACCTCCCTTGCATATGACGCGGCCAACCCGACAACCACCTCACAACACCTCCGCACTCTCCTACCATGCCCAAGACGACACCTTCAAGAAGGTGGCCACGCACGTCGCGCCGTTGCCGTCCAGTCTTGACAAGACAAGGGTTTTCACCCGGGTCATGGAGCGGGAAGGAGAGGAAACGAATCTCGAGGAGGCCTCCCAGGAGGGGAATGGAACCTTCATGTGTCGCCGACGCCGTGGCCAGAGAACAAGCCAAGGATTTCTCCCGATCCTGTTCCGCGGCTCCAGGCATCCCCACCTTCAACGGATCCGGCGTCCAGAAGCCGTCGGCGACCAGATCCGATGAGGAGGAGCGCTGCAAGTGGAAGTGGAAGCAGCCTTCAGATCCGGACGCGAGCAAGGCGGTCGCGCCCCCGCTGCGACCGGCGACAGCGCCCGCCGTCACTCGTGGCCCTCGCGACCAAGGAGACGGGGGGACAACACCCGTGATGCCGCTCGTCGCAGAAACAGCGCCGCCGCACCACCCGAGGCTGCCGCTTCAGCGTCCTAAGCCCTCCACGAGGAGCAAAGCAACCAGATCTTCCCCGCCGCCGTCCTGGGAGACCACGCGGGCTTCGCCGAAGGCCTCCTCGACGGCGACGAGGGGGGAGGAGGAGGGGAAGGGGGGCCAGCGGCTAGGGTTTTCGTCGCCTCCCGTGTCGCCACAAGTGGAGCGGCACGGGGGCCAGAAGGGTAGACAGCGACATTCCAATTTCACGAACCACTTGCTGTTGCTGAGGTCTTTTTTCATAATGGAAGAGAAAACTCTCACGATGGCCTTTGTATCCGAGGTGCACATATGCAAGTTTATCAAAACGGTATGAGTCGAAATGTGGTCTTGCTCCTACTCATATACACCCAACCCCAATCCCACGTCCTTTTGTTCTCTTCACAACACGCAGCATGATCAATCAAAATGGTGCAGGCATTTTTATTTCTTCAGGATCGATAAAAAATGGTTCAGGCAACAGATAAAAAAATAGAAAAAAAATTAGTGCAGGCAAACGGCTCGCGTGCAGGGAGCAGGTATTGGGCTGGCTTCGTAACTGCGTCCAATCATCACGTTCTTTAATTTCCTTCCATTTTTATTCACATTTTTTGTTTCGTTTTTTGCTTTATTTTCTTACTTTTGTTTATATTTTGAAATATATAATATTAAAAAATTACATAGAATTTTAAAAAATATTAATCATGTGTACGAAAAATGTTTTTGAAATTTAACAAATGTCACACGTTTCAAAACAAATGTACATGACATTTGAAAAAATGTTTAATTATTTAAAAAAATATCGGGTAATTCAAAACATGATTCATACATTCATAAAAATGTATGTTACATTTTCAAAAAATGTTCATAAGTTTCAAATATATGTTCGTAACATAGTCAAGAAAATGTTTGTGCAATGTAAAAAAGAATTTTGCAAAGTTCATAAAAAAAATTGTACAATGTAAAAAAAAGTTTGCATGGTTTAGAAAAATGTTAAAAATGTATTGGAAAAATGTGAAACATTTATAAAAATTACGTGTATACAAAAAATATACAATATGTATGAAAAAATAGACATGAAACATATATTGGAAAAATGTTAATCATTTATTTGACAAATATTAAACATGTGTAAAAAATGTTCCTAATGTACACAAAATATGTATAGCGCGTATGAAATATGTAGAGATATGTTGGAAAAAGAAAAAGGAAAAGGGAGAAAGGAATGAAACTGAAGAAAGAAACAAAAAACAAGAAAGTAACAAAGAAAACTGAGGAAAAAAGAAAAAAAGGAAAATAGAAAAGACCGAAAAACCAAAAAATAAGGAAAATGAAAAGCCAAAAAAACAGAGAAAACCCATAGGAAACCTAAGGAAAATTTGGCTACAAACAAACATTAAAAAAATGCATTGTGCTTGTGTTTTCTTACCATTGAAACACTACGAGAGGCTTTTACTGCATATATATATTATAGAATCAAATAATATAGTACTTCCTTCGTCCTAAAATAAGTGCCTCAACTTTAATATAACTTTAGTATAAAGTTATACTAAAATTAAGACCCGGTATCACTTTGGGTATGGGTAGAAAAGGGTCAGGGAAGGGACATGATCGGTACAAGAATGCTTTCAAGTCAAATGGTTGCAACAAAGGGAGTGATAAATTATTCTCTATCTTCAAGAGCTCTGTAGCTCAAGTTGGCAAAGTCGGTTTTGAACCGATGCTTCCAGGATTAGCCACTTAGTAAGATGGCCCCGAATAAGTCACTAATTTTGTTTTTTTCAGAGACTCCGGACAACCACCAAGAAAATATTCATGAACATAGGTCTATTACATCCTTCCTTGGCATTTTGAATGAGTTTAGTCTATCATTGCACTGAGACCAATCTATGCCAAGAACTTGCCAACAATCTCTACTAAATGTCCAGTTAAAGAAGAGATATTCCACCGTTTCTTCAATTTGAGTTTCACATAAAAGACAATCATGATCATCTCCAATGTTGTAGTGCCTCCTTTTGAGCATATTCCTTGTGTTAAGCCTGTCCGAAAGTAGGAGCCAAATGAACACTTTAATTTTGGGCAAACTTTCAGATCTCCACAACTAGCAAAATGCATCATGAGCATGGATATCTCCAGAGTAAAAAAGCATAGTATGCACTAGACTTAAAGTCCACAACACCCCATATGTATATCCAAGTGTCTCAAGATTGCCCAGAGATGTTTGTATCAAGGAGTTCAAATTAAAATTGCCACACCTCCTCGGGAGACGGAAGGTAGCATTGAGATCTGTAGTGAGCAGAAAGTCTTTGACATAGGCATCTTTTATGGTGGTGTATGAATAGACCCGAGGGAATGTTTCAGAAAGGACGTTCTAATACCATGAATCCTTCCCGAATAGCGTTGAAGTGACACAATGAATTTGAACAGTGGAGGCCCCTCTAAAGGTTGTCGCGCTATAGGTGTTGGGCCAGTTCGCTGGCGCTCGACTGTAGCAACTCCTATTAGGAAACGGTACGGGTGAGACAGGTACTCCTATTTCATGCAGTGCACACCGTAAACGGGCGAACACTCGCACCCCT
>NC_041393.1:262481875-262550868 GCF_002162155.2 Triticum dicoccoides
TGCGCACCCTTTTGTGTCGGCCCATGCGCGCGTCGTGGCGGGATGGCCCATTATTTTTCATTTTTTCTTCTTTCTATTTTTGTTTTTCCTCTTTAATGTAATTAGGCTTCAAAACAAAAAAATGTTCATGAATTCAAAAAATGTTCATGGATTCAAAACAAATATTTACGAGTTTACAAAAATGTTCATAATTTCAAGAAATGTTCGTGAATTTGTAAAACATGTTCATCAACTAAATATATTCGTCACTTAGGAAATGTTCATGAATTTGTCAAAAATGTTCGTATATATAAAATATGTTCCGGAAATTAAAAACTATTAATAAATTAAAAATGTTCGCAATTTCAAAAAAAATGTTCAAGAATTGTTTAAAAAAGTTACAAAATTCAAAAAGTTTGTGAATTCGAAAACACAATATTTCAAATAACGTCCATCAATTCAGAAATTGTTCGCTGATTCAAAAAAATCATGAATTCAATGTTCATGCATTTTGAAAAATGTACGCCCTCTGTAAAGAAATATAAGAGTGTTTAGATCACTACTTTAGTGTTCTAAACACTCTTATATTTCTTTATGGAGGGAGTATTTATTAAAAAAAATCATGAGTTGCAAAATTTGTTCCCTAAATTAAAAAAAAATCGTCGGTGCAAGAAAATGTTCACAATTTCAATAAAAATATGAATTTTTCAAAATGTTCACACATTTGAAAAATGTCCGTGATTTCAAGAAATTTTTCTCAAATTCAAAGAATGTTCATGATTTCCAAAATGGTCAAGACTTCATAAAATGTTCATGTATGTGATATATTTTCTCAAAAAAAAGAAATAGAATGAAAGAAAAAGGGGGGGGAACGAAAAGGAGAAAGAAAAAAAGGTGAATATGAACAGACGAAAAGGGAAGAATGAAGAACTGACAAAGAAAAAAATATAAAAAATAACATGTTTAGTGAAGTTTCTAGAACCTCCCAAAAACCCGTGGGAAAAAACCAGACTAGGCCGGCCCGTACACTAGACACGCACACGGTGCGGGTAAGACCTAGGTCGCTATTTAGTGGCCTAAATGCCAAATAGGATTCGCGGGGCGAGACATGGCCCTGGCGGGCAAAAGCAGAGCTCCTATATGACATTGTGCATCAAATAGCACCACTTTGCAAAAGAAGGCAACCCCGACCGGGTCGGCCCAGAGAGGAATCGAACTCGCGAAAGTGATGCGCGCTAGCGAGTAATCGAACTCGCTACACCTCGCTCGTAAACTAGCATTCCAAGCAACTGGACCAGATATGTTTTTTGTTGACTGATTCGCAGCACGAACATTTAAGAACAAATGTAGCAGGTAATCAAACTTTATTTGAATTTCTTCAAACAAATCATGAAAATTGTAAACAATATTTTACAAAAAAATTGAAAAATAAAAATCTGAACAAAATTGACAGACGTAACACTTTTGAAATTCCAAAAAAAATTCGAAATTTAAACCTTTATTAAAATGTGAATACAATTTGGAAAATGTGAATACAATTTGGAAAATGTGAATAAAATTTGAAATTACAAACAAATATTTTGACCATGCAAAAAAATTTATAAAATTACTCGAAGATTTTTTGAATTTGTAAACAGACTCTGAAATAAAAATCTATTGAATTTGCGACCAAAATTTGAAAATATGAACATTTTTGAATCGGCAAAAAATTAAAAAAAAATATTTTTCGAGATTCTAAACTTTTTGAATTTTCGAACATTGTTTTGAAAAGAAACAGAAATTTTTAAATCCAAAGCATTGTAAATATTTCTGATCCTTTTTAAGTCTCTGAAATATTTAATATACATTTTTTGAATTTTGGAAAATATTTTGAAAAAGCGAATATTTATTAAGTTTCTAAAAAAGAAAAAAAGTTAAACTGAAAAAGCAAAAAAAGGGAAACAGGAAAGGAAAACAAACGAAAAGGGCCGGCCAATTCGTGGGCTCCCCTGTGCAAAGCCGTTTTAGTTATTTAATTGTTTAGTTGTTTTATATATTGCCTTTTCTCCATCTTTACAATTTTAATTGTTTTGTGTTTATACTCGTTCCTTTCACTTTCTAGTGGCTACTTTCTTAATTTTTGGCGAATACATGCCTTCTTTAAGAGATACGTGGACAAATATATTTTTAGGCATGCACATTTATTTGTATGGAGAAAAACATTTGATAAAAAAAGCAATCATTTCTCTTTGTAAATGTAAACAGAGAAACAATGTTTTTTATCTAGAATAAAAAATGTTCATGCATCTAGAGAATTGTTTTTCATGCACACTAAACATTTGACGCCACTAGTAATATGTGCTATGAAACAAAAGGAAATACAACAATTTTCGATGCTCGTACAAACTTCATTTAGCACTGCTCTCCTGCCCGATCTGGCCATGGACGGTCCAGATAATAGGACTATATGCCAGTATGACCCGATAACGTATCATGTGCACCCAACGAATTCGTGCACCAGGTGCTCCGATCCAACCCGAGTCATTGGATTAAAAAGAGAGGGCATGATGAGGGGCAAGGGGAACTGCAGGTACATTTTGCAAAACGGACATTGAAGTCTAGCTGATTTCTGTCCTCCCGTGTCTTCTCTACTGTGCCCAGTTTGAGGCAAGAAATCTGATTGAAAAGAGTAGTCAACCAACAACCAGTAAATCAAAGCCCAAAATTCCATTAATTAGAATCATGAATTGGTATTGTTGATGCAGTCTAACTATATTTCTGTTCTTTTCTACTAGACTCCAGCAGCGATGGATCCGGTGAAGACTTCAGGAACTTTGGCGACGGTGACAATGCCTACTCAGAGGCGAAGAGACACCCAGGCACCATCCTTCGATTCCCAATAACGACTGTTGTTTATAGTCCATCCATCTTTTCAGGCCACACAAGTTCAGGGATTTTTGGCACCATGTAAACAAGAATGTACACTTGCCAAAAAAATAGTATGCGACATTTTTTGTAGTTCAGAGGGGTGGTTGTTGTACAGTTCATCTGCATGCTTGTGATGCTCCAATGTGAAATACACTGATGTTCTTGCATGGAAGCATCTAAAGAAATGTGTTCAGAGATCTTTAGTTCAGTTTCAGTACAAAGCATCATCGCAACAGTTATTTATAAAGTTGTTTCTCTCATACTTAATACTAGTAAATGGCACGTGCCATGCACGTGTAGAATTTTTTTAAATCATGTAAATATAGTTATAAACACACATATCATGTATCATTTTAAGTATCATGATTTGAAGTTTTGAACTATCATGGGTGGACTTGCACAGCTCATCAATTAATTAATCAATAATTATTGAGATATAAATAATTTATTAGTGTAGGTGTGTAATATTAGATCTGCACAATTTCGAATACCAAGAGAAATAGGATACCCGCTTCATCCTCAATTTAATGAAATTTAATAGGTCCTAGCTTGAGCTATGCATAGAGTATACATTGCAAGTTATTCATTATTACAAATAAAATGATTATTTAAAATTATTTCTGTTTTGTTTATCAGATATCTTCACAAATTTATTGCTGAAAACAAGGGCAATATACTGGTAAAACAAAATTTTAACGGAAAGTAAAAGCTATTTAGCTATAACACATATTACATTTTTCTTTTGTTGTCTTTCTTTAATCATTTAAATTGCTTCCACCAGCAAAAAATTGTTTCAGGCATCTGCGCCTATGCCCAGGCTGAACCATCGTCATGCTTTTACTCTCTCTCATCTCCCATCACCATACCTACTTGGTAGCTCTGCTAGACTCTGGAGATTACTACTCTACCCTACCGCTGCATGCATTGTATCACATGAGTGTGCTAGAATTTTCTACAGAATCACGTGCCCATGCGAAAATGCCAGGCCAACACAGTGAAGTGGCGCAGCGCGAATCCCTGCGATGTGGGCCGTTAGATGGACATATCCAATGGTCTATGTGCAGCCACGTAGTCCTCTAGTACAAGCCATTAAATTTGAGCCGTCTGATTAGAAAGATCCAACGGTCCATATGTCTTGCTATTCGTATACTATATAGGAGTATAGATATAGATTATAGGGTTATAACTGTTGAGCAATGAACAATCATGCAACGGTTACATAAGCCGATACAAAAGCACACGTGAGAAGACAAGCATAGTAAAAAAGACAGGGCGGGACAGAATTCATCTAGACTTCAAGGTCCGTTTTGTTGGATCGGAGCACCTGGTGCATCAGTTCGTCGGGAGCATAGGAAACGTTCAGCTCCCCTTGCCCCTCATCCCGTCCCTCTCTTTTTAATCCAATGGCTGAGGTTGTACCGGAGCACCTAGTGCACGAGTTCGTCGGGAGCACAGGATACGTTCTCAGTATGACCCATACCATCGCTTCCATATTTTTAGACCATTGTCTATATGGACATAAAGACAATCAAATTTAGATAAGGAAATGCTGTTACATTGTAACCAGCCATGTGCATGAGAGACTGAAATCACTACACGCTTTAATAGCAAAGTAAAAGGGAACCAAAGCCAATTATAAATACTAAATCAACGCATCTTTATTGTGTGACTGCAAAACGGCATGGATCTGGCGGATTAGTCATGGATGCACGTACTGCATCGCGTTTCATGGCGCGGTGCTCTCTCATGGTTGAGGCGACGACAACTCAACTCTTTCCACGCAGCGCTGATCCCCTGTGTGATCTCTGCTTCAAGACCATGCCTCCCTGTGCCTTGGGAGGATAGTGTCTTTTCCTGATAAAAGAATACAGTATGTATTAGCATGGACTTCACTGTAACATAAAAGCAAGGCATGTACATATATCTTTCTAAATTCGTAGAAAGGAAATAGCCAATTAGTGTAACTAACTCAAATAGGAAACAACAGAAAATAGTGTTCTTCTTTTTGTCGTATCCTTAAATCATATCACACGACCATGTTTCTCCATCTAAATAAATAAGTACCATGTCATGTGATAGGTTCGTTGCAATCTTGTGTAGTTACTCTTCTTTTTTGGGGTAGTGTAGTAACTCTCATCTCTACTCCTATAAAAACCTGAGTTGGTGATGATGGTGTGCCTTCCATTTTTCACCAATAGCTGTTGGATCTAAACCTGACACATACAAAGCAAACTGTTGCAGTTTTGCAAAAAGATTCCCGCACTTGTTTCCATATTTATAAACAACTCCTCGTCTCTCACAATCAACCTTATCTCTTCCCCACCACATTCAAAAGGCTTGGTATGATGGCCGCTGCGGGCGCCGTCCACCCAATTTTGATGTTCCGTGCAACGCACGGGCATCTTACTAGTATTCTTAAATAATAATCAGTGCTCTATTATTTCCATTTTTTGCTTCAACATGGGACAAGATTTTTATCACTAGTCCTTAATTCATACTAATGCAAATCACTGATTGATATAATCAAAGACCAATCATGTGGAGATAAGTTTTTTATTCATGTGCAGATTTTGACCATGTTTGATATTGTCAACAATTTAGTGCCCACACGCAGGGCACGATTCTCTTTGCAGAACATATAGGCACTCGCCAGAAATAATCTATCGATACCAATTCTAGTTTTGACTACTCACCGGAGAGATAGGTTGTTGCGATTAATTACTACCTCAGTACCAAGATATAAGACGTTTTTGCAGTTGCAGTTCAATTTGAACTGCAAAAACGAGGGAGTAGTTACGACTTGACTTGCACAACAAAGGTCACCGTTTCGTATTCAAATATTCAAGCCGCAAATCAACCAAGTGTAACACCATTTTCGTCTCCAGAAATCCTATCTCTCGATACAAATTCCAGTTTGCCCCCTAACTGTAGAGAAAGACTTTTGTCATTAATGGATTATGTGTTGTCTTGCACAATTAAGGTTAATGTTTTTCATATAGATATATTCAACCTAAAGTGACACCAAGAAGAAACAGGTATGGTCAAACAGCATGATCATAGGTCATAGCAAGTGAGCAACCAAAGAGACCTAACTCTGTGCAATATTAGCATTGGTCAAAATAACAAACCATACCAACAAAAATGTTATATTTTATCTCTTAGTACCCTCATAAAAGAATAATTCAATCCAGAATATTAAAAAAATTCTGTAAGTATCAAGCACACAGGTTCGAGATGCCAGAACACAAAATCTCCACTTTGCACCATTTCTTTAGCCAAAAATACCGATATTACCTCCATTTCCAGCAAGAAAAATGAGTGACACTTCAGTATTTCATGGACACGCCAGTGCACTCATGTGTGCATGTGTCAGCACTCAGCACCCTATTTGCTTCCTGACGAACACACGCGCGAGAGAGAGATGGATCAAGGAAGACGATGACACAAGTGGTTTAACGCTGCTCAAACTTCCGCAGCTCTTCTGATTCTTGCCATTGCTTATTTGTGGCTAACATACTCCAACAGATAAGACCGAGAGTGAAGCAATTTTGCCCCTCACGCGAGTGCAGCCATCTCACAGCTTTTCTGATTCTTGCCATTGCTTTATTTGTGGCTAACAAACTCCAACAGAAAAGACCGAGAGTGAAGCGATTTTGCCCCTCATGTGAGTCGTGCCATCTCACGACTCTAGGATCACCTCGCGCAGCTGATGGCGCCGCTAGACTAGCTCACGAACAAACCTGTGACGACCCCTATGTTATTTTATGTGAAAGGGGAAAACAATAGGAAAATAATGTGACAGGCCACGGGTTTATCCCAACAATATCACCCCCTAAAGCATGTGCCATTGTAACTTCGACCATGCCGATCTTTGCACGAAGCTCCGCGAAGCGCACACGCCCAAGAGCTTGAGTGAGAATGTCGGCGAGCTGTCCGTTGGTGCCAACAAACTGCGCCTTAACCTTCATGGCCTCTCCGCATTCCCGAATGCAGTGGAAACGAACATAGATGTGATTGCTTCGGTCGTGGAAAACTTGACTTTTAGCAAATAAGATAGCGGATTAGTTGTCAATGTAGAGTTGAATGCAGGCTGGCTCCTCCTTCAGTTCATTGAGGAACGAAGTGAGTGAAATTTCTTAGCACGCCGCCACAGTGGCAGCTAAGTACTCTGCTTCGCATGGCGAGAGAGGCACCACATTCTACTTGAGTGACTACCGGTTGTTAACATTGTTGGCTTAGAAGAACATGGCGACAACGGTGCTCAACTCAGACGAGTGTCAAGATATCCGGTCATGACGTTGTCGCTGTAGCAGACGAGGTAATCGTCCCCGCTTCCCCAATAGTGACAACCCCAATTCGGCGTGGTGGCGACATAGCGCAACACTCTTCACCGCAGCAAGGTGTTGGGTGGTGGGCGCCTCCATGAAGCACGAGACGTAGCCGATGGCGCAAGAGATGTCCGGCCTGGTATCACAGGCACCTGACAACATCGCGGTACTCAGTCGCATCCATCGGCAGCATGGTGCTCTGTTTGCTGAGCTTGAACATGTGGTCCTATTGGCCCAGTGCAAGGGTTGCAGTCTACCATGCCACTCCAGTCAAGACTTCGCCGCGTACGCCGCTAGCTCAGGGTGATGCCGTCAACGGACTGGCACACCTCGATCCGCAAGTAAAAAATCAGGATACCAAGGTCACCAATTTTGAAGTGGTTTTGCATCTCCTCCTTGAAGTGCTCGATTTCCCTGACGTTGAAACCAATGATGACACAGACACCACAAGCAGACGAGACGTGGTGCTGCCACCGCGAACCTGGACGGCGTGCTCTCTGGCGCTCCGCTCAAAACAAAGCAAGAACGGGCAACATCAAACTTTTTGTTCCAAGCACATGGCGATTGCTTCAGTCCGTTGAGCCTTGTCAAGGTGTAGCACTTTCCCTTCTTGTCCGAAAATTGCGTATCCCGGCATTGTGCAACGTACACCTCCTCCTCAAGTTTGTCGTTGAGGAAGGTGGACTTTACGTCCTTGTGGTGCACGCCCCAGCAGGCGCACGTTCCAGAGCTAGCAAAAGCCGCACAGACTCGAGACGAGCGACAAGGGCGAACACTTCATCATAGTCCACCCCCTGACGCTGCACATAACCCTTTGCCACAAGGTGTGCCTTGTGCCGAAGCACCGCACCGTGTTCGTGTTCTTGACCTTGCACACCCACTTCAGGCCTATGGGATCAAGGCTGGAAGGGAGGTCGATGAGGAGCCACCGTACCTTGTACACCTACTTTAGGCCTATGGGACCAAGGCTAGAAGGGAGGTCGATGAGGAGCCACACGGTTTTCCTCAATGGACATCGTCTCCTCATCCAAGGCGTGTAGTTAGGCCGCGTCCTGCTCGGCCTTGAGGTGCAGCTCTCCAGCATCCCCCAGGACATTGTCGTTGAACTGCATATTGGGTGGCATGACGAATGATAAATTCGCCGAGTCGAGGTCTGCCATGTTAACCAGTTGGGGAGAAAGGGTTGCCGTGTCGAGGTCTACCATGTTAACCAGTTGGGGCGACACGGTTGCCCTGGAACCGCTTCTTGTTGCCGTGGCAATAGTCGCAACAGTTGCTGTCGCCGGTGCTGCCATGGCAGCATTCTTGGGTGAAACCAATGCAACAACAGCGCTTCCACGTGAAACTAGTGCCATAGCAGCCTTTCTTCTAACATGACAACGTTCTGCCAGGATCCGTTACCATGCCAGACGCCTTGCCTTGGTCCTCTGCGACATCTGGTGCGTCTCCTCAGTTGTGTTGGGCGCCAAGTACTTGATGGTGACGTGCGAAGGATGTGCTTGTGGGATGTCTGCTCCTCGCAGCCAGTCCTAGCATGCTCGTTGGTCAAAAACGAATGGTGTACATGTGCTTAGGGGACGTTTTACCTTGGCCAGGAGGTTCTCTTGCGGACCGTGCACCGCCATGCTCGGATGCTCCACGTGCGTCGAGTATCCAATCTCGTCGAGCTGCCCAATGTTGACGATGTTGCTCTTCAGACGGGAAATTCAGTAACGTTCTTTAATTCGCGGTGGTGGCTACCCGTTGCGGCGAACAGGAGCATGCCTCGTCCACATATCTCCACCACACAGTCGTCGCCGAACTTCACCGTGCCCATCACCATACCATTTCATGTGGTCCGACGAATACAGACACGTTGACAGTCATTTGGTTTGACACACCGGCATCGAGGTACCAAGGCACATCAACGTCGCCAGGGGCATGCCCAAGCTTGATGCAAGCTCACTCTTCATTGAGGAGGACGCGCTCGTACTCTGCCATGGCGGCTGGGACGGAGTTGCTGCAACAGCAACATTGGGCATGATTGCTACCATTGCAGCCTTTCGGGGCAAAAGCCATGCCATGGCAGGATTTCCTACCATGATGACTGCTGCTAAGGATGTTGTCATTGTGATGTTTTGGGGCGATTCCGCTACCATGGAAGGACTTTGCCCTGGTGTGGCAAGGTGTGTTGTGCACTCCTGCATCAGCAGCAGCGTGGACTCCTCATCGCCTGCACCAGGTGAGCCTCCTCCTGTTTCTTACAGCAATCACGGGCCCAATGGCCTAGCTTTCCACAATAGCGATACTTCTCGCGGCTGCCGCTTCTCGGCTGACCTTGGCTTTTGCGTCCGCCGCTGCACCTAGCGCGGGAGCACCCTCCACCACCACCACCACCACCATGGCAAGAGCTGTTGTTGCCTGAGGTGTTGCTGCTGCCAGAGGACCCGCCTTGGTTGTACCTATACTATAGCACAACCCACTGCTACTCAGCTAGCACTAGGCGATTGCCGCCCTGGCTAGATCCATCCAGCCTGTGTCAAACCTCTGCCGCGTTGAACCATCTCGTTAGCTCCTCGATGGAGAGCGCAGAGTGGTCGATCGGGGTCTATGTAGAGAGCGGTATGTGAGTAGTGCGGCAACACAAACAACAACAACAACAACAACAACAACAACAAAGCCTTTAGTCCCAAGCAAGTTGGGGTAGGCTAGAGGTGAAACCCATAAGATCTCGCAACCAACTCATGGCTCTGGCACGTGGATAGCAAGCTTCCACGCACCCCTGTCCATAGCTAGCTCTTCGGCGATACTCCAATCCTTCAAGTCTCTCTTAACGGACTCCTCCCATGTCAAATTCGGTCTACCCCGCCTTCTCTTGACATTCTCCGCATGCTTTAGCCATCCGCTATGCACTGGAGCTTCTGGAGGCCTGCGCTGAATATGCCCAAACCATCTCAGACGATGTTGGACAAGCTTCTCTTCAATTGGTGCTACCCCAACTCTATCTCGTATATCATCATTCCGGACTCGATCCTTCCTCGTGTGGCCACACATCCATCTCAACATACGCATCTCCGCCACACCTAACTGTTGAACATGTCGCCTTTTAGTCGGCCAACACTCAGCGCCATACAACATTGCGGGTCGAACTGCCGTCCTGTAGAACTTGCCTTTTAGCTTTTGTGGCACTCTCTTGTCACAGAGAATGCCAGAAGCTTGGCGCCACTTCATCCATCCGGCTTTGATCTGATGGTTCACATCTTCATCAATACCCCCATCCTCCTGCAGCATTGACCCCAAATACCGAAAGGTGTCCTTCTGAGGTACCGCCTGACCATCAAGGCTAACCTCCTCCTCCTCCTCACACCTAGTAGTACTGAAACCGCACATCATGTACTCGGTTTTAGTCCTTCTAAGCCTAAACCCTTTCGATTCCAAGGTTTGTCTCCATAACTCTAACTTCCTATTTACCCCCGCCCGACTATCGTCAACTAGCACCACATCATCCGCAAAGAGCATACACCATGGGATATCTCCTTGTATATCCCTTGTGACCTCGTCCATCACCAATGCAAAAAGATAAGGGCTCAAAGTTGACCCTTGATGCAGTCCTATCTTAATCGGGAAGTCATCAGTGTCGACATCACTTGTTCGAACACTTGTCACAACATTATCGTACATGTCCTTGATGAGGGTAATGTACTTTGCTGGGACTTTGTGTTTCTCCAAGGCCCACCACATGACATTCCGCGGTATCTTATCATAGACCTTCTCCAAGTCAATGAACACCATATGCAAGTCCTTCTTTTGCTCCCTATATCTCTCCATAAGCTGTCGTACCAAGAAAATGGCTTCCATGGTCGACCTCCCAGGCATGAAACCAAACTGGTTTTTGGTCACGCTTGTCATTCTTCTTAAGCGGTGCTCGATGACTCTCTCCCATAGCTTCATTGTATGGCAAGACAAGACAGCCCAGAGAAATTTCTCAGAGGCTTCTTCCTGCAGCTCATCACCAAGTACTGCTAGATTGTTCATCATACCGTTGAGCCATAGGGCGAAATCATCGAAGAAGCTGCGGAAGTTTGAGTAACGCATAACTACTCAACGGTATGAATTAGAAAACCTCATTCAAGTGCATAACTCTATGACCGCAACATAGTAAGGAAGTAAGTGCACAGGCATTTGGCACTGCCTCTACCATTACCATCTTGATTTCCTCTAGACTAACGAAGACCAGAATTGTTCTCTGACGGTAGAGAAGCCTAGAAATTCTCCTCTTTCGCATTGACAGAATAATAGTATTGTCTTATTGAAACGAGCTGTGCATAATGACTTGATCAAGAAAGATAGAGAGATCCAGAGTCCTCACCTAGCAGGTTTCTCGGTAGCCAGCTGCATCCCGTTCCACGGGAAGTTTCCCCCCTTTTCGTCAGCTTGCTCATTCGCCCTGGCACGTCCCCTCCTCTTGTTCCCCAGCCTCCCAGGGTTCCCATACACGATCTTGCCGCATCCGGCCCTGGAGAAGCCCTCCCTCTCGTCCTCCATCCAATGTTTCCCCTTCCCCTCCCTCTCCCCCTCGACCTCTGCCCCTTCCACAACCTTCCTCCTCGCCGCGGCTGCGCTGGCCTTCCGTTCCCTCTCCCCGAGGATCGCGCCGATGGGGAAGATGTCGGGGGAAACGGAGAGCGGGGCCTGAAGAGTGACGTAGGCCTTCTTGTAGTCTGGCTTGGCGGCGAGGAAGGGTCCTCGGCGGTGCTTCTTTCCCTCCATGTTGAGGGTGCGGACTTCGGCGATGGAGAAGCCGTAGACGGACTCGAGGCAGCGGCGGATGTCGACCTTGGAGGCGGAGGGGACGGTCCTGACAGCGAACTCCTGGACGGAGGATAGGGGGGCCGGGGGGAGCATGAGCTTGATGGGGAGGTTGGCGAAGTGGAGCACGCGGCGGCCCAGCCTGCTACCCATGGCCGGATGCGGCGGCGAAGGGTGGCCGGATGCGGCGGCGAAGGGTGGCGTAGGGTTTAGAGAGTGAAAATGGTTCGGTTCGGGTTCAGCGGCTCAGGCGAAGGACTATTGGGCTTGGTTCGGCTGTAGCGACTAAAAATGCCCACATAACATTCGCGGCTTGGGTGGGCGCCTCTGTGTCTCCCACATTACATTCGCGGCATTGGGTGGGCGCCTCTGTGTCTCGCGTGAGGAGGAGCGATTTGATTACGTATTTAAAAAATGTTAATTAAACATTCGAAAAAAATGTTAGACAAGTATTTGAAAATTTCTAAATGTATAGAAAAATGTTGAACATGTATTCAAAAAACTTTAATCTTGCATTTGAAAAAAATGGTAATCAAGCATTTAAAAAATGTTGAATATGTTTATATAAAAACTGCTGACCATGTATTAAAAAATGTTAATCTTGTACTTGAAAAATGTTAATCAAGCATTTAAAAATGTTAAAATGTGTATAGAAAAAATATTGATCATATATTCAAAAAATATTAATTTGTATTTGGAAAATGTTAATCAAGTATTTCAAAAATGTTGAAAATATGTATTAAAAATGTTGATCCAGTATTCATAAAATGTTAAACTTGTATTTGAAAGATGTTAAAGTGTATGAGAAAAACTGTAGAGAAATAAGAAAACGAACCAAAAATAATATGTTCTACCGCTAAAATAATGTGGAATGTATATTTATAAATGTTTAACATTTATTAAAAAATAATATCCAAACATGTATCTACAAAATGTTCAACGTGTATCAAAAAAATGTTACTCGTGTATATGAGATTACGTGTTTTGAAAAAGTAACCATGTATTTGAAAAGTAAACAATGAAAAGAAATTCTATAAAGGCATATAAAAAAAAGAAAAGAGAAAGAACCACACAGAAGGTTCTAAAACCGGACTGTAAAACCATGCCAAAATAGTTGCAGGGTTACAGTGTTGGGCCTGCTCGTTTTGGAGAGCACTAGAGGCGAGACGGGCTACCGATAGATGTAATGGTGTTGGTGTCCCGGTTAGGGGGCTCTCATCATGACGAACACGACCTAATGATCCGGGCTGAGGACCCCATGTCGGTTTCATCCTGGGCCACTTCGGACAACCCAAGACTTAACATATACTCCAAGGCGCTAGATCTGTCGAGACCCACGCCTCCTCGTATGTAGCCGATTAGGATCTTATAACCCTCTAGGACCCCCGGTACCTATATAAACGGAGGGGTCGGGCTCATAGACAACACATTACAATCTCTTGTAGATACATGTACTTTGTACTACTCATCAACGCAATAAACACAAGCATGACGCAGCGTATTATCTCCTCGGAGAGCCCGAGGCTGTGTAAAATATTGTGTCCTTGTTACCATCGCTCCTAGACGCATAGCTTAGGATCCCCTACCTCGAGATATGCCGGTTTAGCTACTATTTCCACCATACTTGGATGTTGGGAATGGGCGTCGGGAATGTCCGTAAGCAAATTTGTGGGTTGAAGACGGAATAGAGCGTTTGTGTTGCATTTTAGGTCGAGTCCGCCCTAGACATGCAAAGCTTAAAATTAATGAGAAGATAGTGGAGATGTACCGGGGGAAGAAATAATGTGGAGGCAATGGTCTAGGTTGAACAACTTGCTGTCGGGGACAAGGACATGCATCATGAGGAAAAGGAAGAATATGATAAAAAGTTTATTGAAGGAGAATGGTCATGTAACATAATATACTAAAGTTCAATCTTGACTTCTCCCCCCCTCCCCTGCGCCCCTCTCTGAGGCGACTCGGGGGAACCCTAGCTTCCCCCGCCGCCGGCCCTCCTTCAACCTCCCTTCCCCCTCTCCATCGCCGAGGGCCACTGTCGAGCAAAGTCTAGGCAGTGCTGGCGGCGGTGGGGCCTCTCTCTGGCACGTCCCACTCTCTCGCCCAGCAGCGACGCGAGTTATCCTGGCGGGGGCTCGGTCCTCTTGCATGGGTGGAGGGCAGGGCGTCGTCCAGTGGTGTTGCCTCCGCAGCGGCTGCGGCCTGGGGCCCTTGACCTCGGTCTTTGAGCTCGGTGGTGGGTGCAGGAGGTTGCGATGCGGCGCCTTGGTGGATGCGGATCTCGGCCAGGTGTGTTGGTGCCGGGAGCGACGACCGGGGGTGTGGAGTGGCTCTTGTTGACGCCGGCTTGGCTTGGAGGAAGGCGGTCCTTTTCTGGTGTTGGTGGCGACGCGGCCAGGATCTGTGTTGGTTCCATGCCAGAGGTCAGAGCAGGGGCTCGCACAGGGGAGCACCATGGTGGGTGTGCGCGTTCGCATGGGTATTTCGGTGCGCTAGTTTCTTCCCTGCGTGGCCTCGGGTTGCAGTGGCGGCATGGAGTGCCAGCGGAACTTCGCTGTTGTTAAGGATGGATGGGTGCCGGCGAGGTGGTTTTCGCGGTCGTGCAGGTGCTGGTTGGTGGTCGGGCTGCTCTCGGTCGAGCGAGGGCAATGTACCGCGATGGTCTGGACACAGTGGCGAGGTGTTGCGACAACGGCGGTATGACTCCGACAGTTTGGCCAATCTATTGATGGGGGTGGGAGAGGTACGATGTTCGGATGAAAATCCTGCTCGTCTTTTCGGAGTTGGCGGCGGTGGCGCCTGATACGTCTCCAACATATCCATGATTTTTGATTGTTCCATGCTGTTATATTATCATTCTTGGATGTTTTACAATCATTTTATAGTCATTTTATATCATTTTTTGGTACTAACCTATTGACATAGTGTCTAGTGCCAGTTGCTGTTTTCTGCATATTTTTTACATCGCAGGAAATCAATACCAAACGGAGTCCAAACGCAGCGAAACTTTTTGTGGATTTTTTTGGACCAGAAGACATCCAGTGGGCCAAAGAAGTACCGAAGAGGGAGCCCGAGGTGAGCACAAGACACTGGGGCGCGCCTGGAGGCCCAGGCATGCCCTGGCGGGTTGTGCCCACCTCGATGGCCTCCCGCACCGCCTCTTTTCTCTATAAATACCCCAATATTCCAGAAACCCTATGGGAGTCGACGAAAATCAATTCCAGGCGCCGCAAGTTCCAGAAACACCAGATCCAATCTAGACACCATCATGAAGGGGTTCATCATGTCCATTTGTGCCTCTCTAATGATGCGTGAGTAGTTCTTTGTAGACCTACGGGTCCGTAGTAAGTAGCTATATGGCTTCCTCTCTCTCGTTTGATTCTCAATATAATGGTCTCTTGAAGATCCATATGATGTAACTCTTTTTGCAGTGTGTTTGTTGGGATCCGATGAACTTTGAGTTTATGATCAGATCTATGTTTTTATCCATGAAAGTTATTTGAGTCTTTTTTGATCTCTTATAAGCATGATTGCTTATAGCCTCGTGTTTCTTCTCCGATATTTGGGTTTTGTTTGGCCAACTTGATCTATTTATCTTGCAATGGGAAGAGGTGCTTTGTGATGGGTCTTATGGTGCTTGATCCCAGTGACAGAAGGGGAACCGACACGTATGATCGTTGCCATTAAGGATAACAAGATGGGGTCTATTTCTACATAAATAGATCTTGTCTACATCATGTCATCATTCTTATTGCATTACTCCATTTTTCCATGAACTTAATACACTAGATGCGTGCTGGATAGCGGTCGATGTGTGGAGTAATAGTAGTAGATGCAGGCAGAAGTCGGTCTACTAATCTTGGACGTGATGCCTATATAATGATCATTGCCTGGTTATCGTCATGATTATTTAAAATTCTATCAATTGCCCAACAGTAATTTGTTCACCCACCGTTTGCTATTTTTCTCGAGAGAAGCCACTAATGAAATCTATGGCCCCGGGTCTCTTCTTTATTATATTTGCCTTTGCGATCTATTTTTATTTGCTTTTATTTTCAGACCTATTAAACCAAAAATACAAAAATACCTTGCTGCATTTTATTTTATTTGGCGATCTATCTATCAATTTATTACAACTTTCTCACGTCCATTTGCCAATTTCTGGCGTCGTTGCCCGAAAGGGATTGACAACCCCTTTAATACGTCGGGTTGCGAGTATTTGTTATTTGTGTGCAGGTGTCATTCACATAGTGTTGCGTGGTTCTCCTACTGGTTCGATAACCTTGGTCTCATCACTGAGGGAAATACCTACTGTTGCTGTGCTGCATCATCCCTTCCTCTTTGGGGAAATACCGACGTAGTTCTAGCAGACATCAAAAGGAACTTTCTGGCGCCGTTGCCGGGGAGACATCAACAACATCTACCAGGTTCCTAATCACAAATCCCATCTCCTTGCAATTTACATTATTTGCCATTTACCTCTCATTTTCCTCTCCCCCACTTCACAAAAAAATTGTTGTTTTATTCATCCTCTTTTGCGTTCACCATTTTCTCGTCAGATCTATCTTTTTGCTTGCATTCATGAGTGATTTTGGTATGGCAGAAACAGATGATGGTCTAACTCCTAAAATTGGACGATCTGGCAATCTGGATGCTAAAACTTTTGTTTTGGGTCAAGGGAATGTTATTGAAAAGAACATATCCAAGAATTTTTCAATTGTGTTGGAAATTTAAGTCTTGATGATGTTCTTATACTTAAGAGGACTAAATCTAATGCGAAAGCTATTTCGGCACTAGTTTTGAAACTTGAAGATAAATTTATCCGTACTCATCCTACTTTGCAAAGTTCATTTTTTGAGCTACCCGTTATAAAGAACCCCAAGGCTAAAAAGTTGGCCACTCTTGTTCTTATGAATGAATTTGACTACATAATATGGGAAGCTAGGGAAATCTTTGATTTTTATGGTATGAATCGTGAAAAAACCGTGATAGACGAAATTCTCTATAACAGTGATTATGTGTTAAGACATTTGCTTGGGGATAATCAAATATTTGATGACAATCTCAAAAAGGAAGTCCCTATTTTAGACATAATCCAACAAGTTTTTAATAATGTTAATCAACATTATTCTTGGATTGTTGCCGTAAATCAAAGAGGTTATGATGATAAGCAACTTGATAGTGCTAAGGTTTCCATGGATAATATATTTTATGTTGTTTTTACAAAACCCATGACAAAAATACCTCTAAGGAAATTAAGGAGAAGGTGACAGTACTTAGATCCTTGCTTTATGCCTAGCTAGGGGCGTAAAACGATAGCGCTCGTTGGGAGGCAAGCCAACTTATATCTTTTTGATTTTTGGTTTTCTTGTCGTTTTCAATAAAATACCCAATTATGCCTCTGGTTAGAAGTGTTTTTATGGTTAAAATTAGTGTTTGTGCCAAGCAAAGCCTTTGGGATCATGTTGGGTGATAGTTGATTTGATCTTGTTGAAAAACCAAAACTTTTGCGCTCAGAAAAATAATTTTCAAAAATCACAGAAACGTGCTTTTGCTCTGAATTTTTTACACAAGATTGATATACAAATTGTCCACGTTGTCCTAATGTTTTAGAATTTTGGAGTTACAGAAGTATTCGAAGTTCCCTGATTGCTACAGACTGTTCTGTTTTTGACAAATTCTGTTTTCTTTGCGTTGTGTGCTTGTTTTGATGATTCTATGGTTTTCTTTGAAGAGTTTTTGTCATAGAAAAGTTGGAATATAGTAGATATAGTGCAAGAATAAAATATCAATGGGTTTGCAACAGTACTTATAGTAGTGATTTGCTTTCTTATACTAACACATCTCACAAAGGTTTTGTTGAGTTTTGTGTGATTGAAGTTTTCAAGTTTTGGGTGATATTATGACGGATGAAGGAATAAGGAGTAAGAAGAGCCTAAGCTTGGGGATGCCCATGGCATCCCAAGCTATTATCCAAAGAGAAGCAAGCAACTAAGCTTGGGGATGCTCGAGTGGCATCCCCTCTTTCTTCTAACGAACATCGGTATTTTACTCGGAACTATATTTTTATTCGTCATATACTATGAGTTTTGCTATGAGTTTTGCTTTTTATTCTTAGTCTTAAATCCTTGCTGGACACACCTATTTGAGAGAGCCAAAATTATGCTATGACTTGTTAGAATTGCTCTCTATGCTTCACTTAAATCTTTATGAGCTATCGAATTGCTCTAGTGCTTCACTTATATCTTTCTGAGCACGACGTGCTTTATTATTTTTGAAGAAATTCTGTCATGCTTCACTTAGATTTATTTGGGAGTTAGTAAAAAAATTTTAAAGAAATTCTCTCTTGCTTCACTTAAATTATTTTTAAAAAAAGAAATATGATGCTCATGATCTTCACTTATATTTGTTTGAGCTTATCAAAAGCAACACATGAAAATTAGTCCCAAAGTGATAGATATCCAAGAAGGATATAGTAAAAAACTTTCATGAAGATCATTGGACAAAATAAACTTGATTCTTTGTAATAGTTTTGAGATATGATGATGTGATATGTGAGTCATGTTGATGAGTAATTATGCTTTAGTAAGAATATTGGTGTTAAGATTTGTGATTCCCTATGCAAGCACGAAAGTCAATAGTTATGCAATGAAATTACATCCTACTTGTGGTGCATTATTTAGTGTTAATTCTGCTCAATGCTCGCTTATGAGATTTTTTGTTTCTTGGTTGGTCGCTTCTCAATCTTTTGCTAGCCTTCATTTTGCACTAAGTATGATCACTACTTGTGCATCCAAAATCCTTTAAACCAGTTCTGCCACATGAGTCCACTATACCTACCTATATGCGGTATTTCCGTGCCGTTCTAAGCAAATTTGCATGTGCCATCTCTAATTTTCAAAATAAACTTCTCTTTTGTGTGCTCGTACTGCTCATGAAACGGTAGGGGGTGGCTAATATATTTCCATGCTAGATATGTTATTCTCACGATGAGTGTTTATTCACTTGTCATTGCACGAGAGTAACGCAAAGGTATTAGGGATGCCCAGTCCTGAAATGAAAAATGAGTTTACTTTATGTTGTCAAATAATAAATTCCTTGGAAAGTGTTGGTACGGAAGGCACCCGTGGATATGGTTAGCCATGGAAAGCGAAAGTATGAAAAAAGGAATAAAATTTATTTTCTGTTTGGGAACCGCCTATGATATATCTAGCATGGAAAGTATTGGGAACTACTCGATCGTTCTCGTTGACAGGAAAAGCATCCCTCCCAAAATGTTTTTATCTCTATCTTTTTCGCTTTGAGCTCTGGCACCTCTACAAATCCCTACTTCCCTCCGCGAAGGGCCTTTCTTTTACTTTATGCAATTTTTTACTTTTTATTTGAGTCTCCATCTTATCTTATAAAGCACCAACTAAGGGGCACTATGATCGTACTTGAGCATTGGGTGTAGCTAATATGCGAGTGTGTTTCATGAATGGATCAATGATTGAGCATAATGGGCTAGGGATAACTTGCTTTAGCCTTCATATTTTGAAAGACATGGTTGCTTGTTGATATGCTTGAGTATTTAAGTCGTCATGTCAAAACTAGACTATTGCTTTGAACAAAAGTCCAAATGTCCATGCTACAAAGAAAAGATTATGTGATGAACATGTTAGGCAGCATTCCACATCAAAAATTCTGTTTTTATCATTTACCTACTCGCGGACGAGCAGGAATTAAGCTTGGGGATGCTGATACATCTCCAACGTATCTACAATTTTTGATTGTTCCATGCTATTATATTATCATTTGGATGTTTTACAATCATTTTATAGTCATTTTATATCATTTTTTGGTACTAACCTATTGACATAGTGCCCAATGCCAGTTGCTGTTTTCTGCATATTTTTTACATCACAGGAAATCAATACCAAACGGGGTCCAAACGCAGCGAAATGTTTTGTGGATTTTTTTGGACCAGAAGATATCCAGTGGGCCAAAGAAGTACCGAAGAGGAAGCCCAAGGTGAGCACAAGACACCAGGGCACGCCTGGAGGCCCAGGCGCGCCCTGGTGGGTAGTGCCCACCTCGGTGGCCTCCCGCACCGCCTCTTTGCTCTATAAATACCCCAATATTCCAGAAACCCTAGGGGAGTTGACGAAAATCAATTCCAGCCGCCACAATTTCGAGAAACACCAGATCCAATCTAGACACCATCATGGAGGGGTTCATCATGCCCATTGGTGCCTCTTCGATCATGCATGAGTAGTTCTTTGTAGACCTATGGGTCCGTAGTTAGTAGCTATATGGTTTCCTCTCTCTCGTTTGATTCTCAATACAATGGTCTCTTGAAGATCCATATGATGTAACTCTTTTTGCGGTGTGTTTGTTGGGATCCGATTAACTTTGAGTTTATGATCAGATCTATGTTTTTATCCATGGAAGTTATTTGAGTCTTCTTTGATCTCTTATATGCATGATTTCTTATAGCCTCGTATTTCTTCTCTGATATTTGGGTTTTGTTTGGCCAACTTGATCTATTTATCTTACAATGGGAAGAGGTACTTTGTGATGGGTTCGATCTTATGGTGCTTGATCCCAGTGACAGAAGGGGAACCGACACGTATGTATCATTGCCATTAACGATAATAAGATGGGGTCTATTTCTACATAAATAGATCTTGTCTACATCATGTCATTGTTCTTATTGCATTACTCCGTTTTCCCATGAACTTAATACACTAGATGCATGCTGGATAGCGGTCGATGTGTGAAGTAATAGTAGTAGATGCAGGCAGTAGTCGGTCTACTAATCTTGGATGTGATGCCTATATAATGATCATTGCTTGGATATCTCCATGATTATTTGAAGTTCTATCAATTGCCCAACGGTAATTTGTTCACCCACTGTTTGCTATTTTTCTTGAGAGAAGCCACTAGTGAAATCTACGACCCTCGAGTCTCTTCTTTATTATATTTGCCTTTGCGATGTATTTTTATTTGCTTTTATTTCCAGATCTATTAAACCAAAAATACAAAAATACATTGCTGCATTTTATTTTATTTGGCAATCTATCTATCAATTTATTACAACTTTCTCACGTCCATTTGCCAATTTCTGGCGCCGTTGCCCGAAAGGGATTGACAACCCCTTTAATACGTCGGGTTGCGAGTATTTGTTATTTGTGTGCAGGTGCCGTTCACATAGTGTTGCGTGGTTCTCCTACTGGTTCGATAACCTTGGTCTCATCACTGAGGGAAATACCTACCGTTGCTGTGCTGCATCATCCCTTCCTCTTTGGGGAAATACCGACGTAGTTCTAGCAGACATCAGCGCCCATGGGTGTCATTTTCCTCCTTAGAGGCGTCGCCGAGGTGTGTCGGCATCTCCCATTCCTGACCAGATCGTGGTCTTTGGGCGAAAGCCTTGTCCATTGTAGGACTGGTGATGGCGGCAGTGTGGCGTCGTTACTCTGTTGAGAGCATCGCATGTGGAGACCTGGCCTGGAGGTTCTGTCAGTGGTTCTCTGGTGCTTGTCTTTGCCCGAGTCGTTCTTCGTGGGCTCTATGTATGCAGTTGTCGGTGATTCCAAGATGATGGCTTTCTCGGGTCTAACTGAGTCCCACTATCCACTCGCCGGCTCCTCTTAGACATTCAAGGGTGGGTAGAGCGTTATCAAGGGAAATATGGTTGGAGTTGTTACTCTTCGAGGCGACTGGTTTTTGTTGTGACGCGGCTAGATGATTTGCTTAGAGCAGTCCCTTTTCTGTTGTCTTTGTACTTTTCGCGATGGAGTGTGGAGTTTCAACTACACTTGTTGTTCGTAGCAAGTTGTAGTCTCTTGTAATTGATTTATGGGGTTCTATAAAATGGTACGCCTACGTGTACTCTCGAGAAAAAACATAAGATACTAAGCAAATGGAGACGATGATGGCCAACTTTTATGTTAATTTATTAAGAATTAAATGATTTTCCAATATGCAAAGCATCATTGATTTGGTGTCCTAAAAAGTTACACCGGCCATGAATGCAAAGCTTAGTGCACCCAATTCACGAGAGGAGGCGAAACATGTGCTTTTACATATGTTCCCCACGAAGCCGCTGGAGCCTGACAGATTTCCCGCATAGTTTTTTCAGAGACAATGGGAGGTGTGCGGGAACGATGTTACCAAAGCTGACTTGAGGATTGTTGAGGGTGTAGAAATAGTAGAGAGTATTAAAAACACTTCTATTGTACTTATTCCGAAGGTATTAAAACCGACTTCTCTCTCGTAGTTTCGACCAATTAGGTTATGCAATGTTCTATATAAAACTTCCTCGAAAGTGGTATCGAACCATCTGAAGATTATTCTCCAAAAGATTATATAAGAAGAACAATTGCCTTTTGTTGTCCAAGTCATTTGATCACAGACAAATTTCCCCCGCCTATGAGTGTCTTCACTTGATGAAAAGAAACAGTGCCAAGAAACATTGTGAAAGGATCGATGCGGTCGGGGGGGAGGTGAATAGGAGATTACAAATTTTAATCTTTCTTTTCAATTTTAAGGTTAAGCCGATAATTAGGGTTTGATACGTCTCCAACGTATCTATAATTTTTGATTGCTCCATGCTACTTTATCTACTGTTTTAGGCAATATTGGGCTTTATTATCCACTTTTATATTAAATTTGGGACTAACCTATTAACCGGAGGCCCAGCCCAGATTTGCTGTTTTATGCCTATTTCAGTGTTTCGAGGAAAAGGGATATCAGACGGAGTCAAAACGGAACGGAATCAACTGGAGAAGTTATTTTTGGAAGGAAAGCCACCCGGGAGACTTGGAGTCCACGTCAAGAAAGAAACGAGGAAGGCACGAGGTAGGGGGGCGCGCCCGCCCCCCCTGGGTGCACCCTCCACCCTCGTGGGGCCCTCGTGGCTCCCCTGACGTATTTCTTCCTCCTATATATACCAATATACACTAAAACTTCCAGAACAGAAAATAGATCGGGAGTTCCGCCGCCGCAAGCCTCTGTAGCCACCAAAAACCAATCGGGACCCTGTTCCGGCACCCTGCCGGAGGGGGATCCCATCATCGGAGGCCATCTTCATCATCCCGGCGCTATCCATGACGAGGAGGGAGTAGTTCACCCTCGGGGCTGAGGGTATGTACCAGTAGCTATGTGTTTGATCTCTCTCTCTCTCTCTCTCTCTCTCTCTCGTGTTCTCTCTCGTGTTCCTCTATGGCACGATCTTGATGTATCCCGAGCTTTGCTATTGTAGTTGGATCTTATGATGTTTCTCCCCCTCTACTCTCTTGTGATGAATTGAGTTTCCCCTTTTGAAGTTATCTTATCGGATTGAGTCTTTTATGAACACTTGATGTATGTCTTGCGTGGGATAACCGTGGTGACAATGGGTTATTCTATTGATCCACTTGATGTATGTTTTGGTGATCAACTTGTGGGTTTCGTGACACTTGGGAACCTATGCATAGGGGTTGGCACACGTTCTTGACTCTCCGGTGGTAGCTTTGGGGCACTCTTTGAAGTACTTTTATGTTGGTTGGATGAATCTGAGATTGTGTGATGCATATCGTATAATCATGCCCACGGATACTTGAGGTGACAATGGAGTATCTAGGTGACGTTAGGGTTTTGGTTGATTTGTATCTTAAGGTGTTATTCTAGTACGAACTCTTTTATAGGTCGATCCGAAAGAATAGCTTTGTGGTGGTTTCATACCCGACCATAATCTCTATGTTTGTTCTCAGCTATTAGTGGCTTTGGAGTGACTCTTTGTTGCATGTTGAGGGCTTGTCATATGTTCTATCTATGTTATCATTGTTGAGAGAACTTACACTAGTGAAAGTATGAACCCTAGGCCTTGTTTCCTACCATTGCAATACCGCTTATGCTCACTTTTATCGCTCGCTACCTTGCTGTTTTTATTATTTCAGATTACAAAAACCTATATCTACTATCTATTTTGCACTTGTATCTTCATCCCTTCGCTGAATTAGTGCACCTATACAATTTACCATTGTATTGGGTGTGTTGGGGACACAAGAGACTTTTTGTTATTTGGTTGCAGGGTTGTTTGAGAGAGACCATCTTCATCCTACGCCTCCTACGGATTGATAAACCTTAGGTCATCCACTTGAGGGAAATTTGCTACTGTCCTACAAACTTGTGCACTTGCAGGACCAAAAACATCTACAAGAAGAAGGTTGTAGACATCAAGCTCTTTTCTGGCGCCGTTGCCGGGGAGGTGAGTGCTTGAAGGTATATCTTTAGATCTTGCAATCAAATCTTTTTGTTTCTTGTTTTAGCACTAGTCTAGTTTATAAAAGAAAATTACAAAAAAAATGGAGTTGAGTTTGTCTCATACGCTTCACCTTTTTAATATCTTTCGTGAGTATGATGGAAAGGATAATTGTGCTCAAGTGCTAGAAGAAGAAATCTATAGAATGTTTTTATATGATGAGCATGATTGCAATGTTGTTAGTATGAATTTCTTGAATATCCATGATGCTAATGATATGCAAAGCCAGAAGCTTGGGGAAGCTATGTTTGATGAATATGATATGTTTTGTCCCCCAAGCTTTGATGAGCAAATTTACTATGATGAAAGCATGCCTCCTATCTATGATGATTATTGTGATGATACATATGCTATAAAGAAAAAGTTTGCTTATGTGGAGAGTAGAAAATTTTCTATGCTTGTAGATCATGAAAAGAATGCTTTAGGTGCTGGTTATATTGTTGAATTCATTCATGTTGCTACTGAAAATTATTATGAGGGAGGAACATATGCTTGTAGGAATTGCAATAATGTCAAGTTTCCTCTCTATGTGCTTAAATTTTTTAAGCTATGCTTGTTTTACCTTCCTATGCTTGTTGATTATTGTTCTCATAAGTTGTTTGCTCACAAAATCCATATGCATAGGAAGTGGGTTAGACTTAAATGTGCTAGTCATATGCTTCATGATGCTCCCGTTATGTTTCAATTCTTATCTTTTATGTGAGCATCATTGTCATCATCATGCCTAGCTTAAAAGGCATTAAAGAAAAGCGCTTGTTGGGAGACAACGCAATATTTATCCTTACTGTTTTTGTATGTCCACATGATTATGTTACTGTAGTAATCATATTTTATAGCTTTTGTTTCAATAAAGTGCCAAGTAGAACCTTTGGGAAGACTTGGGTGAAGTTTTTGTGATCTTGCTGTGAAAAACAGAAACTTTAGCGCTCACGAGATTAGCTGCCATTTTTTACTGGAGAGTGCTTTTAGGTCGATTCTTTTTGCAGATGATTAATAGACAAATTTCTCAGGTCCAGCAGTTTATTTCATAATTTTTGGGGTTCCAGAAGTATACGTTTGATACATATTACTACAGACTGTTCTGTTTTTGACAGATTCTGTTTTCTAAGTGTTGTTTGCTTATTTTGATGCATCTATGGCTAGTATTAAGTGGTATGAACCATAGAGAAGTTAGAATACAGTAGATATTACACCAATTTGAATTTAGAAGGAGTTCATTACAGTACCTAAGTGGTGGTTTTATTTTCTTATACTAACGGAGCTTACGAGTTTTGTTTTGAGTTTTGTGTGGTTGAAGTTTTTAAGTTTTGGGTAAAGATTCGATGGACTATGGAATAAGGAGTGGCAAGAGCCTAAGCTTGGGGATTCCCAAGGCACCCCAAGGTAATATCCAAGGACAACCAAGAGCCTAAGCTTGGGGATGCCCCAGAAGGCATCCCCTCTTTCGTCTTCGTTCATCGGTAACTTTACTTGGAGCTATATTTTTATTCACCACATGATATGTGTTTTGCTTGGAGCGTCATTTTATTTTGTTAGTTTTTACTTGCTGTTAGTTAGAATAATGTTTTTCATCTTTAGTTTCAATAAAAAAGTCAAGGATAGCCTTTACCATGCTTATTTTGCTAGTTTGCATGTTGCTGTTTGAAAACAGAAAGTTTACCGCTGTTGCAAAAATCCCCTAGAAAAGTCAGAGCATGGTCTAACGTTGAATATTTTTTCATATTGAGTTATGATAAATTTATTACAGTGGTAATTTTAGTTCATAATTTTTGGAGTCAGGGAAGTATTGATACTCTTGCATTCTTTACAGACTGTACTGTTTTGGCAGATTGCTGTTATGGTTGCATTGTTTGCATATGTTTGCTTGTTTAATGATTCTATTTGATGATAGGAGTATTAAATATGCAGATGAATTTAGTATGCAATGTTGAATAATAATTTTAGTGATTTTTTATAGTAGAAAATGATAAGGTTTTGCATTGGTTTATACTAACCTATCTCACGAGTTCTTGTTGAGTTTGTTGTGAATGAAGCTTTTGATAAAAAGAAGAGAAACCATGATATGAGAGGAATTAAGGAGACACAAAAGTTCAAGCTTGGGGATGCCCAAGGCACCCCAAGATAATATTTCAAGAAGTCTCAAGCATCTAAGCTTGGGGATGCCCCGGTAGGCATCCCACCTTTCTTCTTCAACAACTATCGGTTAGTATCGGTTGAGCCTAAGTTTTTGCTTCTTCACATGAGTTGTGCTATCCTTGCATTGTAGTTTTCTTTAGCTTTGCTTGTTGTTTGAATGAAGTATCAAGATCTGAATCCTTTATTGAGAGAGAGCCATACATGATTTGGAATTTGCTAGAATACTCTTTGTGCTTCACTTATATCTTTTGAGCTTGATAGTTTTGCTCGATGTGCTTCACTTATATCTTTTGAGCGTGATAATTTTTGCTCTAGTACTTCACTTAGATCTTTTAGAGCACGGTGGTGGATTTGTTTTAAAGAAACTATTGATCTCTCATGCTTCACTTAGATTATTTTGAGAGTAGTTAATAGCATGGTAATTTGCTTAATGTTAATATACTTGGTATTCAAGATTTGTGAAACTTTCTTTTGAGTGCGTTGAATACTAAGATAAGTTTGATGCTTGATAATTGTTTTGAGATATGGAGGTGATAATATCAAAGCAATGCTAGTTGGGGTGATTATGAATTTAAGAATGCTTGTGTTGAAGTTTTTGATTCCCGTAGCATGCACGTATGGTGAACCGCTTTGTGATGAAGTCGGAGCACAATTTTATTTATTGATTGTCTTCCTTATGAGTGGCAGTCGGGGACGAGCGATGGTCTTTTCCTACCAATCTATCCCCCTAGGAGTATGCGTTTAAGTGCTTTGGTTTTTGATGACTTCTAAATTTTTGCAACAAGTGCATGAGTTCTTTTGATTAATGTAGAGTCCATGGATTATACGCACTCTCACCCTTCCACCATTGCTAGCCTCTCTAATACCATGCACTTTTCGCCGGTATCATACACCCACCATATACCTTCCTCAAAACAGCCACCATACCTACCTATCATGGCATTTCCATAGCCATTCCAAGATATTTGCCATGCAACTTTCCACCGTTTCGTTCATATGACACACATTACTTTTGTCATATTGCTTTTTGCATGAACATGTAGTTGACATTGTATTTGTGGCAAGGCCACCTTCATAATTTTCATACATGTCACTCTTGATTCATTGCATATCCCGGTACACCGCCGGAGGCATTCATATAGAGTCATATTTTGTTCTAAGTATCGAGTTGTAATTGTTGAGTTGTAAGAAAAATAAAAGTGTGATGATCATCATTATTAGAGCATTGTCCCAGTGAGGAAAGGATGATGGAGACTATGATTCCCCCATAAGTCGGGATGAGACTCCGGACTTTATGAAAAAAATAAAAGAGGCCAAAGAAGCCCAAATAAAAAAAAGAGGCCAAAGAAGCCCAAATAAAAAAATAAAAAAAATATGAGAGAAAAAGAGAGAAGGGACAATGCTACTATCCTTTTACCACACTTGTGCTTCAAAGTAGCACCATGATCTTCATGATAGAGAGTCTCTCATTTCGTCACTTTCATATACTAGTGGGAATATTTCATTATAGAACTTGGCTTGTATATTCCAATGATGGGCTTCCTCAAAATGCCCTAGGTCTTCGTGAGCAAGCGAGTTGGATGCACACCCACTTAGTTTCTTTTGTTGAGCTTTCATATACTTATAGCTCTAGTGCATCCGTTGCATGGCAATCCCTACTCACTCACATTGATATCTATTGATGGGCATCTCCATAGCCCGTTGATACGCCTAGTTGATGTGAGACTATCTTCTCCTTTTCTTTTTGTCTTCTCCACAACCACCATTCTATTCCACCTATAGTGTTATGTCCATGGCTCATGCTCATGTATTGCGTGAAAGTTGAAAGAGTTTGAGATTATTAAAGTATGAAACAATTGCTTGTCTTGTCATCGGGGTTGTGCATGATTAAATACTTTGTGTGATGAAGATAGAGCAACAACCAGACTATATGATTTTGTAGGGATAACTTTCTTTAGCCATGTTATTTTGAGAAGACATGATTGCTTTGATTAGTATGCTTGAAGTATTATTGTTTTTGTGTCAATATGAACTTTTGTCTTGAATCTTTCAAATCTGAATATTCATATCACAATTAAGAAGATTTACATTGAAATTATGCCAAAGTATCACTCCGCATCAAAAATTCTTTTCTTTATCATTTACCTACTCGAGGACGAGCAGGAATTAAGCTTGGGGATGCTTGATACGTCTCCAACGTATCTATAATTTTTGATTGCTCCATGCTACTTTATCTACTGTTTTAGGCAATATTGGGCTTTATTATCTACTTTTATATTATTTTTGGGACTAACCTATTAACCGGAGGCCCATCCCAGATTTGCTGTTTTATGCCTATTTCAGTGTTTCGAGGAAAAGGGATATCAGACGGAGTCAAAACGGAACGGAATCAACTAGAGAAGTTATTTTTGGAAGGAAAGCCACCCGGGAGACTTGGAGTCCACGTCAAGAAAGAAACGAGGAAGGCACGAGGCAGGGGGGCGTGCCCACCCCCCCTGGGCGCACCCTCCACCCTCATGGGGCCCTCGTGACTCCCCTGACATATTTCTTCCTCCTATATACACCAATATACCCTAAAACTTCCAGAACAGAAAATAGATCGGGAGTTCCGCCGCCGCAAGCCTCTGTAGCCACCAAAAACCAATCGGGACCCTGTTCCGGCACCTTGCCGGAGGGGGATCCCATCACCGGAGGCCATCTTCATCATCCCGGCGCTATCCATGACGAGGAGGGAGTAGTTCACCCTCGGGGCTGAGGGTATGTACCAGTAGCTATGTGTTTGATCTCTCTCTCTCTCTCTCTCTCGTGTTCCTCTATGGCATGATCTTGATGTATCCCGAGCTTTGCTATTGTAGTTGGATCTTATGATGTTTCTCCCCCTCTACTCTCTTGTGATGAATTGAGTTTCCCCTTTTGAAGTTATCTTATCGGATTGAGTCTTTTATGAACACTTGATGTATGTCTTGCGTGGGATAACCGTGGTGACAATGGGTTATTCTATTGATCCACTTTATGTATGTTTTGGTGATCAACTTGCGGGTTTCGTGACACTTGGGAACCTATGCATAGGGGTTGGCACACGTTCTTGACTCTCCGGTGGTAGCTTTGGGGCACTCTTTGAAGTACTTTTATGTTGGTTGGATGAATCTGAGATTGTGTGATGCATATCGTATAATCATGCCCATGATACTTGATGTGACAATGGAGTATCTAGGTGACATTAGGGTTTTGGTTGATTTGTATCTTAAGTTGTTATTCTAGTATGAACTCTTTTATAGATCGATCCGAAAGAATAGCTTTGTGGTGGTTTCGTACCCGACCATAATCTCTACGTTTGTTCTCCGCTATTAGTGGCTTTGGAGTGACTCTTTGTTGCATGTTGAGGGCTTGTCATATGTTCTATCTATGTTATCATTGTTGAGAGAACTTACACTAGTGAAAGTATGAACCCTAGGCCTTGTTTCCTACCATTGCAATACCGTTTACGCTCACTTTTATCGCTCGCTACCTTACTGTTTTTATTATTTCAGATTACAAAAACCTATATCTACTATCTATTTTGCACTTGTATCTTCATCTCTTCGCCGAACTAGTGCACCTATACAATTTACCATTGTATTGGGTGTGTTGGGGACACAAGAGACTTTTTGTTATTTGGTTGCAGGGTTGTTTGAGAGAGACCATCTTCATCCTACGCCTCCTACGGATTGATAAACCTTAGGTCATCCACTTGAGGGAAATTTGCTACTGTCCTACAAACCTGTGCACTTGCAGGCCCAACAACGTCTACAAGAAGAAGGTTGTAGACATCAGGGTTCACTAGATATGCAAGTAGGTGAACACAACCTATATGACAAGCAAGATTAAGGCTAAATAAGCTAGGCAACAAACTAATTAGCAAGCCAACAAGCATACAAAGCAAAGTAAAGTGCGGGAAAGGATTGGCCGCAAGTGAGATGAGGACGTGGATTTTATCCCGAAGTTCACTCCTCCTTGGGGAAGAGCTACACTCTGTTTAGAGCGGTGTCGGAGCCAAAGCTTGTGGAACGCCACCAAAGGCTCGCCGTATTCTCTTTCGAGTCACCCCCAATGGATGAGCCTCAAATCAATCGGGGTTGGTCTTGAAGGCGACCACCACACCTTTACAACTTCATCGGAGCACACCACAAGCAAGGAAGCTTTAGAAGTAACCTCTAACCGCCTAGGAGCCCAAACTCCATGAGTAACAAGTCAATGGTGGATGAATATTACGGGGAACGCGATTTGGTTTGGTCAAAGTGCAGATCGGTCCACTACAAAAAGAAACACTTCCGTGATGAAACATGTTTGTCACGGTAGGTCACGTTTCCTGTCATGCATGTACATCTGTGATGATTTTATGACAGAATCAAGATAGTTATACCTGTGATGTCATAGAAGTGTTCCATGACAATACTCAAATTATCATCATGGAAGTGTCCACTTCCATGATGATAAATGGCGCGTCATAGAAGTGTTTTCGTCAAGGGTAACCGACACATGGCATCCACCGTAATGGGTCGTCGTTAAGCTATTGGGTCCGGTTTTGGATCCAATAACCTATTAGCAACAATGACCAATGGCGATTTTCCACGTGTAAAATTCTCATTGGCCGAAAGAACCACGTGTCAACTCCGCGTTGGGACAGATGTCATCCAGTGAATGGACGGGACGCGCCTATGATACATCAACACATGGCTCAGCCCAAGAGTGGCCCATTCAGGTCAAAAGGCCAGACCGTTTGTGACATCCTAGTTTTTGCTCTTTTTCTTTTTCTGGATTTCATTGCCATTTGATTTGAATTTGGAGTTTTGAATCAACTCTGTTGGACTTAATTACTTGGGCATGTCCTTGATTTTTCACCCAAGTGACCCACCTCTCTCTCAAACACATCATTTTCTTCTCTGATATATCCCGAAAGGGCCAAAGGAATATTTTTCATAAATGAAAAATATTCATTTCTTCTCTAAAAATCACTTCAGTCACATATGCTCCAAAGCAACCCTCATTTTTCTTACCCAAAAAAATCTGAGAAAAGTCCTAAATATTCTTTGCACCTTGGAACACCTCCCTGTGCAAAAATATTTCATAGTTATTTGGAATATTTTTGCTATAGAAAATCTTTTCTGTTCTGGCCAGAAAATGCTGTTTCTATAGGAAATGCATTTTTCCTTGATCCCATGAAGCTGGAAATTTTAGGGTTTCATTACCCTCCTAGGAAAACCTTAACCTCCAAAGATTAGCCTTAAACTCCTTCTAGATCTCTCCCTATTAACCTCACAAGTTTCTGTCCAGAAACTTGCATGGAAGATACACTCACGCACAGTCGAGCTGTGAGCAACGCAAGACCTTGGATCAACCCAAACCATCAAGGACTACACGCCAGACATGAATTTAATGCATGGCGTGGCACGATGCCAAAGTTCACGCGGTGATCACGCATTTGCATGATGCCAGGATGCTTGTTGACGCGCTCTGGACGCCGCCGACGGCTTTGTTATGCTCGTGCTCGCTTCCCTGCTCGCCGTAGCTTGCCAAACCACGCCACCATCATCGTCTTGATGCCCTTAACTCCCCCTGGCACTCGCCAACACCGAAGCTCGCCGCAACGAGCATGGGCACGATGCGGCCGAGCGTACAGTGCGCTCATGCCCACTGTGCTCATCGCCACCTGAGCCCATTGTGCTCGTCTCCTCCCTCCCACAGTGGCCGCGTGAGCCACGGCTTCTTCTCCTCCTCCCACTAACACCTCTCATCGTCGGGCGCTATCTCCAGAGAACTCCAGCAGAGCCCAAGATCCTCACCCTCGCCCTGCCTATAAATAGGACCCCCGAGATCATTTCTCTCCACCATCGCACTTCTCTGGCACCCACACTTCTTCTAGATAGTCCCGGCCAGGCTAGGCAGGCCTCTAGCCGCCGTTCTGCTCCGGGGATCACCGTCGACCCCACCCCGGAGTTCTTCTTCCTCCGGTGCTCCTCGTCTCCCCTCGACCTCTCCAAGGTGCTTGTGGTGCTCCACTAGTCGCGCTGGTGCAGTTGGAGCTCCTAGGCCTGCCCTGCCTTGCTGGGATCGCCATCTCCGACGAGGTCCCTGTCTCTAGAGAAGACCACCGCAACCTGCTCTGTCCACCCCTAGCCATGTTTCAGGTACGTACAGGCTCGCCATAGTCTTGCGCATCCATCCCCCCTCCATGGCGGCAGTTGACCTCTCCTCGCCGGAGAATCGCCGGCAACTCGCCGCCCCTCCTCTGTTTCCTTCCCCCTCTCACTAAACCTGACTGCGAGGGCCCACTACCAGCCACTCAGCCGCACCCGAAGCGGTATAAGTGGTGGCGCCCCGCGGGATTACGCCGTCGACGTCACCCCCCCTCTGTTTTCTTTTTATTTGAATTTAATTCAAATATTGACCAGGAACTTTGACCAGCCATAACTTTTAAACCATAAGTCCAAATGAATTGATTCTTTTTGCATTGTGTTTGTATTGGAATATTCTAGCAGCACACAAAACTTGAGATTTTTCTTTGCTGCCTAGAATTTCTGGTGAATTTCAGAAGTGTTCTTGATGTTTTCTTTTTGCTGTTTTATTTATTTTTAGAAGGAGAAGCTTGCCTAGAGGAGAACCAGGAGGAATGTGACCCTCCTCTGTGCTAAGGCAAGCCACACAAATATTTGCATGATGTCATTTCAATATTTATGATTTTTCCAACTTGAATATGATTTGTTTCATGCATTTAATCGTTTAATGAATATTGCTTATGTTAGTTTACTTTGTCATGCTTGAAGTGCTTAGTTACAGTAGTGTTTGAATGCATGGACTAATATGAGGCAGTAGAAGTATTTTTGGAAGTATGGTTATGATTTGGCTACGATCAGTATCATTTTCATATATGAGGTATTGATTTTAATATGTTAATGGCATAACTAAAAATGGTGAGATTTAAAACCACTGAAGTTGAAGTCAGTGAGTTAACGTGATTAGTAGTGCAAGTAGAATGATTCTATGATGTTGATCCGTTTACTTTAAAGCAATGTGGATATAGTGCATGTTAGATAGTTGCATGTTCATGGCATACTATGACTCGAGTGCTTTTATTTCAAGTTAAACCTGATAATAATTCAACTTGAACATAATGTTGGTCGGGTCACGGTGCCACTGAATCGAGCTTCCCAGTGCAACCACATTTGCCTTTATGGGAAGGCCTTTATTCGGTCCGTTGTCATGCCTTTGGTCAGTGCCTCCAACGAAGGAAGGTTATGGGTGTGCGGTACCATGGCCCGATAAGCAGACATAACTTTGTGTGCCCGTTGTTGTTATGGTACCTTGTCCCTGTTTGGGACCGTTGCTTTGTTTTGCCACGATGGTGGCTGTTGGATGTCTTTGGTAGACATCGGGGCCACCCATGACTTATCCCAGAGGGGAGTTGGTCGGAGTGGCCGAGAGAGTGTCATGGCAATGGGAGGGTTCAGTCGGAATACCATTGGTCCACCCGAATGGGAGTGCGAGGCCATGGGTTCCATGGTGTGGGTACATTGTACTAACCTTTGTAGAGTATTTATTAAATCTATCGATAGCCGCGTTCTTGGTTACGGACACAGCTCGTAAGTAGGTCACACCATGGATCAACATAATTAAGTTAATCTTGCACACTAAAGTTATATGGTTGGTGAGGGAGTCCTGGATTAGGGGGTATCCAGACAGCCGGACTGTGTACAACGTCGGGACTATTGAAGCGTGAAGATACAAGACTCAAGACTTCGACCCGTGTCCGGATGGGACTCTCCTTTGCGTGGGAGGCAAGCTTGGCGATCCGGATATAGTGTTTCCTTCCTTGTAACCGACTCCATGTAAACCCTAGCCCTCTCCGGTGTCTATATAAACCGGAGAGGTTGGTCCTTAGAAGGCCGATCACAATTACAATCATACCATCATAGGCTAGTGTCGGCGTTCTGGGAACGGGGGTCCCCAGACTTGCCTGCCTGTGGCCTACGGCGTGGCTCAAGTGGGGGCCCAATGTAGCTCAGCTTCATCAGCTCGAGCTCAAGACCCTCACGAGGGGCCAAGCCTCGCGAGGCGGACGACAGGAAGCTTCCTCAGGAGTAGCCTCCTTAGGCAGGCTCGCGAGGAGGCGGAGAGATCAAGGCAGGGCACCTCCCGAGGGGCCCGTGACACAAGCCATGACGATCGAGGACCAGGAGGGCGCCAGGCGGGCGCCGGCATGCGCAGTGTCCTTGTTTCCCTTTCGGTGCAAAGGGGGCAAGCACAGGCCAAGGCATCAGGCAAAGGTTACCGTTTCGGTGCAACAAGACCAAGACCAGAAAAACGGCAGGATGGAGGTCATCGTGGAGCCCAGGGCGGCGTCACCATCAGAGCCTTTGGCAGCCGAAGACCAACTTTAGTCAGGATAAGTGTACCAGATGTTCCCCTTCAAAATGGCCAATTGTTGGCGCCCTTCCCGCTCATTATTTGGGGAGAGGCCCAGGGCATCGCTCTATAAATAGGACTAGCCACCACAAGGTAGAGGCAGCTAGATCATCTGGAGATCAACCGGAAAGAGAGAGAGAGAGAGAGAAGCGAGTGAACTCACCCAAGCAGTTCATCGCACCAGCTCAAGAACAGCCCCTCGCAAGGCTGTTCTCCCTTTGTACTGTTCATCATCAGCCCCTGAGGCAATCCACCACACCACAATGGTGGCCTGAACCAGTATAAATCTTGTGTCCCTTGTGTGTTCATCTTTCTTGCTTAGATCTTTGCGAGACTTAGAGACGTGAGCTGGTAGGGGAGAGATCTTCATGCGCACCCCAGTGTTCGAACCTCAAGGGTCTGCCGGACCCCGAAATCCGACATTTGGCGTGCCTGGTAGGGGTGCGCCGGAGTCCTCCTTCCGCCTCCTCGCGTTTCGTCGCCTTGCCGTCCTGATGTCAAGCAACCTGACTGCCAACGCCGACCGCTGGGTGGCATGGCCCATCCACGCCGTGCCGCCGACCCAAGGCGACCACAACCTTGTGCCTCAGGCAGCCCGCGCTCCGCAGGGCACTGCTGGGCACGGGCGACGTGGCCAAACACCGTCTGCCCTCACACCGCGGCAGGTGCGGTCAGCAGCAAGAGCCTCGAACCACGCCGCGACCTCAGCGCCGCATACCCGACGGGAGCAGGCGAACTCCAGGGCCGTGCTCACGGTGGCCCGAGAACTGCTACGGTGCCGGCTGCTGGAGGGCGGCCCTGACGTGTTGCTGGAGCGAGTAGCCGAACTCCTGGACGCCGCCGCCTCGGGAGCGCCTCCCTTCTGCATCCAGCTACCACCCCAGGTCCAGGGCGGGCCATATGGCGGCCCCATACGTGCCCACGCGACTCCGAGTAGGCTCCAGGCCCAGCTCAACGCCAACCCGACCATCAGCACCGGGCGCCAAGTCGCACCACCCCCATCTCTGGACGGCGAAGGAGCACACCCCTCGACCTTCGGCCTCGGCGGGCCACCACGCCATCATCCTCAAGACAATGCTCCAGGCCGAGCTGCGTGGCATGTGGGGCACTATGGCGAGAACCGTGGAGTTGCGGTGCCAGAAGCTTATGTCCCCACATGGTGGATCGATAATGCGCACTGGAAGAAGACCATGGCTCATTCCTTGGGCCAGGCTGGCGCGAGGAGCCACCAGAAGCTGAGATCTTTCAAGAGCCCCAAGAGGGCCTCAACGACCATGCCGGTGGCAACAACTATCTGGTACCACTACTTCCTCAGGAGCAAACTTATACTAACCATGGGTCACAGGAGGTACAGGTCGCCGCAGTAGATGGCTGCCCCAACACTGCAGCTTCCTACCCCTCAGGAGGAGGGCACCGGGGGCTGCAGGATAGGGGCCGGGATACGGGTTTGTCCCCGTGGCGCTCGGCATCAGGCGCACTCTAGAGGTAGGCCCTCTGCCGGGGGGGTGCCACAGGGCCTGCCCCCGGCAGAGAACCCGTGGTCGTCGGGGGAACTGCTGGCGACCGCTCTACCCCATTGGCGTCGTCCTTGGTTTCCGGTCGCCGTCAGTGGTGGTAGAGTGTGGCGCAAGGCGGCGCCCTCGTCTGGTGATATGAAGCAAGGTCGGTACCTGTGAAGAAGGCCCAGTGCCTATGAAGCTCGCCGCCCCGTGACACTCTCACGTAATAATGAGTGGGGCTGTACACGCCCCGGAGTCTCCGGAGAGCCGCCCTCGGGCCTCGGGGGCTCCTGCCCACGCCTAGTGGCAGCACTTAGCTCCGCGCTGGTGAGAAGAGGTCGAAGACTAGACTAGGTGCCGGACGCGGCTTTTTGCCTTTTCACCTTTTGCCTTTTCCTCTGTCGACAAGTTTCTTCGATTTGAATTTAATTTGGATTTGAGCTTGAGACTTGCGTGTGTTTGGGGAAGGGGAGCTTAGTCTCGTTCGAGCAATCTCTCGTGTTCTGGTTTCGGCTTTACGTCCAAGTTAGCGTTAGCTGCCTCCCCTCGCGAGCCCCTCGCGAGCCGGGCTAGGCCAGGCACGTATACAATCCGGACCGCTGTCGCCGCACCCTCTCCGGAGGTTCTCACCGGGGGATCAATAGGACCACCTAGAAGACACTCGAGGCATTGCGGCCCCTACAGGCCTGCTCGGGACTCGTCGGGGTCAAGAGGTAAACAAGTCAGCTAACCCATCGCCGGGCCAGTAGCTAAGCGTCATGCTTACAAGGATATTGATCGCAAACCTTTACATGAGGGGCTTCCCCTCCCAAAATGCTCTTACAGTCTTCAGGGCCAAGCCCGAACTTTCTTCACGCAGGGTGAACAATGGTGAAGTATGATCAGTCGGACATATCACTCGCCGCGTCATCTGGGGCGCCTCCAGAGTCGTCGCTGGCATCGCTCGCGTCATCACCACGATCGCCAACACCTCCGCCAGCGCCAGGCGCGTCCACCATGCCACCTTCATCGGCGGCCACGATCACGCCATCATCATCAGACGTGAAGGCCCTGACGAGGGCATCCACATTGTCCTCCACCCATTGCGCTAGGTCGCCCCGGATGGCTACGGGCACAGGGGCAATGGCGGCGTCGAAATCGAAGTGGGGATCCATGTTCTGCAGATGGCTGAAGACACGGGAGAAGGCATGCCCAAGCAAGGCTCGACTCCTCTCCTCGACGAGCCAACGAGACCTCTCGGAGCAGTTCACCAGAAGCGTCACCACGTCAGTGAAATATTGGAGGTTGCCGGCATAATTGGTCTCATGCGGCACCTCGGCAGCGGCCTCGCAAATGTTGCCCAGGGCCGTGTTAGCCCGTTCCCTGAGCGTTCGGAGCATGGGGGCATGCTCATGCTCTAGAAGCCGCCTCTGATGGATCTCGTCCTCGTTCTGCCGCGCGATGGCCTCGGCGCCATCGACCCTCTATCGAAGAAGAAGCAGCTCGGCGCGGGAAGAGGCTAGCTCCGCCCGCGCTGCACCAAGGGCAGCTGCGGAGAGGTCTGCGCCCTGCGTCATTTCGTCCAGCTTGGCCCTGAGGGCCGTGATCCTACCTTCAGCTTCGGCCCTGATCAGCTCCAACCTTGCTTCGTATCGGCGCTCGAGACACGAACAAGCTTCCGCCACACGGCGGTTAACCTCTTCTTGGGCTCGGGCTTCACGCGCGGTGACGTCATCCTCCGCCCGAGCCACCAGACGCTCCCTCTTCTCCAGCCGCTCAAGGTCAAGGTTGCGCTCGGCGGCCTCCAGTGTCAGTGTTTCCTCGCGCTTCTGGAGCCTGGTCGACAGAGGCCTCCTTCAGCGACACAAGGGCCGCCTGGCGCAGTTCCACTTGCTCCTCCAGAGAGTTGCTCCAGGCTTGGAGCTCCCACACGTGCTCCTCCGCATCCTTGCACCGACGGTCTGCTTCCCGGGCCTCCTCGACGGCTCGGGAGCAGGCCTCTCGCGAGGCCACCAGTGACGCTTCAGCCTTCACGTTGTCAAGGTCACGCTAGTGTCGCGCAAAGGCAATGGCTACCTTCAGCTTGCGCCTCTCTTCAGCGAGGCGCAAGCCTTCGGCCTTGAGGCGCGCATCCTCGCCAGCAAGCTCTGCTCCAATCTGGCTTACTGTATCCGTCGCCCCCTGGAGGAATTCTTGGCGAAGGGCGCGGCGCTCGCGAGCACGCCTGAGTACATCTTCCTCGTCATCCTCCGCCGCTGGCGAACCAGGGGAGCACTGGGGTGGCATGCCCCCTCCCGGCGCAGGGCTGGGGGCTGGTGCCCCAGCGATCGCTAGACGGGCCGCACCAGGAGCCCCGCCTGGCACCGGTCCGTCCCCAGAAGAGAAGCTTAAGGCTGCCTTCACCCAATCGCCGCTCACGATCAGGGAAGGGGCACGGGGCAAGCTGGTCGTGCCCCAGGAGAGCCCGTGAAGGGAGGACAGCAGGCGCTCAGGCTCGAGACGCCCCACAGGACGGGCCGCTTCTCCGACTGGCCGAGCGATAGGAGCGCCGCTCGAGCCCGGCACGCCCAGGGTCAGCAGCAAAGACGAGGCTTGGGGGGATGGCTCCTTGGCCGTCTCCGCGAATTCAGCAGGAAGGGCCCTGAGAAGGACGCGATTAGCTACAAGAATTGGGAAATAAAGGAGCAAAGAAGAAAGAGGACTTACTCATCCGTGGCAAAGTACTTACTACACTTCAGCAGGCGGCAGGGGCGATCTTCGCCACCCAAGGCCTCCTTCCTCTTGCGGAGGGCCTCAGAGTCTACTCGAAATCGACCCAAGCGCTTGGCGCAGGGGTCGGCTTGCGGCGTGTTGGAGGCATCGGGACGACCGGCGCTAATGGGACCGGCCTGAGGAGCACCACCGGGAACCACCTCGTGAGGGACGACCGGAGCCTCGGGAGCCCCATCCTCGGGAGCCGTAGGCCGGAGCTCCTCGCCTGCCACTGCTCCAGGGCAGGCTTCATGAGGTGTCGCCTCCGGAGCCCCGCGCGGCATCTGCACCTCCACAATATCATCCTTTTTGGCTCCCCGCTGTTCTCGTCTCCCTGCTTCGTCACCCGGGACGGGGCCGCTTTGGGTAACTGGAAGGGCAACCACGGCGACAGGATTCTCGCGGGGCCCCTTGAGGCCAGTCGGGCGCAGTCCCCATTCATTGAAGTTGGGCATCTACTTCACAAAATCGGCCCTGCTCGAACAAAGATACAGGAGGGCACCATCATGTCGGAGGCTGCCCGGGGAAGGGTCGCCAGTCAGGACCTTGAGCACCGTCCTCAACACTTCAGGCGCCAGGTCCTCCTCTTGGAGCCGCATGCGGTCCTTGTGCCCCGCATAATCCCACATTCGGCGAGAGTGGCGCTGGAGAGGAGCAATGCGACACTGGAGGAACTCCTTCACCACCTTGGGCGCCGTCACGTTGAGCGCCCTCAAGGTCTCGAAGCGGCACTAGACGAAGACGAGCCGGGGGATCACGAGCGCCTCATGAGCCCAGCCTGAGCTAGGAACAGCTGACGCGGTTGGGTGCGAGAGCAGGGGGCTGGGTACCCCAATGTCCACGTACAGCCACCGCTCTCTGAACTTGGCCTCAGAAGGAGGAAGGCCAAAGTCGATCCCTGAAGCAGCCGTCTCTGGCACGGCAAGAAAGCTCACACACCCTGAGCATTGAGTAGGATCTCTCAGGCGCAAGGAGAAGAAATGGCGTAGCAGGGCAACGGAAGGAGGAATGCCCACCATTGCCTCACAAACAAAAGCAAAGACAGCCAGGAGAGTAATGGACTCAGGTCTGAGGTGCATCATGTGGATCTGATAATGGGAGAGCACCGTATTGAAGAAAGCAGAGAAAGGGGGAACCAGACCCGCCCACAAGGCGTCGGCGAAGAACCGGACCTCTCTGACAACCCTGTTGATAGAAGCGTGGGACGCAGGCCAGGCCATGGTCCGGCCACACTCGTTGAAGATGGTGGCAAGAGTAGAGCGGACCTTGCGCAGGGCCTCGGGATTGAGTATGATTGACCGATCGACGGCGGGGGCCACCGCCGGAGGCGAGCGGGGCAAAGGTGCGGGCTTCTTACCCTTTTCCTTCTTCGTTAGCGCCATGGAAGGCGAGAAAGGGAAGAGCTCGAGTTGGATTGGAGGCGGAGATTGTGGCTCGAGGAAGAAGGAAGGGCAGGAAGCGCGCGAGCAGCGAGAAGGGAGTAGCTGTGTGCAACCACGGGTCCGCCTAGCCAGGCATATAATATGAGACATCATGGGGAAGTGGAGATGCCCACGTCCAATCAACCGCCACGCGGCGCCCAAGGCCACAGGCTATTGGGGCCCGTGGTGCTTCGCACTTGCCCCTTCACTTATCTGCTAAGCCAAGTACGGGCGCGCCTTGGGCCCGAGGGCTACTGTCGGCGTTCTGGGAACGGGGGTCCCCAGACTTGCCTGCCTGCGGCCTGCGGCGTGGCTCAAGAGGGGGCCCAATGTAGCCCAGCTTCATCAGCTCGAGCTCAAGACCCTCGCGAGGGGCCAAGCCTCGTGGGGCGGACAACAGGAAGCTTCCTCAGGAGCAGCCTCCTCAGGCAGGCTCGCGAGGAGGCGGAGAGATCAAGGCAGGGCACCTCCCGAGGGGCCCGTGATGCAAGCCATGTCGATCGAGGACCAGGCGGGCGCCGGCCTGCGCAGTGTCCTTGTTTCCCTTTCGGTGCAAAGGGGCAAGCACATGTCAAGGCATCAGGCAAAGGTTACCGTTTTGGTGCAACAAGACCAAGACCAGCAGAACGGCAGGATGGAGGTCATTGTGGAGCCCAGGGCGGCGTCACCGTCAGAGCCTTTGGCAGCTAAAGACCAACTTTAGTCAGGATAAGTGTACTAGATGTTCCCCTTCAAAATGGCCAATTGTTGGCACCCTTCCCGCTCATTATTTGGGGAGAGGCCCAGGGCCTCGCTCTATAAGTAGGACTAGCCACCACAAGGTAGAGGCAGCTAGATCATCTGGAGATCAACCGGAAAGAGAGAGAGAGAGAAGAGAGTGAACTCACCCAAGCAGTTCATCGCACCAGCTCAAGAACAGCCCCTCGCGAGGCTGTTCTCCCTTTGTACTGTTCATCATCAGCCCCTAAGGCAATCCACCACACCACACACTGGAGTAGGGTATTACACCACAATGGTGGCCTGAACCAGTATAAATCTTGTGTCCCTTGTGTGTTCATCTTTCTTGCTTAGATCTTTGCGAGACTTAGAGACGTGAGCTAGTAGCGGAGAGATCTTCGTGCACACCCCAGTGTTCGAACCTCAAGGGTCTGCCAGACCCCGAAATCCGACAGCTAGCTCTTAGGGTTTAGCCTCTACGATCTCGTGCTAGATCTACTCTTGTACTACCCATATCTTCAATATTAATCAAGCTGGAAGTACGGTTTTACCTCCATCGAGAGGGCCCGAACATGGATAAACATTTGTGTCCCTTGCTTCCTGTTACCATCAGCCTTGACGCACAGATCGGGACCCCCTACCCGAGATCCGTCGGTTTTGACACCGACATTGGTGCTTTCATTGAGAGTTCCTCTGTGACGTCGCCGCAAGGCTCGATGGCTCGTCTCATCGTTACGACATTACCTCGGAGGGAGCTCTGGCTATAGGACAGACTCTCCGACTCGGCGGCTTTATCATGGCCGCCCCATCGGCGGTAGCGCCGACGATGCCCTCTCGGGTCATCAATCATAACCTTCGCGTCAGTTCGGAACTTTCCGAACAGATGGATCCAATGGAGCTCTCCTCCCTTAATGAGCTCTTGGATCGCATCGCCGCTCTGGGAGTCGCTACAGACTATGACCGGATCGGGCTTAAACCCGACCAAAGGGACATCAGATCCCTGCCGGCCACCCATGAGATAGCGATAGTGGAGGAACCACACGAGGATTGCCCCTCAACTTTGAGGACAAATTATGTTCGGATCACCGAACTCCTCGAGCCGAACACCTGCTCAAAGGGAAACATGACCCAGGTCCCGGGCTTAGAATCGGGCATTGGGCCAAAGAAATTGGGCAGCACTCTGGATTCTGAGCTGTTAAGCTCGGAACCTCCCGCGCCCTTGGGCGTTAGATCAGATCAAAATCTGGATTCAGCTAACAACACCTACCTGGACTTAAACCGTCTCTCCCGCATCAGGCAAGAGCCCCAGGAAACTGTACATCACTACTGGGCCAGATTCCTCCTTGCGCTTAACATGGTCAGGGACTGCCGCGAGGAGAACATGGTCTCACTCTTCTGCAAAATCTTCACGGATGAAGGACTCCTCAATGCTATAAGCCGCTGTGACATAGTACACTTCGCGGACTTGGCAATCATAGTACGGAAGTACTGTGCGATGGAAAGCGCTTGGAAAACCCAAACAGAATTTTGGGATAGTACTGCTCTGCCAAGACCTTTGTCCGAACTAAATGGGCGAACTCTCGTAAGTCGGCTGATCCAATCCCCAAGAAACCAAAGCCCACCCCAGGGCGGGGAACCGTATTGGAAGAATGGCTCGACGGGCCATGTAAGCTCCACAGTACTCCGGATATAATACCAACTCATAGCCTTAGGGCATGTTGGATACTCCGGCAGGTGGCAAAAAGTGGCGAGGATCTTCTTGTATGCCATAAGGCGGAACAACATCCTGCCAACGAACACAATACGGTACTAACAGTCTTCGAGGCTTTTGCCTTGAACAATAGGTGCAAGCGAGCTCATCGAAGCTCCGCTGAAATTTGCCATGTGGCAAAAATAAACCCCTGGAACGACACTGCTATAACTTTTAATGCCAGTGATGAACCTCAATTCCAGACTGTCCGGGCACCAGCCGCTCTGGTCCTTAGCTCGATCGTAGATGGCTTTCGGCTCACTAAAGTACTCATGGACAGCGGAAGCGGATTAAATCTGATTTATGAAGAAACACTCAGCAAGATGGAAATTGATAAAAGCCGCATTGAACAAAGCGGCACAACCTTCAGGGGAATTATCCCTACTCGGGAAGCGCGGTGTGCAGGAAAAATCACACTCGATGTGGTATTCGGCACCCCGAAGAATTATAGGTCCGAAGAAATCACATTCCAAGTGGCTCCCTTTAGCAGCGGATACCACACCCTTCTAGGGCGGGACGCGTTTACAAGCTTTCAAGCTGTACCCCATTACGGGTACATGAAGCTTAAAATGCCCGGACCCAATGGAATCATCACTCTAGCCAGTGATCCGGACGTCGCACTTCCTGCCGAAAATAAAACCGCAACACTAGCCCTGGAAGCATTATGAAGCCCTAGCAGCCGAAGAGTTAACAACACTGCGGGCCATCGTGGACAGGGACGACGTGATACTTGACAAGCGACCCAAGTCCACCTCATTTAAACCTGCAGACGAGATAGTCAAATTCCAAGTCCATCCAACGGACCCCACGAAGACAACTTCCATCGGGACACAGTTGAGCCCCGCGATGGACGCCGCACCGCGAGATTTCTTACGTGAGAATTGGGACATTTTCGCCTGGCACCCATCGGACATGCCGGGCATCCCACGCAGATTGGCCGAACACAACCTCAATATTCTAAAAGGATACAAACCGGTCAAGCAGACCCTAAGGCGATTCTCAGAGCCCAAACAACTAGCAATGGGGGAAGAGTTAGGCAAGCTACTCGAGGCTGGATTCATCAGAGATATTAAACATCCGGATTGGCTGGCAAATTTGGGAATTGTAGCAAAGAAGGACAAATCCTGGCGCTTATGCGTCGACTTCAAAGACCTCAACAAGGCTTGCCCCAAGGATCCCTTTCCCCTCCCTCGCATCGATCCAATCTTCGATGCCACAGCTGGACACGACTAGCTGTGTTTTCTCGACACATACTCTGGATACCATCAAATAAAGATGGCAGAGTCTGACCAAGCTGCAATAGCTTTTATAACGCCATATGGCCCTTTTTGCTTCAACACTATGCCCTTCGGGCTCAAGAATGCCGGCACAACCTATCAACGCATGATTCAAACATGCCTGGAAAAACAAATCGGCAAAATAGTGGAATCATATGTGGACGACGTGGTCATAAAACCTAGACACGTCGAAACCCTAATAGATGACTTCAGGCTTACATTCGATAACCTCCAGCATACGACATTAAGTTGAATCTGGAAAAATGCGTCTTCGGCGTCCCCTCGGGGAAACTGCTGGGCTTCATTGTTTCCAATAGAGGAATTGAAGCGAACCCGACAAAAATCCGAGCTCTGTCGCAGTTGGCTATACCAATAGACCTCAAGCACATCCAGAAGCTAGCTGGATGCGTGGCCGCTTTGAGCCGCTTTATCTCCAGGTTAGGAGAAAAGGCATTGCCTCTTTATCGCCTCCTTCGGCGCACCGAACACTTTGTATGGACGGATGCAGCCGCGGCCAGACTCGATGAAATAAAGACCTTACTAGCCAGTAATCCAGTCCTAACAGCGCCAAATATCGGTGAGCCTATGCTACTGTATATAGCCGCAACACATCAAGTGGTAAGCGCAGTGCTCATCGCCGAACGAGAGGTTAATGGATACAAATTCCCGCTCCAAAAGCCGGTTTATTACGTATCCACGGTCCTCACCCCATGCAAATCCCGATACCCACACTATCAAAAAATAGCATACACGGTCTTCATGGCATCCCGGAAGCTGCGACACTACTTTCAAGAGTGTTCGATTACAGTGGCCTCCGAAGTACCACTTAATGACATAATAAATAATCGCGACGCTATGGGCCGGATTGCCAAATGGGCCATCGAGCTCCTCCTGTTCAACATAATATATAAACCACGGCGGGCCATCAAGTCGCAAGTACTGGCTGACTTTATCGCCGAATGGACGGAAGCCGAACTCCCTAAAGAGTACGGTGCGTACTCCAACTGGATCATGCACTTCGACGGCTCTAAAGTGTTGGTCGGATTGGGAGCAGGTGTAGTCCTGATGTCTCCCACTGGTGACATGGTCCAATACGTCCTCCAAATATTATACACAGACTCCAACAACGCAGCCGAATACGAGGCTCTATTGCATGGTCTTCGGATGGCGGTCTCTATGGGCATTCAACGCCTGGAAGTGCGTGGGGATCCGAACCTTGCCATATCACAAATAAACAGGGACTTTGATGCCAAGGATCCGAAAATGGCGGCCTACTGTAATGTCGTCCTCAAAATGTCATCTCGGTTCGAGGGGCTCGAATTCCATCATGTGGCTCGAGAAAACAATCAAGCGGTAGACGTCCTCGCCCGCATCGGCGCCAAACGCGACCCCGTCCCACCTAACATATTCCTGGAAAGGTTGTTCAAGCCATCCGTGGTATGGGAAGGGGAGTCCGGCAATACTAGCACGGATCCGAACACACCCCCAGATCCTGAACCATCAGACACAATCGGAGGCTCTGCCACCGAAATAACATCTTCGGCCCACGAAATCATGGCCGTAATCGCCCCGTGGACTGAGCCTTTCTTGGCCTGCCTAAATAGGCAGGGGCTCCCCAAAGACCAAAATGAAGCACGCTGCATAGCCCGGCGTTCTAAAGCTTACAAAGTCCATGAAGGGGACCTCTACAAGAAAAGTGCTACCAGAGTGCTCCAAAGATGCATCTCCGAAGAGGAAGGGTGGCAACTCTTGGCTGAAATCCATGCCGGACTGGGCGGGCACCACGCCGCAGCTCGAGCACTAGTCAGCAAAGCCTTTCGTACAGGCTTCTATTGGCCGATGGCCTGAGCAGATGCACAGGACCTTGTCCAACATTGCGTCTGTTGCCAGCTCTTCGCCAATCAGAGTCATATGCCCCCTACCGCTCTCCAAACAATCCCCATAACTTGGCCCTTCGCAGTCTGGGGGATGGATATGGTTGGACCCCTTAAAGGGGGAAGCCATAAGAAAAAATACTTATTGGTCATGGTGGACAAGTTCACCAAATGGATAGAAGCCAAACCAGTCAAAATGGCTGAATCCGGACCAGTAATAGACTTCATATCCGGGGTCGTACACCGCTACGGTGCCCCCCACAGCATCATCACTGATAATGGCTCAAATTTCACAACCGATGAAGTGAAAACTTGGTGCGGAAAAATGGGCATTAAGCTCGATTACGCTTCCGTCTACCATACGCAAACAAACGGCCAGGTAGAGCAGGCAAATGGTCTCATCATGAGCGGCATCAAACCCAGACTAGTGGGATCCTTGACAGAGTCGGATGCGCACTGGGTCAAAGAGCTCGACTCGGTACTCTGGGGGCTGTGGACCACGCCGAATCGCACTACCGGATATACACCATTTTTTATGGTATACGGCGCGGAGGCAGTACTACCCTGCGACATAATACATGATTCGCCACGCGTACGCATGTACGAAGAGAAGGAAGCCGAGTTAGATCGGCAGGATAACTTGGATGCCCTGGTGGAGGAACGCGACGTCACAAAAGTGCGCTCCGCATTCTATCAGCAGCAGGCTCGACGATATCAAAGCAGAGAAGTGCGGGCCAAAACTTACAATATTGGCGAGCTCGTTCTACACCTACCGGAGAAGAAGAAGGACAAGCTCAAACCCAAGTGGCAGGGTCCCTTTGTCATTGACAAAGTTCTCACCGGAGGAGCGTACCACTTACGTAACGCATCCGATAACAGACTCGAGCCGAACCCATGGAACGCGGCCAGACTCAGGAGATTCTACGCCTAACGCCGAACTCAGTGTTCGTCTCCTTACCCCTCCTTTTTAATTCTGCTCCACCCCCTTTTTTTCCTTTCTCGACCCTTTTTTTCTCTTCACACAAAGTATTTAATACAGTGCGGACTCCCGGATCACTCTAGCCGTACTATGTGTGTAAGCTATACCTGGAGGCTTCCTATTCAGAAGCTAATCATAATTACTTTAAATGGCTTTTTGCCCATCACATATGCGTTCTTTTTCCATGCGTGCCTTTTCTTCACCATTATATGCATCGATATGCCTTAAGATGTGGCCAAGCTGGGTTGCCTGGCTCTTGTGTTTATGCCCTATGTTCCCATTAATTCGGCTAGGGCATAAGGGGAGCACCTCTGCGATTGTTACTGCCGGTTCAGCCGGATGTGTACCTCAGACTGGGTGAAGCCGAAAGCTAGTTTCCTTAAGAGAATATTTGATCGGTGAACAAAAGATGTATTCGTTTATTACAACGTAAATCCCCAGAAGTCTTATATCCTGCGCCATCGTTCACAGTCCGGACATGTGCATTGTCGCATGTGTACCCAGGGAAAGGAACCCCTAATGGAACTATTCTCCCTGGAAGATGTTTCTTACTATTCATGTAATATAACATAACTAGTTGGGTACTTGTCTGTTCAAGCACTTATGACCCCTACGCCTTGTCTCCATGCATACCCCGGTCTTGTATAACTGAGCGGGTATTCGGACACACCCCGGACTATAGGATCCGGGGGCTGAAGCGGAAAGGCCCGCCATGACAAATGATTCTAATCCTACTAGGGACTAATTATGTCCATTAAATTACATAGTCACTTGGACTGACTATACTCTTCCTCTATACCATCCAACAGGCTATCTAGCTTACAATTCTGTTGCGAATACTTGGCGGCTAACTCTACCTGGTCATATACCAGGCTCACAGGAATTTCTTGCCCATCAGGCCCCGCCGGTCCTACTTCGGCCATATGGTTCGGGTCCAGCTTGGTGTAGCGCGTCTTCACCATAGCCCAGGCTTCTCTTGCACCTTGCCGGCAAGCTGACACCTTCCACAATCAGAAGCGCCGCCGTGCTCCTTGAAGCATATCCACAAGCTCCCCCATGCCGTTCGGCAATAAGCTTGATGGCCACAAGGCCTGAGAAACACCCTGCATCACTTGCCGAGCTCGCTCGTGCAGTTGCGTGAGGTCTTATAGTAAATCACTTGCAGATGAGGGTATCTCCTCTTCAGGGCGACCTGTTAACATTCCTGCAAGCAAAATTCTTTCAATATACTTCCTTGCCGAACTATTATATAGTTCGTCTGGGCACTCACCATAAATGCCGCGTCGAAGCCTTTTGTTCTCCTCCACGGAGTCCGCCAGTTGAGCGTGGACGTCTTTTAATTCCACGTCCAGCCGAATATTGGCATCTTGAAGATTGTTCTTCTCTTGCTTAACTTGCATAAGGATGCGCTCGCCAACCTTCAGCTGCCTTTTAAGATGCGAGTCGTCATCCGTTACGCCCTCCGGATTCACCACGGGATTATCTACATAATTTTCTGTTAGACTAGTCATACCAACCATTTACTTACTGGTGCATCTTCATACAATTAAGACAAATGTTACTAGATGAGGCCTTCTGGGATTCCTCCAACTCGGCAACCTTGTCCCTTAGCTGGGCCTTGCATTCCTCCAGCTCCCGAGCCAATTGTTCATTCTTATCTATAAGGACCTGTACATAAATTGATCCTTCAAACAGTTGTTCCAACTATTTCAAGTCTCAGGGGCTACTGTTATACATACTTATCAAAGCTTCTTACCCGTATATCTTTGGTATATTGGTTCATCGCTCGGGCAAGTCCGCCCTGAGCAGCTCGGACGTATGCATCTGCCGAATTGAAGGCATTAAATGCCTCTTCGGAAAAGATGTTGTTCCGAAGCACGGCCCTCCGGCGCCGGTGATTCATGGCGCTCTCCACTTTGGAGTTTGTGGCCGAAAACATATCCGCATCCTTTGTCGGAGAACTAGGCGGAACTGGCCCCATGTCCGCCTCCGCTCTCTAAGCTGGTTCTTGAACCCAGCTAGTGGAGGCGTGATTGGCGGGATCTCTAGATATAGTCCGGCTGCTTCTCTTCCTGCCAGACGCAAAAGGGCACCGTTATATTTCAAATGTTATAATCGCAGGGTAGGTTATTATTTTACCTCTGCAGTGGTGTGTCGACCCTCACCGCCTTCCTCTTGAGCCTGCCCGATCCGGACGCCCGTGGCTGACGAGTCCCTAGGGGCTCAGCCCTGCGCTCCGACCGTCGTCCATGTAAACAGCACGACGCCTCAAGGGTAAACATAATACCTGAGGGGAGTCCTCTTCGGAGGATAGGGTTTTTTAGTTTGACTTATACGCGACACAGGGAGCAATCCGGGATAGTCGGCCGTAATGGCCACTGAGGCACCATCCCAGCTCGCTTGATAAAATACACCGTTGACAAGCTCCACGGTAATATCCGGATCTTCTTTTAGTCCAGGATCCAGGGCCCTTCCGGGGTCTTCTGGCTGCAGGGAGGGGCTGAAGATTCCTTCTACAGCCCTCCTCAGTTCCTGCTCGGAAACATCGATGCATGCAATCTTAACAGAAGAATGCTAAAGTAAGTGAAACAGGGAAAGGAATGCCGACTTACCCACTCTGGGGGGTTGTACATAGAGAATCCCTCCCACGGTTTAATGTGAAGGAATTCCTCCTCTTCCCCTTTGTATAAATCGGACAATATTCTTGCCAGAGCAGCGGCAGAGTCCGGACCCTTACGACCGCAGCGGGAGGCGTCGTCTTCCCTGTTGAAATGCCACATGGGCTTCCCCCGATATTGAAGCGGTTGCACTCCCCGCATTATGCATATTGCCATGACCTTGACTATCATCAGTCCGGATTTGGCCAGTAACTTTATCCTGCTCATCAGGAAGTGTATTTCCCTCGTATCCTCTTCTTGGGGGCCCCGGGGGCGCCAGCTTAGGCGTGCGCTCGGCGGGGCGTTACTGAACTTGGGGAGGCCTGTCCGGTCTGGATCCGGAAGGGGAACGTCATCAATGTAAAACCACTCTGAAGGCCAGTTTTCTGGTGCCTTCTTAGGAGTGCCGGATAGGTATCCGGTCTCGGCAATGCGCCATACTTCGGCCCCGCCCACTTGACATAGGGATTCTCCCTGGGTGCGGGGGACAAGGCAGAACAGCTTCCTCCATAATCCGAAGTGAGGTTCGCAGCCTAAAAACATCTCGCAAAGGGCGACGTACCCCGCTATATACAGAATGGAGGCAGGGGTAAGATTGTGCAACTGGAGGCCGTAGAACTCTAGGAGCCCGCGAAGAAACTGGTGGATGGGAAACCCGACGCCCCTTAGCAGATGCGGGATGAGGCATATACGCTCCTCTGGAGATGGATTTGGAGATCCCTCCGCTTGTTCCCTCCGTCATAAGTAGCTATTCCGGCTCGGACGGGGACCATGAACACCGATGGGAGAAACCCTTGGGTTTGTAACTCTATCAAATGGCTATGTGGGACTGAACACTCTCCCCAATCCCCCGACTTAGAACGAGGAGGGCGAGCAGAAGAGCTACGACGGCAGGCCATGTTGGAATGGTTTTTCGCGAAGTGCTCTATTGGATTCTAGCTCAGGGAGGGAGAGTGAGGTTTAGATCTGAGAATCCCCGTCCCTTTAAATAGGCGGTCAGCCCGGAGGATTGAGCGTGTCAAATGCAAAAATGCCTCGGCTCCTCGCATTCGCTCGACACGTGGAGATGGTCATTATTGAGGCACTGAAGCCAAGGAGCACAACATTGATTGGAGGCCGGACATTATTCGTCATAACAGGTACTTTGGAGTATTCGGAGAAGGAACCCGCCTTGCAATGCCGAAGACAATACTGCGTGCTGGACTCATCGTCATTGAAGCCTGGTTCAGGGGCTACTGAGGGAGTCCTGGATTAGGGGGTATCCAGACAGCCGGACTGTGTACAACGTCCGGACTATTGAAGCGTGAAGATACAAGACTCAAGACTTCGACCCGTGTCCGGATGTGACTCTCCTTTGCGTGGGCGGCAAGCTTGGCGATCCGGATATAGTGTTTCCTTCCTTGTAACCGACTCCATGTAAACCCTAGCCCTCTCCGATGTCTATATAAACCGGAGAGGTTGGTCCTTAGAAGGCCGATCACAATTACAATCATACCATCATAGGCTAGCTCTTAGGGTTTAGCCTCTACGATCTCGTGGTAGATCTACTCTTGTACTACCCATATCTTCGATATTAATCAAGCAGGAAGTAGGGTTTTACCTCCATAGAGAGGGCCCAAACCTGGGTAAACATCTGTGTCCCTTGCTTCCTGTTACCATTAGCCTTGACGCACAGATCGGGACCCCCTACCCAAGATTCGCCGGTTTTGACACCGACAGTTGGCACTAGTCACGTGATGAGATTGTTGAGACCGTGAAGATGGTCGTTGTTGTGGGAACCAAAGTGTTGGTTTTATTTGTGATCCGGGAGTGATCACAGTTTGATGATGTTGGTTACGAGGTAACCCATTTGGTAAGAGAGTCCGAGGGACTCGGTGCACAAGTATGGTTCACTGCATGAGTAGTATGTTGAAAGCATTGCATTTAACCTGCTTACACTACAAAAAAAAGACACATCCGTGACATTTAGGGCCGAACAAAAAAAATCTGTCACACTTATGACACTTCTATGACGATAATTGTGACAAAACCCGGTATCATCATAGATGTGGTGGGCTCGTATTTCTATGACAAAAAATCATGAAAAAATGGGCTTTTTGTTCTGGGCGGGCCGGAGACACAGCTGTATGACATTCTTTGGGCCGTCCATGACGAAAAAACCCGTGGTAGAAGCGAGGGCGAGGAAAATATCGGGGGAGTTCCCGGTTACGGTTGGTAGTCGGGGGCCGAGCGATGTGCGTTTCTCTTGTATGTACGCGCATGTGTGCAAGGCATTGCACTCTAACTGAACCCGAGCGAGGCGTTGGGCTCTAACTGAACCCGAGTGATTGCACTGTAGGCTATGCGTTACTGAACCCCAGCAATCGATCGATGGCTGTTAGCTAAACCCGATCGAGCAATTCCTTCGCTACTACTGCTAACTGAAGCCGATCGAACACTGCTGCCTCCTTCCCTTGATGAACACTGAGAGTTGTTGCGGGGTTCGGATGAACAGTTCCCGGTGGGGGGTTGGATGAACAGGACCCTGTGGTAGTAGAGGTTGTTGCCGCTGGATGAACAGTACCCCGATCGATCGAGCCGGTGGATGAACAAGACCCCGTGGAGCGCTGGATGAACAGTAGCCAGTGGAGGGCTGGTTGAACAGTAGCCGGTGGAAAGGTGGATGAATTGTAGCCCGTGGAGGGGTGGTTGAACAGGACCCCGTGGAGAGGGCTGGTTGAACAGTAGCTGTGGAGGAGCGCGCGGTGGAGGCTGGATGAACATGAGCCCGTGGATGAACAGTCACAGGTGGAGGCTGGAGGAGGTCGACGGTGGATGAACAGTAGCCCGTGGAGGCTAGAGGAGGTCGACGGTGGAGATGAACATTATCCCGTGGAGTCCCGTTTTGCGGTACGCCACACCCCTCCCGATGAACAGGACCCCCGTTTCGACCGTAGCGCTCCAACACAAGTCCGTTTCCTCCGTTTTGCGGTACGCCACAGCCCTCCCGGTCAACAAGACCCCGTTTTGACCGTAGGAGGTCCAACAGAAGTCCGTTTTCTCCGTTTTGCGGTACGCCAGTCCCCTCCCGATGAATAGGATCCCGTTTCGACCATGGCCAGTCGAGCACAAGGCCGTTTCTTCCGTTCTGCGGTATGCCAGACCTCGTTTCCATCGGCTATTCCGTCCAAGCCGGTTGGCTCCCGATGAACACGCCGTATTCTGTTGCCTCCCCATGAACACGACGCATTCTATTGCCTCCCCATGAACACGACGATTGCGCAGCTTCTCCGTTCCGACCCAGCCATGTACACGAGCCCTGGCGTATGTATGCGTGAGTAGGCGTTCGAGACCCCGCCTGTATGTTCGTACGTGGCCGTATTTACTTTCTTGCACCCTGGCCGTTGTACGTATGTGTACATGCTATGTGCGCGCCTCTACTACGACATGTGCGCACCTCTGCTATGACACGTGCCCTTCCTTACACGGCCATGGTTCATCGCTGCAGCCTGCAGACAGACCGATCATATGTTTGTACACGTTCGTGACCAGAATGACAACGCTATGTATGCTTCGACCGGGTGGGTCCTAACTGTCAGGCACTTCCTTGTGTGCGAAGATGTAGCTGGTGGGTCCCAGCAGTCAGGGGGGAAACATTTATTTGTGAAATACGGTGGCCCGTCTGGTGGGTCCCTGCTGTCAGGTGGAGAAATAATTATTTTGCACATAATAAGGAGGCACTTCCTTGCTGCAGACATGGACCCAGCTGTCATCCTCTCCATGTACAGTACTCTTCCGATGGAAGTCATTCGCTGACCACATTGACCACGCCGCGCCGAGAACACTAGGACGGTGGATGACCGCGAGGCCTAGGAAGGGGACAACGCAGAGCCGGGGAAGATGGAGTAGTGGAAGCCAGTGCGTAGAGGAGTATGAGGGTTCACTGGTTCGGCTGCGGTGTGAGGCTGCCGTCGCCGCAGAATAACAGGGGGTGCGGGTGAGTAGAGGGATGCACTGGCCAGCAGTGGGAGTAGTAGGGGGCGGTGAGGCCTGCGCGGCAGCACGGCCGACCACGGGAGGCGGGAGCAGGCGGTCCCGCCGGCGCTGGATTTGGCGGCTGGAGCAAGAAGATCAGAGATTGAAGATGTTGGATTGACATCCAATGGTTACGTCTGCTAGAATCGTTTGTTGACGTATATAATAAGTAAAATAAATCTTGCATACGCGTCAACTTAATAGGCCCACAAGTCAGACCATTCCCTATTTTTTTAATAATTTATATATAGCTCATTGCAACTTCTTATGCAATTTATTGCAGTCCGTTTTTTGTTGGCCAGGGCCAGGGTTAAAAATTTAAATGAAATTTCTCATATTTCTGTGGGTTCCAAACTATTTTTAATACCTAAATGTCGAACCAGATTTAAAGTACTTTGAAGATATATTTAAATTAGGTTAAAGTCCAGTGAAATAGGAATCTGAAAATGTGAAAAAATTCAGTAATTATAAAGTAATTGCCAATTTGTCATCTGTTTTTATATTTACAACCCATTTCATATTACTTTCAAGTTTTGCAGGCGTCTTGAAAGAGTTGCAGCCCATCAAGGCATAGAAAAATAAGTAGGAATGGATTGGGTATTCTTCAAACAAAATAAACTGGGCTCATTTTCACAAATAAAAAACAACTGGGCTGGTCATATGGTGAACATAAAATATAAGCCTGGGCTAGACGGGCCACAGCCCAGTTGAAACCCTGCTCCGTCTCAACAATAACAAAAAAAATACTGCTCAAGCAGCTACGTCCCAGGTGTCAGCCGATATTGTGTTATTCTCTTGTCTATTGACTATACACGCTCACAATTTCATGGGTCCCAGATGTCAGGAAACCACTAGGAGGAAGCATTTTCTTTTTCCATACGCTGACATGGTGGCCCCCTACTGTCATCCTCTCCACGTACGTCTGCCGATTCCTGTTGTTTTTTGACCATATTGACAACGCGAGAGGGCGGCACCGCGGCCAGCGCACCAAAGCGCGTGGAGGACGACGATGAGGCCTCGGACATCAGCGTTAACAATTTAGGAGACGGTGGGGCGGTGATGTGTGTGCTGAGGCGCAACCAGCCGTGGGAGGCCGAAGCAGGCGGCCCCGCCAGCGCTTGTTTGGTTTTGGCGGCTGGAGGAAGACAGGACTGAAGAAACATGACAGACTGTAAAAGCAGGAGGAGTACTTAACAACCTTAACTGAAACCAGCAGGGGCACTTAACAACCATAGCTGAAAGCAGTATGAGCACTTATACAGGTTCAAACGTACAAAGCACGCCTCGAACAGTGCTACTTTGCCTACAGTTAACCAAGGGTGAGGCTGCCCAGCCCTAGGACAAGGCCCAGGCGCCACCCGGTGCATCCACAACCTTCTGAAAGCGGCTTCATTTGGCAATGTGGTCAATAAATAGGATATTCGCTTTAGAGCCATGGAAAAGCAGGAACATAATCTTCTATCCTATTCTCCAAGATAGACGGGCCTTTATTATTTGAGACCACCCATGAATAAGTATCTTTTCACCTGCAAGGGGAATGGAGTAGGTCGACATAAACATCATGTTGTGACCAAGCACAAGTCTGACCCGACCATGGTCATGCATCTGTATAGGAACAATAGAACTGGGTAGTTTTTGTTTCAAGAAGATCGCACCTGTAAAACTATGTATAAGCAATAGTTTATGAACAACATATATAACAGAAAACAGCTTGTACCATAAGTTTCTCGACACAATTGGACCTGTTCAACGAGTGCAACAGTGGCACACATATCCCACGTGGCCTTCCACCATTGAAATGCCCCACAAGGACCTCAAGACGATCAATAAAGTGTATGAACTTGTGGATGTCGTCCTAGTCAACTTTAGTGTCATCAGTAACAGTCGAGTTCTTATAGAATAACAAACGAGCAGCCTGCTTAACTCTGAAAAAACCTACACGTGCCACCAATTATGAGAAAATATTAGTTAGAAGTAGCATCTTCGTGAGAGATTTGTTGCTACTTCTAAAGTTAAATTGTGATTAGTTAGATAGAATAGGTGGATTAAGAATTAATCGAGGCAACAAGCAAGAACCAGATACAAAACTAACATGGATGAACAATTGGAACAATGTTGGGGTGGAAGATCATAGTGAAGATGAGACCAGGTTCTGCTATTCTATCAACATTCGTGCGCCAACTTTCAGTCCGTAACACTTGAGAAATTTTGTCCAAGTTCGGCCATAAAAAAAGCAGTGATCTTCTTGGTTCTTGAACCCAACTCGGAACTTATATCCATGGCTTGTCTTCACTATGACCATTAAACTGGTGTATTTTTTTATGGCAAGGCCGAGCATCTTGATTACATGTGTTCTAGCAGAGGAAGTAATGCACTGCAAGAAAAATAATATAAGAACACAATGTATTTCCTATCCAAACCTAGAAATAATTTCCTCCTTCACGTCAGTGTTGACCATCGTACTAGTACCTTTTATCCAAATATAGCAATCCAAATTTCCAAATTAGTCGACAGCATGTTCAAAAAACACCACCCTCCCGGATAGAAAAGAGGATCCTAGGAACATACTATGCGTGTTCTAAAATCATGTATTAGGATGAGAAGGAACAAGTGTGCCGTCTCGCCAAGGGCGCAGAAACCTGTAGGGTCCTCGCACTTTGGGCACTGCAAATGAAATACACTAGATTCAGTAGGAAGAAAAATGCATCAACGGCGATGGCTGCCATCCTAGGATTACCCGCGACCAAGGGACTTGGATTTATCGGGGATGGATGAAGAATTCGTACCTGGTTCTCCATGAGAAAACCCTATGCAATCGCCGAGAGGGGGATTTCTCTGAACAAGCAGACGAGGGAGAAGGGGATTCATGCCTAGTGAAATATTGCCGCTTCGTCCATCCAGCTTACTGCTAAAGCTGGAAAGGTGGGGGGTTTTGTGATTTGATGGCTCATTGGGCATTACTGTGGCACTACGACCAGGGTGTGTCTACCGTGCAGTTGTGCACTCTAATTTGGTGCATATGGCACATGGACCCCGTTGCCGGATGCCCCACATATCAGCGAAAGGAAGTGGAAAGACAAGAGTAACTAGTTACACATAAATACTATATTTTTGATAGAGAGATACTCCCTCTATAAATAAATATAAAAATCTTTTATATCACAACTTTATACATAAGAAAAATCAAGGGGAATATATATAACATATATAATTATAAAAAACAGAGTTTTTTTAACACAGTATAGACGAGTTGGTGATGATGGTGTGCCTGCCATCTTGCAATATAGGCCGTCCGATTTATATCTGACAGATAGGAAGGAAATGATGGCAATTTTGCAAAAAGGTACCCACACACCTCTCCACATTTGCAAGTAAGGTCTTCCCTCGTTCATCCTTTTCTCTCACAAGATAAAATACTCATACAAATGCATGTTGATGTTACGTGCAACGCACGGGCATTATGGGGGTTCAGCTGAGAATATAATACTCAGACAGGCTCACGGTTTTGGACTTTGGGCCACAGTCCAGTGGGCCTGCATGTTTGGGGGCCCATGTGTTCTACCTCAGCGCTTTTCATATTGCAAGGGATCGGTACGACACTAGTTTTAGATGCTGTCGCAAGGCGAATACACAAAATTGAATAAAGTACGACAGCTGTTGGAATGAAATCGAATGACAGTTCCTAACCAACAATCAGAGTTGCAATTCTGTCAATGATATACCATGTGATAAATAATACGGTTGTACTACTTATACACACAGGAAACTTGTTTCACCATGCTAGATTATTACATCAAAATCTCTCATAGGATAGATCAGTTCGGCAGTTGCATGCTGCTACTAAAGAATTTCAAAGTTGATTTGGACCAGCTCTCCTTGCCGAGAAAGTTCAATTTTGACATCATCCCCTACCGCAAGATATGATTTAGATTTGAACCTTGACCATCCTTTAGTATCAATCATCATGCGACCATCCTTTGTACTTACGGTATATTGAGCAGGTTCATTCACACCAAGGCTGCGAATGGTAAGAGAAACTTGGCCACGGTCGCCCGGATTGTTGAACGACTCCCTCGTTGCTCTAGGAATTCTCTGTTTGCAAACAAGAAGACATACACAAATAGTTAGATCAACACAGTGTATCATGTGAAACAACATGGAAAGAAAAAGAACGAAGCACTTGGGCGGCCAATGCTTACCAAGAAGATGGACATGTCGGTTTTTGTAAGGACTTTGGTATATGAAGTGCAAACTGTAGCCCAGTCTGTTGCCGGTGCAACTGCTCATTTGGTTGCCGCTGCACGGGCCGGAGCAGATGCAAGTGCAAGTGTTGGTGCAAGTGCCGAAGCCATTGCTAGTGCCCGTGCCGGTGCGACTGGTAGTGCCGCTACTGCTGCCGGAGATGGTGCTCCTTGTAGAGCTGGTGCCGGTGTCGGAGCAAGTGCCGGTGTCGATGCCTGATCCTCCGGTAGATCAGCCTGATCCGCTGATGCGGTCGGTGCCTAATCCTCAGCTGGACCAGACTTAGTTGCTGCCACTGTCAGTGCTAGAGAAACTGTCGATGCTCGATCCATTGCTGAAGGTGGTACCGATGTGCGAGACAGCAGCGATCGTGTCTGGTCTACTATGATCAGCTTTCTAACTTGACTAGGCTCCGTGACCGTGATCCAGTTTTTTTCTTCATTTCTTTTAAACGCGAGGACTAATTGTGGCGTGTTTGTTAAACCAAACTGCAGTTCATCATAGGGATTCAACTTGTACTCAGACAACAGACTGATCCAATTTTTTCCAGTAATATAAGTGATGGACAGTGCCTTCGTTATTGACATGGTATAAGAAGTGAAACCTGCAAAAATAGCCATCGTAGAGCAAACCAAACGGTTTATTCTATGATGAATGTCATAGGCAAAACCTGCATCTTATTGCAGCAAAAGAAAGAAAACATGACATTAAATCAATAAGATTTAGATAGTAAATCAATAAGATTTACTTGATGTGACACGAGTGAATCCTTACCAGGAAATCACTATGTTGAAGAACTAAAGAGAAGATTGATCATCGAACTACGCATGGCATGCAGGGCCCCCGCCTACTCCCATAAGCAGGACGGTCCAAAGGTCCTGACAAATCGTATGGACCGAACATCCAAGGGACCGGAAATCCTGGTGGGTGCGATAAACCCTGCAATGCATACAAATATTGGAGTGTAACCATAATTGATAAACCGTCCTCACAAAAAAGATGATCTGGATACTTCAAAATATACAGACTAAATTGAGTGGACAGACATTAACATAGACTGTTCTCAGGACTCGCCACACACCAAAAGCGGCGGTACTAAACAATACATGGTTCACAAACACAAATCAAGTCCTGAACAATAGTACTTACTACAGACAAGCAATGTTGCACTAACTAAACTCTGCAGACTATTTCTTGCCACCGACCTACGGGATGAACCCCGCATAACTGACTAGGCCATGGACTTCGTGAGAGATGTCTACCGGCACCATCACCATCTCATCAACCTTGGAGAACCTAACAGAATGGTCTTTCTACTCATAAACATGACTGATGAAGACATGCTGCATCAGATTTGTCGGGAAGCTTTACAAGAACCACACCCTTCGTAATCGAAGGCACAACCAGGAAATTGTTGTGGTCAAGTACAACCTTGAGAATACGCCTGACAACAATGCTACAAGAAAACACTAGTTCAGGACACGTGGCGACAAGGACACAACAGATGGATAGTTTAGCAATAGAACTCATCCTCAGGTCTTCCAGTTCACACGGCATGACTTTGAGAACTTTCATCTCCACTGCGAACCTGGTTCTAATTCAAACAGAGACCAAATATTTTATTACTACCTCCGTTTAGAAATATAAGATGATTTTCGATATTATACTCCATATATGACTACATATACGCACAAAAATGAGTGAACAAAGACACTATAAAATGTCTTCAAAGGCATGAGAGCAGAGGGATTACTTGCAATATCCATAACACAAGTTACTGAGGCAAATATACCCTCTTCAAAGGTAGCATTGACGTTCATAAAGTAGTTGAAAGTAATCTATAAGAAATCAGTGTCAGGTCAAAAGAGGAATTTAGAACCGTCAGTTGGCACACAAAAATCACATGCAAGATCACCCAGAAAGTTGTACTGCTAGTACTAGTACTGTGTGTTAGATGAAAAAACATGATCAAGATCGAGAAAAAGATCGTCAAGAAGAGAAATTACCTGGACTTGCTTAATGAGGGATCCCGGAGAGGGGGCTTGGACAGGGCGATGGCTTTGAGCTTGTTTGCGGTAGTCTCAGCGGGGTGCTTGCGCTTCTTCGTACCATGAGCCTCGACGATTTTGGCTAGATCCATAGACATCACTTTGGCCAGTGCTTCAGCGTCCATCAAGAAACTGTCAAATAGAAATACAAGAAAAGAAACCATAATCACAAACCCAAAAGAAGAACTGAGAGGGAGTTATAGGATCAGTCTCGGGGTTGCAAGACCTGGCCTTGGCTAGAATCAACACCATTGATGCGCTCACCTTTCCTTCTTTGAGAGAGAAGAACAATGGCAGAAGCAGGTCGGGGTTTTCTTGAAGAAATGAGGAACAAGATGAGGGAGAAGTGAGTGGGGGTTTTCTTCAAGAGAGGAAGTTGAGAGAGAAGAGTGAAATGATTGTTGCTTCGTCCATCCAATTTACTGCTGGAAAGGAGGAGGTTTTGTGATTTGACGGTTCATTGGGCATTACTGCAGCGCTTCGATTGGGGTAGTCTACTGTGCAGTTGGTCACTCTATTACGGAATAATTTAGTGCATGGCTAGTGGACTCCGATGCTGGATGTCCCACACGTCGGCGAAAGTGAGTAGCAAGGTTCCCGACAACCGTGGAGGAGGATCCGCACGGTAGAGCGTGTCCACTATTTTTTCTGAAGAAAAAAATGATTACAACAAGCGTTTCCACTCTTACGACGGAGGAGTGCGAAACACAGCAGCCACTTGAACATACACAGTGCTCCTACTACTAGGCATGTGGAGTGGTTCATACGTCAGTACAACATAATCTTGTTGCTAGTGTAGTAAGATATGAAGATAACAAATGATGTTGTGCGCATGTCAACTATATGAACAGTAATGTAGTAACATAGTACCGCTTTTTCGACTGTCCGGTCGAGAATGAACGGTGAGATCAATGTTAACAGAACTAGGTCTACAACGCACGAAGAGTATAGTGCTACAGTACTCCACGAAACATGATCCATATGAAGCACAAATCAGTGTTAGGCCGGGTGTATGAAGGGTGCACAGGATGTGAGCAAAAGTTCCCTTCTCGACCCACTTTTGGGTGTTTGGCAGAGTGCATGAAGGGTGCATGAGTCCACACTAGTAGGTTAACACAAATACACGAAGAGGGAACAACTATATTGAGATGAGAATGCAACCAAACACACCCGCACGCTTTGTTCTATAGTGACTGATCTGCACCATCTGAGTTTGATCCAACGGTCATGTTGCACCGAGACATGGACATGCCCATGCAGAGGGCGCCTAAACACCACCGAAGTCCCTCTACTTCTCGAGGCACACGATGTTGGTGATGCAGGGTGCAACCGCCTGTAGAGCCCGCTCCCGATCGACGGGAGCCAGCTCATCAAAAGACAGCGTCCAATGACACAAATGGATTCGGTGACAGAGCCCTGAGAGGATTCGCCCAGCAACAGCAACGGCAACCCGCAACCCCTCCTTGTCCAGCTCCGCCCCCACCATTGCACGGAGATGGCTCAGCTCCTCGGAGATATAGGTGAAGAAGGAGACCAGGTCAGGAAGCTGCAGCTCGTTGAAGTCGACGGGGTGGTCAAACGGGTTTAGCCCGACGGCTGGCATGGTCGCGCTGGCACGACGGTAGGCATTGCGCAGCCGCAACACGTGTATGGAAACTTGGTCCACCAAGTGGCTGAGGCGATCCTGGACCTTGTCATGATCGGCCTGCTCGCACTCCAGCCAACTCCCCTGACGGCCTATCGCATCTCCCGCTTTCTGCAGCAACACCGCAGATGCCTCGAGCATCTTTGTGGTGGATGTATGCCACTTTTGAAGCTCCGTGAACTCCCGCACATAACGGAGGAGCATGACACTCCTCTCCTCCTTGAGCTCACGGAGCTCCACATCCTTGACCCTGAGCTCCGCATCCTTGGCCTGGAGCTCCTATGTCAGGCGCCTCACCTCAGACTCCGTGATCTGCTGCGCCGCCATGGCACCAGGTAGAAGCAGTGGGGAGAGGAAGCAAAGGGGGTGAAATGGCTGAAAGGCAATGCAATCTATGGGAAGGCAGAGGGAGCCAACCGAGGAATGGGGAATCTTTTGGTTTCACCATGGGAAAACACTAGTCGATGACTTCTCACATCAGGGAGCAGTGGGTTTTACAGGCGGAGTCATTGTGACTAATTGCTGCCGCGCCTGCTCCCGTCAATCAAAAAATTAAAACTCCTGCCGCACCCAAACACCAGAGCAACGCCGCGGTGAATATTTAAATTTACCCGTCGGCAAGGAGATAAAAAAAGGGTGAAAAAACAAATGTGGCGGCGGCCTAGCTAATCGGTCGCACTAGCCCAACTAGCTAGCCACCGTGCTTCACTGATGTACTCGGCGGAAAAGGTGGTCTTTCGTGATTTGATGACTCATTTACTTGCTTTGGTGCTACGACCGAGGAGGACCTAGAAAACGCGTGGTTGGGCGTCCCACATCTCGGCAAGGAAGAATATATGCGTGGACCACCTAGGAGGACCCCAAAACCGCGCGGTAGGGTGTGCCACGTCTCGGCACGGAGGAAAAATGTGCGTGTAAAAATATACTGTATTAGACGTAGTACCTATGGTTCAACCTCGGGACCTAGTCAGTCGGTCGAAAACACCCCAGTAGCCACACAGCTTCATCATGCTAACATGGCATGGAGGATAGGTGTGGTTAGCTACATCTCGACCAACCACGACGTCTCTTGTTTCTAGGCGATTCTTCTATTTTCCAAGCTTTTTTAGTTATAATAACACCACGGCAAGCTAGTGCCGCTCTTCGTGTGTGCCCATGCATCTAAAGGTTAGACGATGGAGAGGAGAGAGAGATCGCAGACCTGGGACCCACCAGTAAGTGAGTCAATGGTCATGCACGTGTTGGCGAGGCACTCCCTCTACTCTACTCAATGTAATACTGTATAAAATCAAGTTATGGGACAAAGCCAACAACCGTTGTTGTTTCAGGCTATCGACTTACATTTTGTAGTCCAGGTTGCCAGTTCGAATCTCATCTTTCAGATTTGTTAGTTTTAGGTCCAAATTTGATCAATGACAAGTGGGACCCCCGTGTGTTGTTCCGATATTTCAGTGTAGGATGTTTTTTTTGAACAAACACTTTGCGCGGTTAGACAAGTAACAACACGAGTTACACGCATTTTGCAAGTTTATGAACAAAAATGATAGCGGCATAGAATATCATCCACCCCACAGCTTAGATGCTATGGTGATACGAGTGTTTACATCATTGGAAGTCAGATCCAATGGCTTGGGAGTAGTCTTTGTAATTATGTGCAATTTCCAAACTCTCCAAAGGTTTTTTTTGCAAATAAAACATTCAAGCCTCGTGTGTGCCGCTGCATCTTGGATCCAACGGCTCCCCGTTGCTCATATTAGGTGCTCCCCGTAGCTTAATTAGCCGCTACGGTGATACGAGCATCTAGGTCGTATGATCTGTGATCAGATGGCACTGCGTAGTACTTGTACTTTCTGCGCAATTCCCAAACTCTTAGCCGTATGTTACAAAAACATTCAAACCTCCTATTGTGGGTCGTTAGATCTCCGTGAACTCGTTTCACCATAGAATCTATGGTGCGGGAGCACCTCATATTCTCCCGTGTGAGAAAACATCAGGCGCTCTCGCAGCTTTGATGCTATGATGATACGAGCTTCGAGGTTGTTTGATCTGAGATCCAATGGCATCTGAGCAGTCTTTGTGCTTGTAAGCAGTGGCCAAACTCTTTGGGGGCTTTCCTGCAAAAAAACATTCGAACCACCGAGGAGTTGTTGGGTCACAAATCCAACGGCTCCGAAGAGCTTGTATCACCAAAGCATCTAAGGTGTGGTAGCACATGATATTCTTACATACAGGAGAATATGATGTCCTCCTTCATCTTAGATGCTACGGTGATACGAGCTTCGAGGTCGTTGGATATGGGATCCAAGGGTATCTGAGTAGTTTTTGTACAAATTCTGTGCAATGCTCAAACTCATTAAGGTTTCCTGTAAAAATATTAAGACATCCTGTGAGCTGTTATATCTTAGATCTACAAGCTCCAAGCAACTCATACCAGCATATAGCATCCAAGGTGTGAGGGCACATGATATTCTCCCGGGGAGGAGGGGGTGCACAACCAATCGGTGTTTGGGAGGGTGGGGACAAATATAATCTAAACAAACCTAAACAGAGCTTCACAATTTTATCTAAGGTCGAGGGGTTAACCCCCGACAATCTACATAGCTCCGCCGAAACACGACATTTGCATGTACTGAAGTACTAGACTTAATATTCATGTTTCAGTTTCCTGTTCAATTTAATTATTGAATTGAGGACCATGCATGTCTTACATTTTACTCCCTTCGTTCCTAAATATTAGTCTTTTTAGAGATTTCAAATGGACTGGCACATACGGATGTATATAGACATATTTTAGAGTGTAGATTCACTCATTTTGCTCCGTATGTTGTCACTTGTTGAAATATCTAAAAGACTAATATTTAGGAACAACAGGAGTATTTTTGAATTCGTGTCATACATGCATGGTTTGGAAAAATAGATGCACTATACTTATTGGATTGTTGTTGTGCTCATGTGTGTGTGTGTATGTGTAGTCATATGCTTGATACATACAAAGTTTTCTCACCACCATATTGTTCATCTTTTAAATTTGAGTTTGCAATGAAAAACTTACTAGGGATACATGAAATGTGAATCCACGTTGAGATCACTATATCACAAAACTCACTCTAATTCAAGAACTCGTCATAAATCAATTATCACGTCGAGATTACTATTTGGAAGGAAAATACGGGCATTGTAATACACATAGATTCGTTCAGCAATTTAAAAGATTCCTTTCGTATTCTCAAATGGTAGGACCCAACGGCGTACAAGCCAGACCTTGGCTTGTGTTGGTCCTAAAAAAATCGGGCTCGTGTCCTTCTGGTGACGTGCGTGGTACACACATTAGACAACCCCAACCAGTCGAGCCTCCACGTTTCGAGTCGAAATATCTAGCGGCCAGAATTCCAGCCCTAGGAAATTCCCCTCATGTCCCCAGTCCATAATGACGATGAACAATGGAGGGATGATTTAGCAACTAGACAATGTTACCTACCGTGCCGAGCACGGTTCAATTCCCTCGGTCATCGCTCCCCAAGGTCACCCTCACCTGTCAACTGCATTGCCTACTACTACTACTACTACTACTACTACTACTACTACTACTACTACTACTACTACTACTACTACTACTACTACACCAAGATGAGCACAGAATTGAGCCCGTTTGTTCGTGCCCAGTACTTGAGTTAATATATCAGGGACCCCTAAAAAAGAGTTAATATATCAGGCAATGCACTGGTACGGACGGATTATCCTTTTACTCTGCATATATAACTTGTCTGAAGTGTACTATGCAAAATGTTTGACCAAATCCTTTCTTAAGAAATACAACAGGACAGATGCATCACTTGAAAATTTATTGCATGATGCAGGTTATGATATTATTTCAAATCCCGGATTTTAAATTTCAGAAAATCCAAAAGTGACCAGAAATTCATGAAACTGAGCATGGTCACGTGATATGGCACAAATATTCCTTCGTAATTTTTTTCTTCAATTTGAGACAAGCTGCTTATTACAAGTTGCACAATTGAAGAGCCAAGGTATTTTGGAACAAAGACCTGTCACGTTAAGGCGAACACTTTCACTATTGAAATCATGGGCGTTTACGTTCCGCCACAAGTCCCGCCTCTCGTCGGCAGGTGCCATGCGAGCAAGCGTGTGAGTCGACGGGAGGCGTGCAAGCAGACTGCTGCCGGCTGACAGGGAGGCGTGCGAGTAGACCGCTGCACAGGCTCACCGGGAGGTGAGCCCTTTTACCAAGCTCCGCCGCCCACCTTTGTCCCAACTGCTCCCACTTTTAATGTCGCCGGTGCCGTAGTTTAAAATCAACCCCGCACTACCCGGTATCGCTACAATTTTCTCTCTTCCTCTCTGATTCTCCTGTCGTCTACCTCCAACCAGCTTGACCTAAACGTACGCCATGCTGCATCATGATGGTCTGCCCTTAGTCTTCCAGTTTCCTGAGGAAGATACCCAGCCGGAGTCTCAAGAACATAAGGTGCTTTGGGACGAGCTTGAACCGGCCTTGCGGGAAGATGTCGTACCTGTCCCCTCTCCCGTTCCGGCTCCCGTCGCCCCGACTGTGCCATCGCCCATCCCCATGGCATTGATGGGCCAAGAGCCACACATTATTGCCGAGCTTGATGCCACGGGATTCCACGAGGTCCCCGCCGACTCTCACGCGCCCGTGCACCTGCCAGCGCATGAGCCTGTGTGTGCACTGACGTGCATGCCCATGCCGGTGCCCGTGCACCTGCCAGCGCATGTGCCTGTGCATGCACTAACATGCGCGCCCGTGCTGGTGCCCGTGCACACGAATGTCTCCGCCGCGCCGTTGCCAGCGCATGTCCCCACGCGGGTGCTAGTGCCCCCCTCAGTGACATGGATGGCCGCTGCCGACCGCTTCCTTGCACCAATGCCATTCGCCTCCACCCGCCAGTTGACTCGCTCCTGGAGACGGAAGTCCAGAACATTGTGGCCTTCCTTGTAGTTAGGGCCAATGTCCAGGAGTACGCCAACAACGGCGCAAGACGCCGCCGTCACCATCACCGTCGCTGTCGGTCAGTGGCCCGACGACACACAGAGCACGGTAGAGGAGCCGCTTCCCACTGCAAGACGCCCCCCCCGCCGCCGCGTAATCTAAATTTGCCATGAAACATGTTTGGATTGCCATGCTTAAAATCCGAACGTTTATCATTTCCGTTTATTTTAGATCGATCCTCATATGATGTAAAGTCGGAGTCAGACTGAATGAAATCTATGGTTTGATCGATTGAATGTTCTACTAGAGCGGTACCAAATTAAATATAAAACGTCATCAAGCCACATGTATTCCTTCTCATCCAACGACCTAGACTGCTTCAATGTCGAGCTCTCAACACGTTTAGCGTGCAGTTAATTTCATGCTAAAATAGTGCTAATCACATAATAACACGCAAATAATATCCTACTTAATATTTGCATGCACTTAATATACTTCCAAGTTAACGTGCATTGCACGTACACATTGACTAGTACTACTAGTACGTGAAACTGGTGCCGTAACTTGTGAGCGCGTCTAGATATGGTCAACGGCAACATCGCCCGCGTGTTCTTCGTGTTTGCCCGTGCGTCTAAATGCAGAAGGGGAGGAGAGAGAGAGAGAGCACACATGGAACCCACCAGTAAGTGAAGGCGAATAGTACGTGCTAACGAGCCGGTACCACTAATGTACTAATAATAATATTACATGTTATCCATTAAATAGGCTGCGGTAATATAAAAACATTATATGAACAAAGGGGGGGTACAACAAACATTATTGTTCTATGTATGTTGCCTATTGACGTGCGGCTTGAAGGCCCTGGTCGCATGTTCGATCCTTGTCCTTTATTTTTTAATTTGTATATGGGTCCAAATTTGTTTCATGACAGGTGGGCCCCTCGATGTGTAGTTTGTGGCACTTTAATTTGTGGGCCGAAATTTGTTCCATTTCAATTGGACTATTGGCGTGTAGTTTTGTAACTTATTTGTAATAATTAAAGAGAACAACAGAGTTTTTTGCAATCATACCATGGTGCAACATTGAAGGCGAGAAAGGACGTGCGAGAGAGCAATGACCGAGCCAGAGGGAAATCAATTGGGGGAGGTGCGGGGGTCGCAACGGTGTTTGGAGTAGTTGTGGGCCGAATGCTACGAAAATATAATCTAAACCCACTAGAATAAATGCCTACACAAATTAATCCAAGGTTGGAGTCCCCCTCGCAATGCAAATAGCTCCGACTTTGTGAGGGATGGAGAGGTAGCTTCAATGTGCGGAAGATACGACGTGAGAAAGCGAGGTCAATCGAGAGATATATAGATAGAGAGACAAAGTGAGTGTGGTCCGACATTCATTGAAAAGATATATGTGCTCTCGAGAGATATTGTGTCCGATCAAGCTTTTGAGAAGGGTGAGGGCTGTAAGATTGAGCATGAGAGATGATCCAGTCACAAATATGTAGATATATCTTGTGCGTGGGAGGAAGCAAGGTCAATTGATTACATATATAAAGGGAGAGAGATTGAGCGAGTGTGGGTCGTCGTGCGATCGAAAGAGTGATATGGGTTGGAGAGAGTGACCTAGATAGACAATGTGCATGAGAGAGTATACAATATGAATATGTCGAATTGGGCTCAAACATGGAGATATATCATTTGTGTCCGAGAAAGAGCGAGGTCAATCGAGACATACAAAGAGACACACACACACACACGCACACACAGAGAGAGAGAGAGAGGGAGAGAGAGAGAGAGAGATTGAGCGAGCATGGCCCGCCATGAGGTCGAAAGAGAGGGGGCGGCTTGGATGGACTGACCTAGATAGACAATCTGCATGAGAGAGTATAGAGTGTGTCGATCGAGGCCCGAACAGGGAGATATATCATTTGTGTGTGAAAGAAAACGAGGTTAATCGAGAGTCAGAGAGTGTGGCCCGCCGTGCGGAAGAAAGAGTGAGATAGTCTCGAGGGAGTGACCTAGATAGACAACGTGCGTGCATGCGCACGAGAGGTTGGGGGGCTAGATAGGCAATGCATGTATCTAGCGAGAGAGAGTGGGAGAGAGAGAGAGAGAGCTCGACATGGGGTGCAATGACGGGTGTGTGAGGTAAATACATTTGGTAACAGAGTGGAAAAAGGGGGTTGTGTAGTTGAGAGATTTAGAGATCGAAACATGGAGAGAAAGAATGAACGTGTGTCGGAAACCGATAGCTTCCTAAGGTGGTTAGGAGAGGAAGATTGACTGATACAGGAAGTATGTAGCGTGTGTGC